>NC_091673.1:35902413-36207327 GCF_042453785.1 Malus domestica
TTCTAATAAAATCTGCAACCACTTTAGAATCATTAGTTCGGGTGGCCTTTGCTTCCACCCACTTTGACACATAATCAACTGCAAGCAAAATATATATAAAACCATACGAAGAAGGAAAGGGACCCATAAAATCAATACCCCAAACATCGAAAATTTCAACATTTAGGATAGAAACCTGCGGCATTTGGTCCCTAGCACCAATGTTACCCATTCGTTGGCATTTATCACATGTTAAGCAAAAAGTTCTAGCATCCTTAAAAATACTAGGCCAATAAAATCCACATTGTAATACCTTAAGGGCAGTTCTTTGTGTGCCAAAGTGCCCACCACATGCATATGTGTGACAAAAACTTAAAATTGAACGAAATTCAGAATCATGCACACAACGACGAACAATTTGATCCGGGCAAAATTTCCACAAATATGGATCATCCCACACATAAAACCGTGCATCATGCCTAAGTTTATCACGTTGGTGCCTAGTGTAAGTGCTTGGAATTCGTTTTGTCACCAAAAAGTTCACCAAATCAGCATACCAAGGCTCACTAACCTTTATGGACATCAATTGTTCATCGGGGAATGTCTCCAAAATTGGCAAAGCCTCCTCATTATGCACCATTCGGCTCAAGTGGTCAGCCACTACGTTCTCACTTCCCTTCTTGTCACGAATCTCTATGTCGAACTCTTGAAGTAGCAACATCCACCGAATTAGCCGTGGCTTGGCCTCCTTTTTGGTGAGCAAGTACTTCAATGCTGCATGGTCAGTGAAAACAATTACTTTAGTACCAATTAGATATGATCTAAACTTATCTAAAGCAAAAGCAACGGCAAGAAGTTCTTTTTCTGTAGTGGAATAGTTCAATTGTGCATCATTCAACGTCCGTGAGGCATAATAGATGACGTGTGGCTTTTTGTCCTTCCTTTGTCCCAAAACAGCCCCTAAAGCGTAGTTGGACGCATCGCACATAAGCTCGAAAGGTAGGCTCCAATCTGGTGGAACAATGATGGGTGCCGTGGTTAACAACTCCTTGAGTTGATTTAATGATGCCGTGCACTCCTTGGTGAATTCAAACGCCACTTCTTTTTGTAGGAGACGGCAAAGAGGTTGTGCTATCTTCGAAAAATCTTTGATAAACCTACGATAAAATCCTGCATGACCAAGAAACGAACGAACCTCTCTAACCGAAGTTGGAGAGGGTAAGTGACGTACTAGATCTATTTTGGATTTATCCACCTCAATGCCGTTTTCAGAGATAATATGCCCTAAAACTATGCCTTGTTTTACCATAAAGTGACACTTTTCCCAATTTAAAACGAGGTTAGTTTCCATGCATCGTTTTAAGATTAATGTGAGATTTTCCAAGCAACCATCAAACGAATCGCCAAAGACACTAAAATCATCCATGAATACCTCAATAATCTTCTCAATAAAATCTGAAAAAATACTTACCATGCATCGTTGGAACATGGCCGATGCATTGCATAAACCGAATGGCATGCGGCGGTAAGCAAAAGTACCAAATGGGCACGTGAAGGTGGTCTTTTCTTGGTCTTCCGGAGCTATGACAATTTGATTATATCCCGAATAACCGTCAAGAAAACAATAAAAAGAATGACCGGCTAACCTTTCTAGCATTTGATCGATGAATGGTAGTGGAAAGTGGTCCTTCCTTGTGGTGTTGTTGAGCTTCTTATAGTCAATGCATACTCTCCAACCTGTTTGAATACGGGTTGGCACAAGCTTGTCCTCGGCATTCTTCACCACAGTGACTCCGGACTTCTTTAGGACAACTTGAACCGGTGAGACCCAACGGCTATCCGAAATTGGATAAATCACCCCACAATCGAGAAGCTTTATAATCTCCTTTTTCACGACTTCCATCATTGGAGGGTTGAGTCGGCGTTGAGCCTCTCGAGTTGGTTTAGCCCCCTCCTCTAGAAAGATGCGATGCATGCACGTTGTAGGGCTAATTCCCTTAATATCGGCCAATGTCCATCCGATGGCTGTTTTGTGCTCTTTCAACACCCGAATCAACTTTTCTTCCTCTAATGCCGTGAGTGATGAAGAGACAATGATGGGCAACGTCTCTTCCTCTCCCAAGAATGCATACTTTAAATGATCCGACAAAGGTTTAAGCTCAAGAACGGGGGCCTGAATCACAAAAGGTAACAACGTATTAGTGGAAACGGGAATTGGAATTGGGTTAGACGGCTTACCATGATGTTTTGGCAATGATTCCAAGGCAGCCACAAGCTCAGCATGTTCATCATTTGGTACGGCCATGTTGGGTTTTGTGCCAAATCCTTGTGCAATTGTCGTTTCGAGTGGATCGTCTTCCAACATATCAAGATAATCCTGCGCCAATTCATCCAATATATCAATAGAAAAACAAGAATGATCATCTTTAGGAAATTTCATAGCTTTAGAAATGTTAAAGTTAATAATCTCCCCATCAAATTCCATTGTCAACGTCCCTTTGAACACATCGATCTTGGTGCGTGCTGTTTTCATGAATGGCCTCCCAAGTAGAATTGGCAATGGGGTGACATTTGGTGAGTCCTCCATCTCTAAAACGTAGAAATCCGCTGGAAATATCAAGTTATCCACCTGCACCAACACATCTTCCAAAACTCCTTTCGGATATGCATTAGAACGATCAGCTAATTGAATTATAACACCATCGTTTTTAAGCTCTCCTAAGTTCATGGATGCATATATTGAGTATGGCATGACATTAATTGAAGCTCCTAGATCTAACATAGCATGTTCAAATTTAGTATTGCCTATAACACATGGAATTGTAAAACTTCCTGGATCTTTGCATTTAGGAGGTAATTTTCTTTGCAAAACAGCGGAAACATTCTCACTTACCTGGACAACCTCTTTGTTTGAAATTCTCTTTCTTGTTGTACATAGTTCCTTCAAAAACTTGGCGTACCTAGGTACTTGCTTAATTGCGTCAAGGAGAGGTATATTGACTTGCACTTTCCGGAACGTCTCTAGAATGTCCTTTTCAGCTTCTTCTTTCTTTGTTTGCTTGAACCTACTAGGAAAGGGGACATTCAAAGGAAAATCATTAGTAGGAATGGAATTGGACACGGTTGTACCTTTATTTGGCAGATTGGATGGCTTAGGAGCCATGGAGACTTGCGGCAAAGAAACCTCTTTCCTTGCCGTGGCCAACCCTTGTTCCTCCTCTTCAATTATCACTTCCTCCACTTTGTTTGGGGCTGATTTGGATGGTGGTGGGGCTGTTCCAACTTGTTTCCCACTTCTTAACATGATTGCTTTGGCAGATTCAAAGCCTCCTTTTGGATTTGCAATGGTTGAGCTAGGCAACCTGCCTTGCTCTCGAAACTGCCCCATGAACTTGGCAATTTGCCCTACTTGTTTCTCCAACTCGTCCACCTTTTTGTCCCTATTTTGCATTCCCTGCGCCATAGAAGTTAGTAAATTAAAAATTTGATCATTATCAATAGAAGAACCTGATTTTTGGGTGGGTTGTGCTTGGGGTTGAGTAGGTGCAAATGGCTTTTGATAGAAACCCGGGGGTTGTTGCCTAAATGTGCTTTGTTGTTGGCCTTGTTGGGGTTCTCGCCATTTGAAATTTGGATGATCACGCCAACCGGGATTGTAAGTATTGGAAAAGGGGTCATTCCTTGGTTGGTATTGGTTGCCAAATCCCACGGCATTGAGGGTCTCCCACCCTCCATTTTCTATCAACTGTGGGCACTTGTCTGTAAGGTGGCCTTGCATGGAACACACGCCACAAGCTGCCACGTTTTGCACTTTTGGACCTTCCACTACCTGAGAAAGCAAAGTAGTAAGGTTAGCCATTTGATTTTGAAGTTCGGTTATGGCACTTACCTCATTGACTTGATGTGGTCGTGGGTTACTCCTTTGTCCAACGCCTTCGTATTGTTGAGCATTCAACGCACGGTTGGAAATTAAAGTCTTTGCTGCCATGGGGGTCTTGTCCACCAAGGTTCCTCCCGCCAAGGCATCTAGCATTTGACGTTCGATAGGTAGTAGCCCCTCGTAGAAGTATTGCAAAAGAAGTTCCTCCTTCATCTGATGCTGTGGACAAGAAGCAACAAGAGATTTAAAACGTTCATAATAAGTAGGAAAAGATTCACCTTCCTCTTGTTGAATTCCACTTATCCTTTTCCGTAGGAGGATGACTCGAGAAGTTGGGAAAAACTTCTCCAAGAAGGCCCGTTTCATGCTTTCCCATGATGTGACGGTTCCGGGCGCCAATTCGTACAACCAATCCTTCGCCTTTTCCAAGAGAGAAAAAGGGAAGGCTTTCATCTTCAAAATACTCCCATCGACATTGATGGGGGTCATGCTCGAACACACCACCTCGAATTCTTTCAAGTGTTTGTTAGGATCTTCCATGGACAACCCATGGTACTTCGGAATGTGGTGTAACAAGCTTGACTTCAATTCAAATTCTTCTGTCTTTCCTCGGGCTGCTGCGGGGTATTGGATACATAGAGGCGCGACATTGTCCAATCCCGAGGCTGAAAGTTCTTTGATTGTTCGATTGTCCACCTCCATGTCTTTTTCTGCCTCCTCCTTTTCTTCAAATTCGGATTCAGAACTAGAACTAGGTGGATTAGGTTCTGGTACTTTCCTTTTCCTTCTCAAAGTTCGTTCAAAATTGTCGTCAAACTCCGATATATGTGCACGAATTGGTTGAGAACTACGAGTCATAAACTAGTACCTGAAATAAACAAAATCAAATAAAATTAAAACTAAAATTAAAACACACAAAAAAGAAATATAAAGAAACAATGGGGATTTAGCAAAGTTGCTAATCCCCGGCAACGGCGCCAAAATTTGGTGCGAAATATTATAAGCATACAAATTAAACCCTCTTTTTGACAATTGTAGTATAGATGTAAGTAGGGTATCGTTCTAAACCGGGGATTAGGAGGGCTTGCTAAAACCTCTAAACTGACTCAAAAACAAAAAGAAACAAAGTTAAAAATGTAAACCAAAGACTTTTAAAACAAGAAAGTAAAAGGGGGATTTGGGTTTGGTGAAGTTGAAAGTAAAACAAATCAACTAAAACTTAAATAGATTTTTAGCTAGGAAGATTATAAAACGAATTTGAGAAATAAGATGATGGATGGATTAGTTAGAGGTCCGTTCTTCACACATGACACACTTGTACATGAATCGATTTCCAATTGCTTTTCAATAAACTATGATGCTCAACACCCCAGATTGACCGTGATGCACAAATTAACCCTCAGATTTTCTTTTACTTATTGAATTGGATGAATGCATGCGACAATCCAAATTATTCTCTAAAAGTCCCCTATATGAATGCATAATAGAGATACAATCAGAGATCATTACGTTCAATGAAAATCATAAGTGTTGACGAGGCAATTGTAACTATGAATGCATGATACGTTTGTCAAGAATTCAATTAACGCGATTGTGACAAGCAACCTTCACTACTCATGAATATAAACTTGTAACAATTAGGTGAAACTCATTTATATTCTAGCATCTAATTCATGTATGAAAACTAAGTATGCATCCTTAATAAACAAACAAGAATCAGTTATGAAGAAAATAGATAATTGAATTGCAATCACAACTTATCAAATCACAATTGGAAGAAATCAATTCATATCACAAGCATGTTCATGGCTTCAAACTTCCCCCTAACTAAATAGGGGTTTAGTTCCTCATGTTCACAAAACAAAGATAAATAGAATTATACATTGAAAACAAAAGAAAGAAAACACCTAAACGTTCCAACGATCCATGTTGGATAGCAAGCACGTACAAGAACTTTCCTCTTCTTCTTTGTTGCAACACAAGGTTGAAGTGATGTTTTGAAGGGTTGGTTATGTGGAGGAATGGATGGGAAGGAGTTTAGATATGTAGGGAGAGGCAAGGCAAGGCTTGGAGAATGCTTAATTTCTGGATGATTTGAATGAGGTTGCTGCCATGGTATTTATAGGAAAAGGATGGACTTGTTTAACACAAAATTCTGGTGGAATTGAGTAGGTGAGCACGGCAAGAGTGGGAATTGTTGGTGGGTTAGGTATTGAGTCATCCATTCACATGTCATGGTGATTTAAGCATTGCATCATCCACTCACATGTCATGGTGATTTAAGCATTGCATCATCACTCAAATTTCTGGTGAAAGTGAATCAATGCCCACGGCATTGAAGAATTTCTTGGTTTTGAGTGAAGTTTTGGTCAATCCTTCTAGAAATTTATCCCTTCTTGCAACTTGTATTTGTTTCACCAGATTTTTAGCATGTTCATAGCCTCTTTTGTCTTCAAATTCGTCCCTCCTCATGCCTCCATGCTTGCACAATCCAATCTTGGCCCAAAAATGCTCTAGAATGTTCCAAATTGCTCCTTTTTGCATACTTTGACAATAAAACCTGAAATTGCACGAAAATGACTTTAAACACTAAACTAACTAAGGAAAAATAACATAAATGCATGAGAACAAGCCAATTAAGTCGCATAAAAATGCTCCTATCAATTCTCCAAAAGATTCCAACTCAAAACAACCCCGCTGATCTGTTGACTATGGTTATTGGTATAGCCATGTTTGTTTATTACTTGAACTTGGCTCACATTTTGCCTATATAAAAAAGGTGTTGAGCAATAGGAGTTTTGAGCATTTTGGCTCGGCTTGAGTTATTCTCTTGCTACTCTCAGAAGTGGTTTTGTGTTGATTTTTATATTATGTTGGTTTGGCTTGTCATGGTACTTTCGGGAATTTGGCCACAGTGGAGATTGTTGAATTATGACCAAATTATAGCGTGTCATTAGTAGCCCAGAAGCCCAATGACACACCCCGACCAAGATCAAGGCATGCTGGCCGTCACGTAAGAGTGACGTAGCCATGTGCACAGTGCGGAAGCAATAAAGATAAGATTATACGAATAATTAAAAACCGAATTACTGGAGTGCACTACTAAACAGGAAGTGATAGGAGTTAGTTACAACAGTAAACACTCTTAAGCAGCGCATATTAAGTCTAGGTGCAGTCCAGTAGGACAAGTACTAATTATACAGTACCAGGAATGTCCTACTATTATTTAGATAGGTCAAAACCGCCGACGTCCTCAAGCCACCAACAGAAAGCTTACTTAAAACTTGGAGGGGCGCAAAATAGAAAACGTGAGTGGGCAAAAACAAATGTTGTACAAAATCATTTTCTTTATCAACATATCTAACCCCTCGCTGTAAAACATGTTTAATTTTCCTAGAATCAAGATATAAGCATATACATATATATATATATATATATATATATATATATATATATCAGAAATCATTACAATTCAATTCATGCTTCACATAATCATATTCAAATATATGCCATGCCAATATATAACAGGGTAAGCAATTCAGGTAAGAATAAATTCATAGAAATATGATATGTTAGCCGGAACCCCTATGGTAGTCTGTACGGCTGAATTCATAGCTCAAAAGTCAATCTAGCTGGAGTCACTACAATGACCTATAAGGCAATATACTGCACAAAAGTCAGAACCAAATGCAAGGGTTTGTATGACGATAATGGGTGTAATATAATTATGCTCAATACTCCTCTCACATAATAGCCGGACGATAAATCGCTAGTCACCTACGAGTCGGAACCATAAATAAGGTCTGTACGACAAGAGTGTGCACCTAAATTGGATCCAATGAAAGCATATGGTGCGGGAGGTGACGTAAATAAACAGGCATGTACTTCATATCTCTGGCTAAATCACAAACACCCTAGGTGCAGTTTTATGAGCTCAACATTATTCAATCACATATCACATCATCGATGATTCACATAATCAAACATAACTTACCTGAACTTACATGTGCCTCCATAGCACCACATATATATATATATATATATATATATATATATATATGCAACCATTAAATGCATATTCAGAATATAAAAGCATTTGGCATATTATTTCAAAGCATACTTTCCTTAAAAATGAATTTCTGGGAAATATATCAAGTATATAAATATATACTGAAAACAAAAGCCCACTCACTGGTATGTCGACGGGTCGTAACCCCCGAGTCACCCGTGGATACGCTCGTCCTCGGGATAAGTCTCACCTATATGCGCGAATTAACTATAAAAACGTTATTTTAAAGAACATAGACAAAACTAGTTAATAACAAGGTTAGCAACAAAGTGTTATTTGGAGCATTTTGGAGCATTTTTGGGCCAAGATTGGATAGTGCAAGCATGGAGACATGAGGATGGACGTTTTTGAAGATTTGAAGGCTAGAAATCAGCATGTGTGTGTGCAAGTGTGTTGACCTACAACTGCAAACATCCATCCACTACACCCATTACATCCACTCATTACTAAACATCCATCCACTACACCCATTACATCCACTCATTACCACAACACTCACCCACTACACCCATTACATCCACTCTTTACCACAACACTTACCCACTACACCCATTACATCCACTCATTACCAAACATCCATCCACTACACCCATTACATCCACTCATTACCAAACACTCACCCACTACACCCATTACATCTACTCATTACCACAACACTCACCCACTACACCCATTACATCCACTCATTACCAAACATTCACCCACTACACCCATTACATCCACTCATTACCAAACATCCATCCAACTACACCCATTACATCCACTCATTACCAAACATTCACCAATTACACCCATCACATCCACTCATTACCATAACATACACCATTACCACCTTAATTAGATGGTGGTCCTCTCCCTAGCCTATAAATACATCCAGCCTTCACCATAACAAAAAGGGAGGAGATCCATCCAAACACACATTCACACAGACAATTTAGGGAGAAGGGAGGAAGACACATTTTGTCGCAAGGCAGAGTCTTTTCTTCTTAACCATTTTACACATTCCCACAACAAAAACACAATTCCATGCACCTTCATTTCCCTTTCCTTGCCGTGACCTCCATCCAACCTAAACACATTCAGCTATTCCCTTCCATATATCCATACGCATCCATCAAACCACACCTTGTGTCGCAACAAAGAGAAGAAGGAGGACCCTTGGACGTGCTTGTCATTCAAGTTGGATTGTTGGAGCGTTTTTAGGTGTTTTCATTCTTTTGTTTTCAATGTCTAAAATTGTTTAGCTTTGCTTTGTGAGTATGAGGAACTAAACCGCCCTTAGCAAGGGGGAATTCGAAACCATGTTCATGCTTGCAATATGATTTGATTACTTTCAGTTGTGATTCATAAGTTGTGAATTCAATCTACTTATCCATTTGAATTAAAACTGATTTATGTGTGTTGGTTAAGAGTGCACGCTTAATTTTCATGCATAAATCTAATGCTAGGATATAAGGGAGTTTCACCTAATCGTTATGAACTTATATTCACAAGTAGTGAAGGTTGCTCGTCACAACCGTGTTAAGTAAATTCTTGGCATAAGTTTCATGCAATTCATATTTACAAGTGTTTCATCAATGCTTATGATTTTCATAGAACTTAATGATTCTTGCTTGTATCTCTATTATGCAATTCATGTAGGGAACTTGTGGGGAATGCTTTGGGTTGTTGTATGCAATCATCCAATTCAATGAAATTAGGAAAATCTGAGGGTTAATTAGTGCAATTCACAGTTAATCTGGGGCGTTGAGAGTTCATAGTTTATTGAAAAGCAACTAGAAATCGTTTTGTTTGCAAGTGTGTCATGTGTGGAGAAGAACCTCCTAACTAGCCTTCCATCCATTCAATTTACTCAAATTCGTGCAGATTTCATTAGTTCTTTAATTTACTTGTTTTGTTTTCAAATTCGTCAAAACCAAAACCCCTTTTACCTTGTTGAGTCATATTAGTTAGAAACTGATTTAGTTTGTGTTTTTAAGTATTTCGAACTAAGTTAAAACCAAAATTCGTCCAAAAGCGTGTTTAGAGTCCAAATCTGCCCAGTTTGTGTTTTTAGGCAGATTTGAGTATTTTTAGCTTGTTTTGAGTTCTTTGAGTTTGTTTTGAATTCTTTGAGTCTAGTTTAGTGTTTTTAACTTTGTTCATATGTTTTTAAGTCAGTTTGGAGATTATTAGCAAGCCCTCCTAATCCCCGGTCCAGAACGATCCCTACTTACATTCTTTACTACAATTGATACAAGAGGGTTTAATTTGTGTGTTAAGTAAATTTTTGCATCAAATTTTTGGCGCCGTTGCCGGGGATTAGTAACTTTGCTAATCCCTTGTTATTTCTTCTTGTATATTTTCGTGTCTTTTGTTTTTAGTTACTGACTTTGTTTCTGTTTGTGTTTTTTTTTTTTTTTTTTTTTTTACTTTTGATATTTGATTTAGTTGTTTCCTTGATTTCAGGTACTAGAGAAGTAAGACATGGATTTTGCTACCATTTAACCTCAATTGGCAAAACTTACTTCTCAATTGTCACAATATGCTGAAAGGACCACAATGCAAAGTGTCCCTACATATGGTGTGTCCTATGAGCAAGGATATCCAACTCATCAATGTTCTCAATTCGCTGCGAATGAAGATGCTTGGGGTTATCAAGGCCATAGCCAATCATGGGACAACATGTTTTCCAATGCTTACAATTCAGATTGGAGAGATTATTCAGATGACATGTGGGGAGAACCTCAACAATTCCAACAAGATGGATATTGGCAGCAAGAAGAGGAGTTCTATTCAAGACCTATGCAGCCACCACAACCTCCTCCACAACAATTCCAATCAAATTCAAGTATGCCTATGAGTTATGATGAAATCCTTGATGTACTAACCACTTTGACGTAGGGCTCACAACTGTTGGAAATATGCCCTGAAAGTCAATCTTTGGAAGAAACCTTTCAGGACAAATGAATGGATGTATAGATGACTCTTATACATCAAATGGCAAAGATACTAATTAGGACTATCTCAACGAACGATATATGTCCTAAATAGTGTATCCATGGACAATGGATCGATTGAAGAAGTAATCTAATGATGTTAGACTACAAAGACCTTCTTCACATAACCATTATGTCCAAAAGGTTCCTGGTCATAGGATTGTCGGAGGGAAACTGACAATGCATACACCGGTACATACTATGTCCGCTTCAATTGGAAGGATGGAAAGTCTCATCCCATTCGTGTAGTGACACTAAGACAAGTAGGTAGGTGCTCATTAAAGGAATGAGTTC
Source organism: Malus domestica (assembly GCF_042453785.1). Classification (NCBI taxonomy): domain Eukaryota; kingdom Viridiplantae; phylum Streptophyta; class Magnoliopsida; order Rosales; family Rosaceae; genus Malus; species Malus domestica. The sequence continues at coordinate 35,913,614 of NC_091673.1, forward strand.
ACTGAACACAATCGAACGAGAGTACTTGCATGGAGGTCTACTCACATGTCAAGCAAGTAACTCTTATGGTTGGAATAATGTAAGTAGTCATTTGACCTGAGGCATTGTCGTTGTCTTGTGGTTAAGTACTTGATCTTTGATTATGTTAAAGTCACCCCATTCGCGAGTGTCCACGGCATAGTTGGGGTTAAGCCACTTAGTCATGAAGGCAAGTGAATGCGCAACAAGGAATCTCTAATCTTAGTTAAGAGAGGAAGAATACTCTAAGATATGATTCGGGAATCTTCGGCCGAAGTATCGAGCGTAATAAAGGAAAGCGTTCCTGTACGACTCAATTGAATCATATAAGAAGGAATAATCAAATTAGGGGTTTGACATAATATATCCATACCCTAGTAATGTGATTGAGAGTATTGTTTTGGAGAAGGATCGAATTACATTGTAATTCCAACTGAATAGGTTCTCCGAACAAATTCTACATTAGCTTGGGTAGCCATGATATATGGTTAGATGTCACTCATGGCTTGTGAGTTCTTCTAGATGATTAAATGTAGTAGTCAAAGAAGAAGGTGAATTAAAAGTAAGTTTTAATTCACTAAGTGATTGGATTAAATATAATCAATTGGATTGATGCCAATCACCTCACTGCCTTGCTAATTAGAACCTAAAATGATTGTTCACCAATACACTCTTGGAGTGAGTAATTAATGGATGATGGAAATAATTAATTGGATTAATTAAGTGTTGTGATTAATTAGAAAGTCTAAAGAAATCATAAAAGCGATATAAGATCGTTTTGGGCTTAAAGAAACGTTCGGGTTTAATTGGGCCTAAACCCATTGGGCTTTTATTCATGCATTGGATGACTTGAAATAAATAAAAGCCCAAAGCCCAAACAACACTAAGGGGGCCGGCCACATAGAGTGAAAGAGGGAGAGAAAGGTCAAATGTTGACTTGTTTCTTTTTGGCTACATAAGGAACTTTATAGCATATATTTTCATTAGGGTTTTTGAAGTGTTGAAAGAACAAAAAGAGAAAAGAAAATATCTCTCTAACACTTACAAAGGCCGGCCACCATAAGGGTGATTTTAACTAATCATCTTCTCACCCTTTTGGTTATTCCTTCATCCTTCTCACTACACTAGTGGGTGAGGATCTTTAGAGGTTTTCAACTTTGGAAACTTGAAGAGAACCTAGGAGCACTCATTCTAACAAAGTGGAGGAGGCAAGGAAGGAGGCTAGGCTCAAGGACTTCAAGGAGCAAAGGTCTTGGAGGTGGTCCATCCTTGGTCTAAGATCTAGATCAAGAGGTATAATACTACTCCTCAACTTTGTCCTTAAGTAAATTTGTTTTTGATGCATCTTACATAAACCTATGAACCTTGAAGGGGATTTACATGACTAGAGCTTTGATATTATTTGTTAAAATGCTTCTGTTGCTTTCATATATAAATTTTGAATTGTATATGCATGCTAGTCACTAGAAATCCTAATATGAAATCTCATAAATTTCCCTTCAACAACAAGAAGAATATTTGCCGCCATCGGATGAGTTCTATCACTGGACATATGAACCATCACAGCCACCACAACAATTTGCCCAATTCAATTCAGGTACGTCTTTGGATAATGATATGTTTAATAAGTTACTCACCTCTTTGAACCAGGAAGTAGAAAATCGAAACAAAGAGATGCAAAATCAAACCAAGAAGACGGGTGAATTGGAGAAGCAAATTGGGCAGATTATGGAGTTCATGGTACAAATTCAAGAGCAAAGTGAACTCTCCAACTCAACTATTGAAAATTTGAAGGAAGATTTTGAAATCCATGATGCTATCACTTTGGGAAGTGCTATGGAGGTTGGAGGTGAGCCCAAGACATCCAAACCAAGCTAAAACATGGATAAACAGTTGTTGCTTGAAGAAGAGGAGAATAACAAGGCCACGGCAAGGGAAGAACCACCCTTGCTGCAGCCCCATATGCCCTCTATGTGGTCCACTACAACCAAGGTAAGCCTAAATTCAATTTGTCCTGACCCCGTTTCACCAAATGTCCTTATTCCTTGCAGGATCATGCAATCCAAGGAAGAAGAAGGTGAGAAAGGCATCTTCGAAACCTTTCCAAAGAATCAAGAGCAAGAAGTGGATGGGGAATGTCTAGAATTCATCAAAGAAGATACACTTGAGACGAAAATTCCCAAAGAAGTTGGATTTTATGACACGGGAAAAGTCATAACTCTCAAACACCAAATCTAGCCAAGTCCCATATCCCTGCAACCTTCAAAGATGTGGTGTTCGTAATTGAGCTTGTATTGGAGCAAGCAAGTAAGCCATCTTCTCCAACTTCGATTTTATTATATACTAACTTGCTGATTTTGATGATTCAGGCACCTACACTAGAATTTAAACCATTGCCGGATCACGTCAAGTATCACCTTCCATTCAAGGATCAATTCCATGCTATGGGCCCTATCCAAGTTTAGAAGGAAGTTTCGTCCGGCTGGAAGACGTTAAAGCAAGCGCTTCTTGGGAGGCAACCCATGTATTCAAATGAGGAAGATTTTTGAATCGCTCCACAATCAGTTTTGCGTTTCTAAAAAACCTTCCATTTTCTGCATTTTATTTTGCCATGATTGTCATTTTTATTTGTTGCTTATTTAATTATTTTTGGGTGTGGGTTTATTTTTGAGACATTGACAGTTATGCAGGGTATTTTTACATTCATTTTCATGAAAAAAAAGGAACATTAAGTAGAAAATACAAGAGGAAGCCTTCACAAAGGCTGCTTAGGAGAAGTCTCAGTAGTCGGCGGAGCCCCAGAAGGAGGAGGCATCAGAGGTTGATAATTTGGAGCTTTATTACGCGGTACAGCCCTAGAAGACGAAGGCAAATGCTGTTGGAACAAACCCACAAACCTCTGATGATCAAGTAAAATATGACCATCAGATTCCTGCATCTGGTCAATCTTCCTCTTCATATTTGTAATATAGTTATGTGTGAGCTTGTGCAACTGTTTATTCTCATGCTTGAGCCCTCTAATCTCCTGTTTGAGACTCATCACTTCAGCCGCCAACGATTCAACTTGACAGGTTCGAGCAAATAGGCGTTGGGCCATATTAGACACAGAACCTGCACACTGCACACTGAGAGCCAGAGAATCCTTAACAGCCAACTCATCAGACCGTTTGGAAAGTAGTCTGTTAACTTTGAGAGTGACAAGGTTCCGGGCCACCACCGCAGCGGTCATATCATTCTTCATCACCGAATCCCCAACGGTAAGAGGACCAGTAAGGGATATAAAGGATGGGCGTCATATGTTGTCTAGATAAGGCATGGCTGCCTCTTCACCAAGGTTCAAGTCAAAACAACGGTCGGAGGGGCCAGACATTTTCAAAGGTGTTGAAGAAAGAAGAGGTCGGACAAGTCAAGATCGTAGAAGTGCAAGAAGGGAGTTTCTACAGGCAGAAATTCAAGTGTGCTTTGAAACGTACTGCGCACCTCTATAAAAACCAGCACTCGACGGGATTTCAGAGATCGAAAAGGCGAGCTTAGAAATTGAAGAGGCCAATTCAAAAATTGAAGAGGCGCTAGCTTTCTCAAAAGCTGGGCTTGCTCAGAAACCACGGGCCAATCTTCTTTTCTAAATTTGTCCGCACTTGTCACATGCAACCTCTGCACTCGATGGAGCTCAGAACTCGAAGAGGCAAGCTCAGAACTCGAAGAGGTAAGCTCAGAAATCGGAGAGGCATCTATTTTTCCAGACGTGTCAGCATCTGTCACATGCACACTCAGCTTTGCAAAAATCACAGGCAGTTTGTCGAAGCGCCGATTCCAGATATCAAAGAGGCACTTGCTTTTCCAGACGTGTCAGCATCTGTCACATGCACACTCAGCTTTACGGAAATCACGAGCTGTTTATCGAAGCGCCGATTCCAGATATCGAATAGGCATCTGCTTTTCCAGACATGTTAGCACCTGTCACATGCACACTCAGCTTTGCGGAAATCACGGGCAGGTTGTCGAAGCGCCGATTCCAGATATTGAAGAGGCATTTACTTTTCCAGACATGTCAACGTCTGTCACATGCACATTCAGCCTTGCGGAAATTACGGGCAATCTGTCAAAGATTTCTTGTGAAGTAGAAGGCACGTGAAGTTTACTGTTAAATCATCAAACGGTTGCCGACAAGAGTGAAAGAATAGTACCGGTTATTAATTCCTATAAATGTCAACCTTCACCCTCCATTGCAAGGTAGACATACATAACCTTTCTTCATCTCCGAGAATGCCTTCCCAACGAAGCCTCTCGAGTCACTCAATGTTTCTTATTCCTTGGGGTACCTCTGCAAACAACTCATCTAAAGCAAAAGTATTTCATATCATGAAGGTTGAAAGCAATAGTATCTCATATCATGCTTTCTCCCTGTCCTTCTCCTTGTCATTGTTTTCATTTGCAGGACAAGGAGAAAGAGAGCAATCAGCCAGCACTTGGTATCAATCTTCCGATCTGGAATCGACTGCCTGGAACCCCTTCTTGATTGCTTACCTAGCCCTGCTCTTGAGTACTCATCTTCAACATCTTATGCTTCCTCTTCATCTACCACATTTGCCTGGGGAATAGATAAGGGAAGTGAAAATGATACCTCGAAGCATGTGGAGACAATGTGCTAATTCATCATCAGCTAGGGACAAGGAGAAAGAAAGCAAGAGGTGGACACTTGGAAAGATTGAAGAAAGAAACAGACCATCGCCTCTACCTCGTGTCTGCCTGCCGTGCAGAAGAAACAAGCAGAGAAGAATGTAGACTGCACAATCAAATCAACCCAGCAGAAGGAGTCTGATTTGAAACCAAGGAACTCTGATATTCCTCGCTCAGAATTCCAAACCAGTTTGAGATCAAAGCTGTGGAAAGTCGCCAAGATCATCTATCTCCAAAATCAGATTTGTGTTCTTAAACTCTACTCTATCTGGTTTTTACTTTACCATACTTGTCATGTTTATTCGTTGGTTGTTTGTTTGCTTGTTTTTGTGTGAGTTTATGCTTGAAACATTGAGGACAATGTTTGATTTAAGTGTTGGGGGGGGGGTAACCAAGTTGTTTTGCATGAAATTCGTAGGAGTTTATCACCCATTACTTCTAGTGTTGTTCCTTGCTTTTTTAAGTGTTTTAAAGTGTTTTTAAGCTGTTTTGGAGTGTTTTAGTGTGTTTTGACATAAAAATCCGAAAATCTCATAAAAATTTGAAAAACCCAAAAAGAGTTGTTTTTGTGTGTTTATTTATGTCTTAGGGTACCTTCCAACACAATGATGAGGATTTGGTTTTTAATTACATGACTGTTAAAGAGAGTTATAAACATGGATAAAAATTTGATTTACTCTTTGGTGTATGCTTGGTTGTGGTTATAATTTATGAATTCACATGCAATCATAAAGAAAAAATCAGTTTTTGTAACATGCTTGAAAGAAGGAACTCAAATGAACGCTACAACCTTATGAGACTTGAGCCTAAACGTTTATTTGGAGAGTTAATAATATGTGCATCATTGTTTTCTAAAGTCGTTGCATGATCTCATTATTCTTTGTTTAGTTGCTACTTAGAAGGCGTTTCATCATTTAGTTCCAAATGCTAGAACTCATGCCTATTTCATTCAAAGCATGCTATTGATTTGCATAACACATATTCAAGATGAAGTTGTGTAGTGACCACGAAAGCCAAATTGCCGTGCCCCTATTTCATTATGTGTTTAAGTTTAACCTCGTTGAGCCTTGTTAAGCCTATGTTCTTTGTTAACCCACATTATCCTTACCTAGCCTAGTTTTAGGATCATCCATACCCTTATTCTTGAAGCATAGTAAAGCATGACCTAAAGTGAACTCCTTTTTGTTCAATGTATTGTAGAAAGCAAGTGTGGGGGAAGTGATTCTTATGTGTGTGTGTGTACCAGAGTCCTTAATAAGGCAAGGGTAGAGAAAAGAAAAAAAAATATGTAAAAGAGCTCTAAAGTGTTGTTTGTTAAAAAAGGGTCCAAAACATTGAATTCGGCCCTAAGTGTTGCATGAATCTTCCCTTTGTATGTAAAAGTTGATTCTGCATTCTAAAGTGAATTCCAAGTGTCTATTTCATTGCTTTGCTTGCTATCGCTTTAAGAACGTTTGTTATTCCTATCCTTTCTTTGTTAGCCATTACCCCCAAGCCCTGTTACAACCCTTGACTTCAATCTTGAGTGTTGTGCGTTTTAATTTGTGGAGTTCGAAATTGGTATGAGCATATGGTGTCACTGGTTCTCGCATCTAAGTAGTAGCATACCATTCATGAGATCATATCTAAACATGCTTAATAACTCCAGAAAATTGCTTCCTTTGTTATAACATATGTGAGTCCCAGTCTCTAGTGTAGGGTGTGTAGTCAGAAAATGTGTGTGAAAATAGAAAGTATCTTGTAAGGAGTTGAGCAAATTCTCTAAGGCATGTTACTACATTCAAAACATTGTTTTAATTGGTTAATTGTGAACTAGTAAGTAGTGACTATGATTAAGTTTGTGCTCAAGTGTAAAGATAACCAAAATCTGTGGGAATGATGATTTTTAACATGTCATGTGCATTGGAAATCCCTGAGGCAAATGTTAGAAGGTTAGGTTGCGTTTTGTTTGTTTTGTTTCGTTTTGTTTCTTTTGTTTTGCTCGAGAACTAGCAAAAGCTAAGTGTGGGGGAATTTGATAGGAGCATATTTATGCAACTTAGTTAGCTTGTTTCTTGGCATTTACTTAGTTTAATTCTAGTTATTTTAGTACTTTAAGCTATTTTTGTGTGTTTGTAGGTTCAAATAAGAAAATTAGCAACAAAGTGCTATTTGGAGCATTTTGGAGCATTTTTGGGCCAAGATTGGATAGTGCAAGCATGGAGACATGAGGATGGACGTTTTTTGAAGATTTGAAGGCTAGAAATTAGCATGTGTGTGTGCAAGTGTGTTGACCTACAACTACAAACATCCATCCACTACACCCATTACATCCACTCATTACCACAACACTCACCCACTACACCCATTACATCCACTCATTACCAAACATCCATCCACTAGACCCATTATATCCACTCATTACCAAACACTCACCCACTACACCCATTACATCCACTCATTACCACAACACTCACCCACTACACCCATTACATCTATTCATTACCAAACATTCACCCACGACACCCATTACATCCACTAATTACCAAACATCCATCCACTACACCCATTACATCTACTCATTACCATAACATACACCATTACCACATTAACTAGATGGTGATCCTCTCCCTAGCCTATAAATACATCCACCCTTCACCATAACAAAAGGGGAGGAGATCCATCCAAAGACACATTCACATGTACAGTTTAGGGAGAAGGGAGGAAGACACATTTTGCCGCAAGGCAGAGTCTTTTCTTCTTAACCATTCTACACATTCCCACAACAAAAACACAATTCTATGCACCGTCATTTCCCTTTCCTTGCCGTGACCTCCATCCAACCTAAACACATTCAGCCATTCCTTTCCATATATCCATACGCATCCATCAAACCACACCTTGTGCTGCAACAAAGAGAAGAAGGAGGACCCTTGGACGTGCTTGCCATTCAAGTTGGATTGTTGGAGCGTTTTTAGGTGTTTTCATTCTTTTGTTTTCAATGTCTAAAATTATTTATCTTTGCTTTGTGAGTATGAGGAACTAAACCCCCCTTAGCTAGGGAGAATTCGAAACCATGTTCATGCTTGCAATATGATTTGATTACTTTCAGTTGTGATTCATAAGTTGTGAATTCAATCTACTTATCCATTTGAATTAAAACTGATTTATGTGTGTTGGTTGAGAGTGCACGCTTAATTTTCATGCATAAATCTGATGCTAGGATATAAGGGAGTTTCACCTAATCGTTATGAACTTTTATTCACAAGTATTGAAGGTTGCTCTTCACAACCAGTGAAGGTTGCTCTTCACAACCGTGTTAAGTAAATTATTGGCATAAGTTTCATGCAATTCATAGTTACAAGTGTTTCGTCAATGCTTATGATTTTCATAGAACTTAATGATTCTTGCTTGTATCTCTATTATGCAATTCATGTAGGGAACTTGTGGGGAATGCTTTGGGTTGTTGTATGCAATCATCCAATTCAATGAAATTAGGAAAATCTGAGGGTTAATTAGTGCAATTCACAGTTAATCTGGGGCGTTGAGAATTCATAGTTTATTGAAAAGCAGCTGGAAATCGTTTTGTTTGCAAGTGTGTCATGTGTGGAGAAGAACCTCCTAGCTAGCCTTCCATCCATTCAATTTACTCAAATTCGTGCAGATTTCATTAGTTCTTTAATTTACTTGTTTTGGTTTCAAATTCGTCAAAACCAATACCCCATTTACCTTGTTGAGTCATATTAGTTAGAAATTGATTTAGTTTGTGTTTTTAAGTATTTCGAACCAAGTTAAAACCAAAATTCGTCCAAAAGTGTGTTTAGAGTCCAAATCTGCCCAGTTTGTGTTTTTAGGCAGATTTGAGTATTTTTAGCTTGTTTTGAGTTCTTTGAGTTTGTTTTGAATTCTTTGAGTCTAGTTTAATGTTTTTAACTTTGTTCATATGATTTTAAGTCAGTTTAGAGGTTATTAGCAAGCCCTCCTAATCCCCGGTCCAGAACGATCCCTACTTACATTCTTTACTACAATTGATACAAGAGGGTTTAATTTGTGTGTTAAGTAAATTTTCGCATCAGCTGCTGCCCTATAGAGAAGCAGCCGACAACCCCAAAAAAGAAGATGCTACCCCTATTTTGTTAGCAACCATCCATCAAAGTTGTAGTTATTATATTAGCTTTAAGCTTTGTATAGAGAGGAAATTAATCACTGTATTTCTTTTTCAATTTGTTTTTTTGGTGTGTGAGGGTAATTGGGTGTATTGGGGTATTGGGTTCTGAGATTGCCAAACACTTTGTAAACACTCATATTTGGTTGATATTGGATTATCGGTGAGCTTTTACTGCTCTGAGGATGTACTCCAGTCACACTGACTGCTGAGGAACCTTGTTAAATCTTGGTGTCATATCTATTTTGTTTTTGCATTTCATTTGGTATATTTCCTGTGAGTTACCTTGAGGTTGTTTCCAATTGGTTTGGTGTTATCTTAGTCAAGGTTCTGAAACACTAGGCGCTAGTCGGGCGGCGAGGGGGTATAGCGCCTAGGCGGCTAGGCGGCAAGGTTCTAAAAGATGCTAGGCGCTAGTCGAGCGGTGGACTTGGGCCTAGTGCCTAAGTGGACTAGGCAGATTTAAATAAATCTATTATATTTCACGTAAATATATGTCTGCTTATACTTAAAATATATATAATTACGTCATAAACAACCAAATAGAATGACATATATATTATGAAGTATTGGAACACAATGAAAACATAGGGAACAAGCATATAATGTGTGTTCATTTAAGTATTCAATGAAGTCTTTTACAATTTATTGAAAAAAATAAAATGCAAAATGAAAGTTATCTATTTTTTACCTAAATAAGTTGAAACCTAGACCGGTGCCTAGGCGGGTATGTGCAAGCTAGGCGGGTGTCTTAGTAGGTCTAGGTGACCTTTTTAATTTTCAAATGCCTAGACATTAATCAGGACGGCGGCCAATCACCTAGATAGGCCCTAGGGGGTACTAGGCTGGGTTTTTTAGAACAGTGGGCAGGGCCTAGGGGCTATTAATTTATTATATGGTGTAAATAAGTGCCTATTTATACTTCAAAAAACATATAATTGCATTGTGGTATGTCAATTGCAAAATAAAATGACATATAGATTATAAAGTATTAGAACATACTGAAAACATGGGGAATAAGCATATAATGAGTGTTCATCCAAGTATTTAACAAGTGCAAAATGATAGTTATCAATTTTCTATTTAAATGAGAGTCGCGACCTAAGCAGGTGCCTAGGTAGGTTTAGGCGTGCTAGGAGGGCGCTTAAGCTGGCTAGGCAGATGCCTAAGGGGGTATAGCGTACTTTTTTAATTTTCAAACCCCTCGGAACTAATTGAGGCACTGACCAGCCGCCTAGTGCTTAGGCGGGACTTAGGAGGCGCTAGACGAGACTTAAACAGCGCTAGACGGAGATTTTTAGAACAGTGATCCTAGCACAACAAATTGCTCCAATTCTTCAACCTATCCCTTTACGCACTGCCGGAAAGACCAAATAGCTTCTACCTACCCACTCGGAGTACATAGGGTAAAGTAAGACAAGATAAAGCGTATGAATACAGTAAGATTTTGTGTAAAGTATATGGGACATATCTAATTAAAAAATTACTCGTAATGAATCAAAAAATGGATAGAAGTGCTGCGAGGTTTATTAAAAACTCAAATGATTGATCAAACACATCGATGCTAGTTGTTCCTATTATCACGGGCCATGTGTTAAAAACAAAGAAAATGCCCAAGACATCATATATCTAAGCCCATGAAGCCATGTCTTCATGGAAGCTTCTGGAACGTCCCGGAGAAATCAAGAACGTGGCGGAGCATTCAAGATCATCTAGGGCATTCCGGAACATTCCACACAAATGTACATATTTAAGCCTCACCTAGAATAATCTAGATTAGGCAAGTTGTATCTAGAACTATGCTAGATATTTTTGGATGTAAGTAAGGGATTCTAGAACCCTCCATTGAGGAGGTGACTTAGGCCTATAAATAGGAGGTAAGGCCATTTGGCCAAACCATCCAAGAATTGTAAGCAATTGTAAAGTTCTCTTAACTTTCAATACAAAGCTTCCTTTCTCCCATCTTCTAAGTGATCCTAGCATTCTCCAAGCTATCTTAGCTTTCTTTGTGATTCGATCCGGGGAAACGAGGCTTCGAAGGCTTACTTAGCTTGTTCATCGAGGTATTCAAGTCTAAGTGCCGCACGGGCGGAAGGCTTAAAGAGTCATCCCGTGACAGCTGGTATCAGAGCCAAGCTCGTGAATCACTTGAAGGAAAGTAGGATATGGCAAGTGGAGAGATGGTGTCCGGAGTCTCCGATCTAAGGGAGCGTACTGCCGAGGTCCAAGACGTTGCCAAGAGCAAGCCAAAGTTAAAGGACTTGCAAGCATCGATGGAGACCATGGAAGAGCGACTCGAGAAGGTGGAACGAACCATACTCGAGTTCGATACTCGACTTGATGAGGACGTTGTCGACAAGGAGGAAATCCAAACCATGGTGGACAATGGTAAGGATGAACTGCGTGGCTTGGTGGAAGGGCTACGAGATGAGCTCCTTGGCGCTCTCAACACCATGGCAGACAAGATGCGGAAGGAAGTCCAGGTTCACCTTGACAACATAGAGGCAAGGTTTGTGGCGCTTCAAGAAGAGATAAAGGACACAAGGGAACTTAAGGGAGATGTGGCGTTTTGTAAAGAAGTAGTCGTGAAGCAATTTGTGTAAGGGCCGAGGGAAATCAAGGCGTTGGACTCCAAGGTAATCGACTCCTTTAAACCCAAATCCTATAATGGGAAGAGGGAAGCAAAGGAGCTCGACACATTCGTGTGGAACGTGGAGCGATACTTCAAGTACCTGAAGCTTGAAGATGACGAGTCCAAAATCTCAACGGCAACCATGTTCTTAGCTGACAATGCCCTTATGTGGTGGCGTCGTCGGAGCATGGAGATTGAGCAAGGTACGTTCTCTCTCACCACTTGGGATGAATTTAAGAAAGATCTTATGTTGCACTTCTATCCCCAAAATGCCAAGTACGAAGCCAAGGAGAAACTAAGGTGGCTCAAGCAAACGGGGAGCGTCAAAGACTATGTCAATGCCTTCGTGAGCTTGTTATTCGAGGTGCCCAACATGTTAGAGGAAGACAAGCTCATGTACTTCATGAGTGGACTGCAAAATTGGGCAAAACTCGAACTACAAAGGAGACACGTGCAAACATTGTCTGATGCCATTGCCGCTGCCGAATCCTTGATTGAGTTTAAATCAAGCCACCAAGGTGATTCCAAGTCCACGGGGAAGAAGGGTAACCATGAGAGAAGTGGGGGAGAACATAAGCCGAAGGACAAGGCCGAGACAAGCAAACCGAAGGAGAAGAAAGCCGATAAGCATGACAAAGGCAAGGGTAAGTCTTGGCAACCCACTTGTTACCTATGCGACGGCCCTCACATGATGCGAGATTGCCCACAAAAGAAGGCCCTTAAGGCCATGGCTTTCAAGGAGGACAAGGCCGGGGAGAGTAACGATGCAAGTATGGGATGCATCCGTCTACTGAATGCCATCCAGACAACCCTCCCACAACCTAAGGCTCAAGTTGGGGGAGGATCATTGTTCGTCGACGTCAAGACTGGTGACAAGACGATGCGTGTGTTGGTGGACACGGGAGCAACACACAACTTCATGACGTCGGAGGAAGCCACAAGGCTTGGCCTCCGAGTCACAAAGGAGCCTGGTAGCGTGAAGACGGTAAATTCCGCCGCCACCCCCATTGTTGGAGTTGCGCGTAATGTGCACGTAGACATTGGCACATGGAAGGGAACGATCGACTTCACCGTAGTCAAGATGGACGACTATGACGTAGTCATTGGGTTAGAGTTCATGGACAAGGTACGAGCCTTTCCCATTCCCTTCTAAAATATCTTCTGTATCCTAGCCGACGGGAGACAACCTTGCCTGGTGCCATTGGAAAGGCAAGCCAAGAAGTGTACCCAACACTTGTCGGCAATTCAATTTGCCAAGTCTTGGAAGAAAGGCGAGGCCACATTTCTTGCAACCCTAATGTTGAATGAAGGGGAGGAGAAGTACGGGCCTTTGCCGAAACAAGTGGAAGACGTCCTTGCGGAGTTTGCGGACGTGATGCCTAAGGAACTGCCAAAGAAGTTGCCACCAAGGAGAGAGGTCGACCATGCGATTGAGTTGGAGCCTGGTGCTAAGCCTCCCTCCAAATCACCTTATAGGATGTCGCCACCCGAGTTGGAGGAATTGAGGAAGCAACTCAACAAGCTACTTGATGCTGGCTACATCCAACCCTCCAAGTCCCCATATGGTGCACCCGTCCTGTTCCAACGCAAGAAAGAAGGTAGCCTAAGGTTGTGCATCGACTATAGAGCATTGAACAAGATTACCATCAAGAACAAGTACCCACTTCCGTTGATCGCCGACTTATTCGATCAACTTGGTGAAGCAAGGTACTTCACAAAGTTAGATCTTCGATCGGGATACTACCAAGTGAGGATAGCCCCTGGAGACGAATCGAAGACGGCGATGGTGACCAGATATGGAGCGTTCGAGTATAAAGTCATGCCATTTGGTCTGACCAATGCCCCTGCAGCATTCTGTACATTGATGAACAAGGTATTCCATCCTTATCTTGACAAGTTTGTCGTGGTTTACATTGATGATATCGTTGTCTATAGCAAGACATTGGAGGAGCACGTCAAGCACTTGCGCATAGTGTTCAAGACCCTTCGGGAGCATGAACTCTATGTCAAGAAGGAGAAATGCTCCTTTGCCACAAAAGAAGTAGAATTTCTTGGCCACAAGATAAAGGAGGGGAAACTTATGATGGAAAAGGGCAAGATCAAGGCCATTCAAGAGTGGGAACCGCTGACCAAGGTACCAACACTACGATCCTTTCTGGGGCTAGCCAACTACTATCGGAGATTCATAAAAGGGTATTCAGCCATAGCAGCACCCTTAACAGACCTTCTTAAGAAGAACAAGGCATGGGAATGGACGGACCGGTGTCAAGAGGCATTTGAGAGGTTGAAGAAGGCCCTAATGGAGGAGCCTGTACTAAGGTTGCCCGACCTTAGTAAGCCATTCGAGTTGCACACTGATGCTTCCGACTTTGCCATAAGAGGAGTGTTGATGCAAGAGGGACATCCGATAGCCTATGAAAGTCGCAAGCTAAACAATGCCGAGAAGAGGTACACGACCCATGAAAAGGAGATGACCGCCATCGTCCATTGCCTTAGAGTTTGGAGGCATTACTTGCTTGGTACCCCATTCATCATCAAGACAGACAACGTTGCCACTAGCTACTTTCAAACCCAACAAAAGCTCACACCTAAGCAAGCAAGGTGGCAAGAGTTCTTAGCGGAGTTTGATTACAAGCTAGAATACAAGCAAGGAAAGGAGAACGTGGTGGCCGATGCTCTAAGTAGACGAGTAGAGTTAATGGCTACGGTACTCAAGCCGCAAAGCCATCTCTTGGGCCGTGTCCGAGAAGGTTTATCACATGACGTCCAAGCCAAGAACATTGTGGAGTTTGTCAAGGATGGGAAGACAAGAAGGTTTTGGCTTGAGGACGGCTTGCTATACACCAAGGGCAAGCGGATCTATGTCCCAAAGTGGGGAAGCTTAAGGAAAGAAATCCTTAAGGAGTGCCATGACTCACTGTGGGCAGGACATCCTGGCACTCACCGCACGTTGGCTTTGGTGAGCGATGCTTATTATTGGCCACAAATGCGGGATGATGTAGATTCATACGTGAAGACTTGTCTTGTGTGCCAACAAGACAAAGTGGAACAAAAGCAACCGGGAGGACTGTTGGAACCACTTCCCACTCCATCAAGACCATGGGAGTGTTTAACCATGGATTTCATCACACATTTGCCCAAGTCTGATGGATGTGGATCTATCTTCGTCGTGGTCGATAGATTCACCAAGTATGCCACTTTCATACCCGTACCCGTGGAGTGCACAGCCGAAGTAGCTGCACGCTTGTTTCTAAAGCACGTGGTGAAGTATTGGGGTGTTCCGAGGAGCATAGTCAGCGATCGAGATGCTCGCTTCACGGGTAGATTTTGGAAGGAGCTCTTCAAGCTACTTGGCTCAAAGTTAGACTTCTCCACAGCTTTTCATCCCCAAACTGATGGACAAACGGAGCGGGTTAATGCATTGTTAGAGACTTATTTGCGGCACTATGTTAGTGCCAATCAACGAGATTGGGCTAAGTTACTTGATGTTGCCCAATTCTCTTATAACTTGCAACGTTCAGAGTCGACAGGGAAAAGTCCGTTCGAGTTGGCTATAGGGCAACAACCCTTGACCCCGAACACGGTCGTGATTGGCTACACGGGGAATAGTCCAGCCGCTTTCAAAACCGCTAAGGAGTGGCAATTAGCCCACGAACTTGCTCGAGCTCATTTGGAGAAGGCTTCAAAGAAGATGAAGAAATGGGCGGATCGCAAGCGAAGGAATGTGGAGTTCCAAACTGGCGACCAAGTCTTTGTGAAGCTTAATGCGTCTCAGCACAAGAGTACTCGTGGCTTGCACAAGAGTTTGTTGCGGAAATATGAGGGACCATTCCCTATCATCAAGAAGGTTGGCAAAGCCGCGTATGTTGTGGAACTCCCACCCCGCCTCAAGTTTCACCCGGTGTTCCATGTGAGCAACTTGAAGCCTTATCATGCAGACAATGAGGAACCAAGTCGAGGTGAGTCTCATTGAGCACCCCCTTTGATGACGGAGGCATTTGACAAAGAAGTGGAGAGCATTGAAGCCAAGCGTGTCGTGGTGCAACCAAGACAACCAAAGCATGTGGAGTACTTTGTCAAATGGAAGGGGCTACCATACTCCGAAGCAACATGGGAGAAGGAGACGTCCTTATGGCAATATAAGGACTTGATTCAGACATTCGAGAGGCAAGAGTCGACGAGGACGTCGACGGCTTAAGTGGGGGAGGATGTCACGGGCCATGTGTTAAAAACAAAGAAAATGCCCAAGACATCATATATCTAAGCCCATGAAGCCATGTCTTCATGGAAGCTTCTGGAACGTCCCGGAGAAATCAAGAACGTGGCGGAGCATTCAAGATCATCTAGGGCATTCCGGAACATTCCACACAAATGTACATATTTAAGCCTCACCTAGAATAATCTAGATTAGGCAAGTTGTATCTAGAACTATGCTAGATATTTTTGGATGTAAGTAGGGGATTCTAGAACCCTCCATTGAGGAGGTGACTTAGGCCTATAAATAGGAGGTAAGGCCATTTGGCCAAACCATCCAAGAATTGTAAGCAATTGTAAAGTTCTCTTAACTTTCAATACAAAGCTTCCTTTCTCCCATCTTCTAAGTGATCCTAGCATTCTCCAAGCTATCTTAGCTTTCTTTGTGATTCGATCCGGGGAAACGAGGCTTCGAAGGCTTACTTAGCTTGTTCATCGAGGTATTCAAGTCTAAGTGCCGCACGGGCGGAAGGCTTAAAGAGTCATCCCGTGACACTATGCATCTTAAAATAGAATAAGATTTTCTCTCCTCCGATTCCCATCTCCTTCCCTCCCCACCTCTTACAGTTTTCTTTTTATCTCTCTCTACAAAAAAATCAATACAAGATGCTGACTTGGCTTGTAATCGATTAAATAGGAGGGGCGGAAATGGGAGAGAGATTAGGTCCTCCTTTTAAAATTGGAAAGCCAGCTACGGTTCTAGGGTCCATTTTGCAGTTTTATTGACTAGTTAGAATTATGTTCCAAACTTGGAGTAGGAATATTATTTTATTTTTAAATTAGTATTATTGTTATTTATGGAAAGGGGAGGATTTGAAGCTGTTATAAATTATAATTTAGAAGAGGGGAATTTCAAACCCGAAACGCATAAAATTGAAACTCAACATTCTATCCATTAGGATATCGAATGACGACGATAGTTGAGGGGCGAGCTTAAATGCTCTTATAGACCTTTCATTCTTTCAAAATTCATTAGTTCAACAATTGAATGCAGATGCAGCAAAACAACCAATTTCCCTACGCATGGTTTCTCCGCTAATCGCACAAGATTTAGCCGTTAAATTAGATTTAAACGCAGGTTCGCAAGAAGTAACTCTAGAAAATAACCATTAAATATAAGTACCTCAAATGAAACAAAACTGAATTGACAACGTTCATTGTCATTGGGAATTCAAACCAAAACCGTGAAAACAGAACTGTTGCAACTTAATGTCTTTGGCACGGATACTAAAAACTTGACTACTATTTCGATACCTAATAATTCTTGGCCAGTTCTCATCCTTATGCCTTGAGTCGTCCATAGTACTTCTGTTTCTCCTGTGTTGTCTGGAAGCGACCGTGACCAAACTTTGAGGAGGTATCAATGAACTTGAGTTTGATATCCTCAAGAGCAAGACGAGAGGTCTGCTTGAGAAGGGACTGGCGAAGAGTAACAACCCTCTTCTTAGGTCCAACACAGCATCCCTTGATCAGAATGTAGTCATCCTTCACCACACCGTAGTGAGGGAAGCCACCAATGTAGTCATCCTTCACCACATCCTTCTCAGTCCTGAAACACAATAAAACATCAGACATCATGTAAAACCACAAATACACGAACCCAACAAAAACTAAAGAGGAACCCTTGCACAGAAGTTTGACAGAACATACACCAAAATGCTGTACTAACATCACGCAGGTTTATTAAGTTTACTAACCTGTCAAACTCAGTAACAGCAGTGTGTGACTCCTGCCCAGCCTTTCCAAGCTTATAAATCTTCTTGTTCATCTCAGTACGGTGATGGTATCCGTTCTGACCAGCCCTGGCAACCGTAAATGAGACTCTAGCAAGATGCCAGGCCCCAATACAAGCCACCTTCCTCAGACCCCTATGAGTCTTGTGAGGAAGACGGGTTACGCCCCAACAAGTAACAACACCTTCATAACCTTTACCCTTTGTGCCACCAATAATGTCAATCATCTCATCCTTCTGGAAAACAGCATCAATAGGGATTTGCTTCTCAAAGAAGCTTCTGGCAAATTCAACTTTCTGGGCAATGGTTCCTCTGTTGACTTGGATCTCCATAAGGTGCGCTTTCTTTTGTTTCAAGCCCTTCATCTTCCTCTTTTGTTTCAAGCCCTTCATCTTCCTCTGTTGACTTGAACCTTCTGCACACTTGGATCATAAGGAGGACAAAAAAGCAAGATATAGCAATTATAAGAAACAACTTAAATAAAAAACACGGTTAATTAACGTGCACAGAAAACATCAATCGGGAATTCCATGGAACATATTATTACTTGTTTCAATGCAAAGTTGCAGCTATTATTATAACTATATTTGGCATAATATCTTAAAAACAGAGCAAAATAACACGGGTTGCAAATTTGCTTCCAAACAATAAATTCCATCTAGTTGAATAGATAACACCATCATAAAACAGAACCACGTCTTTACGTATTTAAAAAGAAATTTGTAGTGTAAAGTGGCAGAAGGTTCTATATAAAATATCATAACAAACAACAAAGGGTAAAAAAAAAAACAGAATCAATTCCACAAACTCAGTTCAATCTACCTGAGTGTTAGCCAACACACGAATGACAGTAGCATATTTGATAAGCTTCTCAAACTGGGATTCAATACTCTTCTTTCCCTCCTCACTTTCATAGTTCTTTGAGTACTTTGAGAAAGCCTTCTTCTTGGACTTGCACTAGTTCTTGTAGAACCTCCTCTTCACCTCCTCACTCAGATGCTGAGCGTGAGCCCATACCGTGTTCAGAGAACGAAGGCCACATGGTGTCTTCACGTAACCAACAACCACCATGGGAGGAGCCTCAATGATAGTAACAGCCTCGCAAATCTCCTTCTTGTGAAGCTCTAAAGAAATTAAAGGTTCGTTAGAATAAATGGAACTAAAAGTGATACCTCATAACTCATCATTTTCTGCATGCTAAACATCTAGAGACATAAATTTTAGATTAAATAACTAACTGAAATTCTGAACAACTTGAATGCACATGTCAACCAAACAAAAGAAAAAATTCTATCGATCTATTGCAGCGCTGTATTGTGACAGTAAAATGAAACAAAAAGACATGTTTCCAACCCTAGGGATCAACTTCATTCAAGTAAACTTTTCTATCAAACACAAAAGAAATCTTGAAATTAAGGAACTATATCATATATGGGAAACCCATCAACAAAATATGTGACCTAAACAGATGTTGGTTAGAAAGTCACATACTTGATCGAGGCTTCTTGACATCTCTGACAATGTGAGTCATTGCAATCAGCTTGCAAGGTTTAGATGGGCCATCCTTGGGGAATGCCTTCACTGCAAATCCAAACAATGCACAAACGAGTTTGAGTGATACACACACAAATAAACACAAACAAATTAAACCTATACAGATATTCAAGCTAAAGCTAACTATCAAAACACAGAAGTCGAAAATCTTTACTAATAGTTATACAAAAGGAACAAGCGTAAGCATTCCAATTAAATATAAGAAGTATCATATTAAATACGATAGTTGTTAAGATACAAACAATTAGCAAATGATAAAATGTTTTACGAATATCTTCCATGCAAGTTAGAAAACAAATGAAGGAGCTATATACCTTTGCCTCTGTGACAAGCAGCGCGTTTCCTTGGAAGAAATCCAAGCGATCCGTGCCTGGGGTGCTCAAACTTCCTATGAGACATCTTCGTCCTCCTTTAATAAAAAAAAAATGGCAACAAAACTCAATACAAATAAAAAACATATGTCCTTACATGTTTATGAAAAATCTTAGAGGATCTAACACTAAATTTCAACGGTGACACAACCATCTATGCATATAAAATATACTCAAATAATAATCCCATTCTGAAACTACACAATTTCTGTACATTCCAATAAATTGAAAAAAAATCTGTAAATATTATACAAAAATGAAACAAATTAACTACAAAACGAGATTAAGCCCCAAAAATAAATATGATCGAACCCCAATAACTTACGTGGAAAATACGCAAACACAAGAAAACCCCATTTTACCAGAAGACAAGCAATGGAGCACTAAGGCGGAGAGAGAGAGAGAGAGAGAGAGAGAGTGAGGGAAGGATCCTGAGCTTGTAGCTGCACGGCAAAATGCACCCACTCAGTATGACGAATAGACCCTAGTAGCTCTGTTGGTGTTTAAATAATAACCAATTTTACGTAAAATGCGCTACACTTTAGGGGTAGGCATGGGTCGGCCCCAAATTTGAAGGGACTAGACCGGATCTGTTTTTAAAAGAAGCCGGGGTACATCAAATTAGATAACTGGAACCGGACCAAACTCAGCCCGTTTGAAACGGGCCGGGTTCATGAGTTTTTTTTTGAAAAAAAAAACAGATTTTTATTGTTTTTTTTTTTAGCAGCACAGCTGTACAGATTGTCATTGTGCTGCACAACAGCACAAATTTCCAATTTGCACAGAGATTAAAAGGGGTTTATTCAATTGAGAATTGAAGATATTTTAATGGATTTATAAATTCATGAATTTTTATGGAGTTTAATTGATTTGTAGAGATTCCATGTAAAATTTTGATTCAATTCCCTCAAAATCTCATGGGGAGATGTGAGATTTGTGGATGCTTAAAATACACTACAAAATCTCTCCAATTCCCTCTAATTCCTCATGTTTTTGAAATTCTTTAAAATCAAATTCTAATTGAATACACCTAGAATGTTATAAATTTCTTTCAAATCTTAATTGAATACAAGCAGATTTCTAAGGATTTTAATAAACTATTTTAAAATCTCGATTAAATTAGGGGTGGATTTTTTTGCCAAATTGCCGTGCCAACCGAATTACCAACCGTACCATACCGATTTTGTGCCAAATTTTTTGTACCAATCGGTAATGGTACGGTATTGTACCATACCAAAATTTCATGGTACGGTATTGGTAATGGATATCATTACCACGGTATTACCTTACCGTGCCGAACATATAATATAATATATAATTTATAAATTATATAATATATAATTATATAACACATATTTATAATATTCTAATAATTTGATATGATAAAAGAGGCTCAACCTCGGTTCAAGATTCCAAATAGGAAGAAGATTGCGGCTAGTGTGTGTGACTTATATGTGTTGGAGAAGTCTAAGTTATTTGAAGCAATGCATAATCAAAGGGTAAGTATCACAACCGATACTTGGACATCGGTACAAAACATTAACTACATGGTAGTTACCGCTCACTTCATGGATAGGGAATGAAAGTTGCACAAACGGATTATAAACTTCATAAAGATCACAGGTCATAAGGGAGAAGACATTGGGAAAGTTCTAGAAGTGTGTTTGAACCAATGGAGGATAGAGACGATCTTTAGCATGGGGGAAACTTCTATTTGTTTTGGTTCGTAGCTTCTATTTGGATTGTAAACTTAATTTTCATCATGAATCTTGATGCATCATTTGAATTATTGTGTGTGTGAATTGTGAATGATGAATAATCGATGAATTTAGGCTACAAAGTATTAGATAAAGGTACAATAAAAAAGTTTTGCACTTGAATTGGGTTAAAAAAGGCAAAACAAATTTTGTCCCAAAACAAAGTGGCAATTACCATTGTCATACCATGTCAACCGAACATTTGGCAATACCGAACTTCGGTATACCGAAAGTTTGGTATGGTATTGGTAATAGATTTTACCAAACCGAAAGTTTGGTACGGTAACCGTACCGAACCCACCCCTAGATTAAATACACATTGAATTTCAAAGAATTACTTAAAATCCTGATTAAATACCCTATATTCATTAAAAGAATTAAAATCTTTTAAAATCCCAATTGAATACATCCCTCGAACATTACATCCAAACATCCAAAGTCCAAGTCCATAGATTAATATTACATCCAAAATAACATTAGATCGTCCAACATCGTTCCATACATTAAATCCGAGACATTTGAAATAACATCCAAGACATCCAAAGATCAAATTAACAGATGGGTACTTTGTAAGAAAAGGAAAATAAATGGCCATATATTCTTAGTAATTCACAACTGCAGATGCATCAAAACTACGACAAAATATGAGCTTTTTTTAATATAAAAAAATGGAGGTAAGAGCTCTGCACTGCACAGAAATCATTTGGCAAGTTTACTTGGCAAGAATAAGAACATTAGAACAAATCAGTGCAATGGATTTTCATTAATAGATGAACAACTTTGGTTACACTTGAGTTACCACTGTTAGTACATTTGCCTTGATACATGTTAAAACCAATCATGAAATACAACCAAAATTGGGACCCAAACGATCAATCTCAAAAAACCCAATTGCAGGTCTCTGAGCACTCAAACCTGATCTTCAATGTTAATAGTTCTCTTGTGTTGGGAAGTGCACAAACTACGAAACAACTGATAAGGAGTTGTGTCACTTTTTTATTGTCAATTAACTATGAAACACCCAAGATCTCTAACCTGTCATATGCTTTTATTTTTGGTTTTTAGTATTTTGTCTTTTAAATATTCACTTTGGGGTTTCAGAATAAACCCGTCTTGCAGTCCCAAAGGCCTGGTCAAGTAGGCATCTTTAACAAGTGCAACACGAAATTCAGCCTGAGGAGTTCTATAATCAACATGAAATTCCTAAGCAACGGAACAAAAATTAGTCCTAGTTTGATTCATTTGACAGTATATTACACCAGATCAGATACAAATCAAGCAATGTAGTACACATCAACAAATCCTTAAACAGAAATCTACACATATACACGCAAAAGAAAGTCACACAAAACTTTAGCAATTTTCATCCCTAAATGTGGTTTTATTTCCCCTTGCCTAGAAAGAAATCAATAATATTCAGTCAACAAAAGTTTTCTCTAATGACAAAACCTGATTACGACAAGAGTTGAGTCCAATGTTCTTATAAGCAATTCTCTAATGACTACCTAAGCAAAATGTGGAGACATACAGAGCTCGTGGCCTATCAAGCATCAAGTAAAAGATGCAAGCAGAAACCAACTTCGTTCATCGTATTCAAATTATGCAAAATTCACAGATTTCCACACATTAGTACAACCTGGGTTCAGCTTTCCACAGAACAAAAATCACAGACCCAACAAAAATCACAAACCCAACAGAACAAGAGCATGGAATCGGTTCAAATTATGCAAAATATGGGAATGAATCGGTTCAGATTTGGCAGGTTTTAGCATGGAATTAACATCAGAACTAAGAATTTACCTCAACTGGCGGCGGCGATGGGATGATGGTTGTCGTGATGGCGGTGATATCATCGAGAAGCAGAGAATCAAGTCGTCGTGGTTCTGGGACCTGGGTTAGTCTGGGATGTCGTCGGGGAGGAGAATCGAGAAGATGGGTGGTGCTGTCGTGGTGGTCACAAGATTCGCGACGGCGGTGATGTTCTGGTTGGTGGAGACAGGGCCGACCCTGAGAATTTGGAGTCCTAGGCTAGCCTTCGAAGTGGGGCCTTAAAATTCTCTGATCTCCGATTCTTTGTATATTGATTTGTATAAAAAAGAATTCGCTAAATATATAAAAAGTTATATTTAATATCATTAAAAATTAATATCAAAAGAAGATAAATATACAAACATTATTTAAACATTACACGATTCACGTTTTTAGTCACAAATGTACTAAATGTTTGCAATCAAGAGTTTAAGATTGTGAGTGAAAAACAATAAAACTTGATGATCAAGACAGTAAATAACAATAAAACTTGATTGACAAGTATAATAAATTCAACGCCAATTGTTTTTGTCACAGCCCGTCCCGAAATTTCTTTTATCGTGGATGTGAAATGACAGAATTATCCTTCATGGTTGCTAAGGTACGTGTGACATGTTTATTTGAATATTGCATACTCTCCTAAGTTCTTAGGAAATTTTAAGTGGATTAAAATTGTATACAATTTGTGTGGTTAGGGACTTAAGAAATTTGGATTTGGATTTGTTTTGGGTGGACCACACACACACATGGGACAACACACTCACCCCGTGCTCTCTCTCTCTCCTCCTTCTCAGTTCACTCTCTCTCTCCCTCTCGAACTCGTACAGACAAGAACCAAACACCCTCAAAACTTCGCAGATCGACGTCAAAAAGGTGAGTTTCTTCATCCTTGCCACCTCTTGAATCGATTGGTACTAGTTTTAGAATTGGAAACCCTCGAAATCACGTTGAAACCGTAACCCAGTTTAACGTCACTGTTCATGCACATGTGAAATGTTGGTTTTCAGGGAATTCTAAGCCTACAGGGAGCTTAGTGAGGTCCCAAGGAAGCTTGGAGTACTTAGTTTGAAGGTTTTGGACGTCGAGATCGTAGGGTTCGAAGTTGGCCGATTTTCTTGGATTTTCTCCGGTGAGATTTTGTGTGTTTTTTAGCCTTAAATTAGTACATCATGATTCTTCATGCTTAGGGCTTCATTTTGGTATAAATTGCGTAAAAAATGGTTGAGAATTAACAGAGAATAAGAAGTTTGAAAATTTTCCAGAAATCGGCGACTTTTCCGTCACCAACGAAACCAGTCCGGCGACTGAAGGTAGGGGACGACACGCGTGGGGGCGCGTAGGTCCGTGCCATTCCTGGCGCGTGAGGGCGCATGACTGATCCAAAATTTTTTTCAAAAATATCTCGACGTCTGTAACGTCGAGTAGGTCACTGTGGTATATTCATATACCCAATTTGAGCATCGTATGAGAAGTTATTACGGATTGTTGGTTATGTACTTTAAATAACGTTTTTATAGTTGTTTCGCATATAGGTGAGATTTATCCCCAGGACGAGCGCGTTCAAGGGCGTCATGGGGGTTACGACCCTTCGACATACCAGTGAGTGGGCAGTTATTTTCTGTTTATACCTATATACTACTGATTTTTTCCATAAATTGAATACAAATGAAAGTACGTTTTAAAATGCCGTGCATGCATATTATATGAAATATATGAATTAGTATTTGATGCATATATGTGAAATAGTGCTGTGGACGCACAGGTGAATATCAGGTGAGTTTTATGTTGTTCATATGGTTTATTGATGATGTGAATTGTGTTGAGAGCTCATAACCTGCACCCTTGGTGTTAGTGCTTATATTATTCACCTCGCACCACACGCTCACCTTGGATCCAAGTAGGTGCATGTCGTACAGATCACTAGAGGTGGTTTCGACATGTCGTACAGACCATTAAAGGTGGTTCCGACTTGTAGGTGACTTTAGATTATTATACAGCTGTTGATGAGAGAAGCACCAGAGCGTATTCTTACACCATTCTTATCGTACAAACTACTTCAGGTAGTTCCGATTTATGTGCAGAGTAGTGTCGTACAGGTCACAGTGGTGACTCCGGTTGGGTTGGATATTGAGCTATAGAATTAATCGTACAGGATAGCTGTAGGGTCTCCGGTTGATTCATTATTTCATCTATTATATTGATGCATCCTTATCATGTTTTGAATCATAGCATGACATATTCTTGAAAAGTGTTAAAGACTTGTGATTTGAGTTTTGTTGTGATATATCATTATGTATATACTATTTTTCTGGGAAAGTATACAGGTTTTACAATGAGGGGTTAGAAGTGTTGTTTAATGAAATATTTTCGAAAAGCTTTGTTTTACTGACCCATTCAATCTTGTTTTGCGCCCTTCCAGGTTCTAGTTAGTAGTGTTGGAGGCTCACGAGGATTCCCACGGCATTCTGACAGACTACTTAAATGTAGGACTCACCTTCGGGTGTTGTAATTTAGTTATGGTCCTACTTGACTGCACTTAGCACTTATGCTCTGAATATGTGTGTTTCACACTTAAACTCACTCTAGCATGTTAGTTGGATATTATTGCTAGTAGTTGATTTTTTATTCCTTTGTATTTCTTTTATCTTTTGCTTCCGCATCGCACTTTTGGTTATGTCACGCCGACGTGACGGCCAGCACACCTTAATTCTAGGATCGGGGTGTGTCAGTTTTTCTTGTGTTTTTTTCTTTTAAAATCAACATCACACTAACGAATTGAATATTAAAATAATCCATTGAATAAAAAGTTATTGAAAAGAAAAATATATAATTCAAAGTTTTGATTACCTTAAAGTACAATCTTTAAGACCATATGATGGTTGATTTAAACATTTGATAGAAATGGAGAGAATGAGAAGTTAGTTTAAACATTCGATAGAAATAGAGAGAATGAGAAGTTGAAAGAAAAAAGATTGCAAAGAGACTTGAGTTTTATAACTTTATATGCATTTGGACATATGGATTAGGAGTTGGACATATGGATTGGCAGTGAATTTGAAAAACAAGAAAAATTAAGAAAAATCTAGTGATTGAAAGGCAGCTTCGTGTTTCGAACTCAACACCCAAAAGAAAAATTAAGCCAACATTTCCACTGCACTAACAAATGAATTATAAAATTTCTTATTTTTTTGTATTTATATGTTAATTACAGGATATAAATATTTTTTGGGGGCCCTTCTGAAGTAAGGGTCCTAGGCGGGCGCCTACTTGGGCTACCCTCAGGGCCGGCCCTAAGTGGAGAAGACGACTGATGGAAACTCTATGGGTGGGACTTGTTAGGAGACGAGAGAGAGTGAGTCACTGAGAGAGAGTTGGGTAGAGAATGGTGCACTAGGGAAAAACCTGCGGTTGATGTCCATTCATTATAATTAGAAATAGGCCGTCCGGGGTCAGCTTTTTTACACTTTTGGACTCGGCCGGTCCTTTAGGATACGTTTGTTGCACCGAATTATCTCGGACTAGACTAGCTTAAGGGATTAAGCTGGACTGGCTTGGCATGGACTAAGCAAGACAAGAATAGTGAAGCGTTTGGTGCAGTGTTGGACTAAGTCACAGACTAAATTATTTTTAGAATCTAAATATTTTTTTACTACTTTTAAATTATTTTATTAATATTTTATTACCTTTGATTCATATATTTTCACTGATCCAATCTAAAGAGTTCCATAAACTGCATGATCTCCAAATTTCCCCAAAAAAATCCCAGACCACCAATTTCCCAAAAAAAAAAATCCAATGGCCTGCAACAAATTCAAGCCTTTTCGTTTTGTTTCTTCTTCCTCCGCAATTCTACCAAAAATTGTCGAGGATGCTTGCTTTCCTTGGATCTCGATAGAAACCAATTTCTCAGCTTTCCTACCAACCAAACAAAATTAAGCCCCCCAAAAAAATACAGGAAATCAAAGAATTAACCTCCAGAAACTCGAAGGAATTGAATCAAGGAGTGCTACAGCGAGATTTTCCTCGGAGGTGAATTAGAGGACTGCTAGAGCGGGGTGGACAATGGAGAAAGCGAGATTTCCTCGTTCGAAATCCTGGGTTCGAGGTGAGAGGGAGAGAGTGGTGTTGGGTTAACGGTGTATCTCGCTGAAGTTGGGAGTGGTGGTGTGATGGTGGTTGTTGGTGCTCAAGAAAACAAAGAGCAAATAATGGATGAGAGGAGACAAGGATAGACCAGACGAAGGGCTTAGCAATCCCATGGTCTTGGGGAGCTCTCGCTAAGACCTCCTAGCGAGGGAGATAGTCAGAGCGAATCCCCTTTAGTCTCATTAACTTTAGTCAGTGTACGCAACAAACACAGGATTTCAATGATAGCTAATCCAGTCTAGCCTAGTGAAAGTGAGGCCAAACAAACACACCCTTAGTGTCATTGCCCCGCTCCACTCCACCTCGTTTACTTTTTCAAAAAATTGGAACAACCCCTTACCTGTCCCGACCCGCGATTCCTCTATCTGTTTGCCCACCCCTGTTACACTTTATTTAATTTTCATTTAAGCCCAATTTTCCTTTTTCAAGTACATTTGTGGGCCCAAGGCCCAAACCAAGCTAGAACATAACATGCATTATATTGAATGAACACTTAGAGCCTCCACAATCCTTCGGTGTTTCTACGAGATTGGGACTTCTCCACATGTTTTAGCTGGTTCAAACTCGCTCATTTAATCACTCCAAAACCTATGCATTATTTAGTCAAGTAAGAAGTGTGGAGCCTAAAATATAACAACAACAATAACAAAAACAAAGTCTTTTCCCACTGAGTAGGGTCGGCTTTATGAATCCTATAATGCCATTACACTCGATTTTGTGTCCTGTCATCCGTTAGATCCAAGTACTCTTAGTCTTTTCTTAGAGTCTCTTCCAAAGTCTTCCTAGGTCTTCCCCTAC
Organism: Malus domestica; assembly: GCF_042453785.1. Classification (NCBI taxonomy): domain Eukaryota; kingdom Viridiplantae; phylum Streptophyta; class Magnoliopsida; order Rosales; family Rosaceae; genus Malus; species Malus domestica. Next base: position 35,941,510 of record NC_091673.1, read on the forward strand.
CCCTTCGGCTCTGGACCTCTGTTCCATAGTCGCAACTTCTAACTAGAGCGTCAGTAGGCCTTCATTGCACATGTCTAAACCACTGTAACTGATTTTCTCTCATCTTTCCTTCAATTTTGGCTATTCCTACTTTACCTCGGATATCCTGATTCCTAATCTTATCCTTTCTCTTGTGCCCACACATCCAACGAAGCATCCTCATCTCCGCTACACCCATTTTATGTACGTGTTGATGCTTCACTACTCAACATTCTGTGTCATACAGCATCGCCGGCCTTATTGTAGTCTTATAAAATTTTCCCTTGAGCTTGAGTGGCATACGACGGTTATACAACACGCGGGATGCACTTTCCACTTCATCCATCCAGCTTCTATTCTATGGTTAAGGTCTCAATCTAATTCTCCGTTCTTTTGCAAGATAGATCCTATGTAGAGAAAACGGTCACTTTTTGGTACTTCCTGGCCTCCGATCTTCACCCCTAACTCATTTGAGCCTCCATTTGCACTGAACTTGCACTCCATATATTCTATCTTTAATCGACTTAGGTGAAGACCTTTAGATTCCAACACTTCTCTCCAAAGGTTAAGCTTCGCATTTACCCCTTCCTGAGTTTCATCTATCAACATTATATCGTTTGCGAAAAGCATACATCAAGGAATATCATCTTGAATATCTCTTATTAATTCATCCATTTCCAATGCAAAAACGTAAGGGCTTAAAATAATCCCAAAAATTCTAGAGGCGACACTTGGACTTTTGCTCAAGAAAAACAAGATTGACCTCATTAAATGGGCATGCTTCTCAGATACTTCCACACGTAGCTCACACCCCTGAAGGTCTATGTTGCTAAATATGATTGCCCACATGTTAAACCCCACCCCTGAATTTATATGTAATTTTATAAATTCCCAAAGTCTTATTGAAATCAAATATTTTTATTTTCTCCTCCACTTCCTAACTCGTGACCTCCCTTCCCATTTCCTGAAACTCTCAAACTCACTCTCTCTATAACATCGAGAGAGAGAACCCTTACTTCCACCCAAATTTCTTCACAAATCAAACTCCAAACCAACATTTTCAAGATCAATGAGACCCAAGGAACCTGATGATCGTGACCTCCCTTCCCATTTCCTGAAACTCTCAAACTCACTCTCTCTATAACATCGAGAGAGAGAGAACCCTCACTTCCACCCAAATTTCTTCACAAATCAAACTCCAAACCAACATTTTCAAGATCAATGAGACCCAAGGAACCTGATGATGGTCTTACATGCACCATCGGTGCACTGCGAGTGCAGTGACCAGTGGACCCGAGAGCTTGAGCTCTCTTGAAATTTGCTATCTTAGGTATATTTAGATTGTCTCCTTTGTTTGGTGTTGGTTATGGTTAACTTGAGATAAAGTTTGAATGTGATTTTGTGCTTTAAAGGCATGCATATAATTTTGTTCTTCCAGAATTCGGCATGAAAATCTGGCAAGCTGCGAGACAAACTTGGCCAATCTCGACATCAATTGAGTCTATTTATGGTAAAATCTTGCTTCCCTTCCCTCTCAGCATCATTTTTATGATTTAACTTCCTATTTTTACTTAGTTTTAGGTCTAAATCAGAATCTTGACGAATCCCAATCAAACTTTCTGGTGTTCTTCCCTAATCACCAAGCAGGCCTTCATGCCGTTCAGAACACCAATGCGCCTTAGCCCGTTTTAGACCAGTCCAATACCCTAGCCCGCACATTTTCTTTAATTTTAGTTACTTTCTTTATAGAAACTCAAGTTACACTAGGGCCTTGGGCTACCTCCTTTTAAATAGGGCGTTAAATCCAGCCCTTTTGATTGTTAAGCTTGCGGGCCGAGTGTGTGGGTGTGTGCGTGTGCTGTGTGTCTACGGTGTGTGTGTGTAAGTGTGTGTGTGAATGTGTGTGGTGCACGTGTGTGTGTGTGAGTTGTGCCATGTGTGTGTGTGTTGTGTTATGTGTGTGTGTGTGGTTTGGGCTTAAGCCTAAACCACGCCTTTTCACCCTAACCCATTTTAACCAAAAGCCTTAGGACCCAAAACCCAAAATCTCTCCTAGGCCACCTTCGATATTCTGAATCCGTTTTTGGCGTCCATTTCCTGGAATTCTATCGTTTGGGCATAGTTTGATAAATTGTACATTTTTGTGCTTAGGTGAAGTTGCTAGTGAGGATTTCCTTAATCCTTTTCTGCACAATTCTGCTGCTACGGAGTATCTGTGAGTGGACCCCTTCTAAAATTACATGATTTCATAGTTTAATTGCATAAATGAATATCATGCCTTACGAGTTTATGAATTGATTTTATGTTAAGCATGTTCATGGCATATATTGTTTATCGTCTCATTTTGGGTGAGGAATTAATTGTTGGCCTATATTGAGCTATATTTTAATATATCGTATTTCCTATAAAAACCATGAACTTGTAGACTATCTGATGGATGACGATATGATGCTAGAACATGTTTTAGAAACCCCTCTTTATAGTATAGACGATGGATGACTTTATACTATGGAGTGGTTATTTATGAAAGGCGTAACTATTTGTGCGTACCTAATAGACACTATGCCGCCTGGGGCGAGGATTTAGTGTTGGAAGATAGGTCAGGAGAAATAATCCCTAGCTACAGGCTGAGGGACACGGAGTAGGCATTAGGACGGGAGTTGGTAATCTCTAGCTACAGGCGCAGAGACCACGGTGCTAGCATAAGGCCAGGAGTTATATTTATTCAGTGATCTTACTGGCAGCACACCGCGATTATGAGACGATCTGTGAGACGATTGATGTTTTGATTTCCGCGATATGTCTTTTGAGATGTTTTTGGCATGCTAGGGTTTTCAATAAAACTATTACTTATTATGCTAGTAGTTTTCTTTTTATAAGCTGTGGGGGTTAATATCTTGATAACTGTTTTATTATTATTGTATAAATGAACTTGGTCCACTCACCTTTGATTTGCGCCCCCATTCAGGACTTAGAATCAAGGCATATAATCCCAGTGTCAAGGCACTTCTGCAGCGGTATCTTCGAGTCCTCTTGGTGTAAGACCTACTCCTTTGTTCATTCAATTTTATATTATTTCTTTTAGTATTCTGGTTAGTTGTATGCTCTGAACATGTTCCTTAAGGGTGCGTTTGGTACGTGGGACGGGACTGGAGGGAACGGAACGAGGCGTTCTGTCCCGAGTTTGGTGCTTAAAAAATGGGTGGAACGCATTGTTCCACGGGATTTTGGGTGTTTTTACGTCCCGCCTCCCTCCCCTGGAACGGGTTGTTCCACGTCTGTGGAACATAAATTTATATTTTTTTGGACAACAATACCCCTCTTATTTTTCATTAATTACATTGTCTACCTCCATTTCTCTCCCGTAACCTCCCTCTCTTCTACCCTTGTCTCTCCCATAGCCCTCATCTTCCTCCACCACAAACCCAGTAACCCAACTGCTAACCCAATCCCAGCAAACCCATCTGAACCCAACTATGGCTGCACTTTTTTCTCCGGTGCCGTCACCATAGCCAGGCCGACTACGATGACGGCGCTGCAGGGAGGATGATGACGACGTTGTAGGGAAGACGATGACGACGCTACAGGGAGGATGATGACGAAGCTGCAGAATTGGTTCATAAATCGAGGTTTTATGGGTTTTAATTAATCGGGGTTTTCTGGGTTTTCTTGGCTAAATTAGTTCATAAATCTGTCTGGGAAATTGTAGAAGTAATGTAAGAAAAACCCATTTGAGGAAATGGCATTTAGGATCGGAAAAATGGGTTTTTGTATCTCGAATTGTCAAATTCAAGAGTTGGGTATTGGACTGTGAAGTGGTTTTGTTTTGGTTGTTTGATTGGGTTTGGTAGAAGTTATAATTTCTGATCGAAACTGGGAAGAATGCTGGAGCCAGAGCTCTGTGGTTCTCGGATGCTATTGCCTTTTTGGGACGAAAGCGGGGATGAGGAACTTTCAATTCTTCCCAGGCACACCAAGGTTATTGTCACTGGAAACATCTTTGATTTGTTAATCACTGGGTTTTGTTAAGATTTGTGCAACTAGGATTTGTTAAGATTCGTGCAACTAGGTTTTGTGAAAGATTTGTGCTTTTTTAATCCGAAAAAATGTGAGCTTTGGCATGATGTGCACCTCAGATTTTGTGAAACATTATTGATCTTGATTTCAGTTTGAAAAGAATATATGATGCATTTGGTTATCGGATTATCTAGGTCATGTTCTTGTCCTGTACCAAATAATAGACGGAGCAGGGGTAAGTTAGTCATTCAATCTTTTGGTTCTGTTCCTTCCAGCGCGTACCAAACGCAGAACGGAACAACCGTCCTGTTCCATCCTGTGCGTACCAAACATAACATGGAATCCCATTCTGTCCCGTCCTGTCCCGTCCCGTCCCGTTCCGTTCTGTCCCATATGCGTACCAAACGGTACCTAAATGCATATTCATTATTCTTTTATATTTGTAGGTCTTATCTATTTCCTATTCTCAGCATTTGCATTCAATAAATGGCTTTCGTCACCCTCGAGTGTCGGCCATCACTTACCTATCCTGGTATTCGAGGAATATTGGGATCAGGGCATGTCAAATTGGTATCAGAGCATGGTTTGTTCAGAGCATACTTAAGATTCTCTTATTTTCTCGTAAAGTGTTGATTTTGACATCATTTAGATGTCATGACTTTTAGATTTGGTGCCATTCGGCGCAGTTGTGCGAACCTTTCTGTATTTGAATTGTCACATTCATGTTGAAATTCAAGAAATTGTGTTGGGATTGTGCCTCATCGGTGACGTGTTTGATTTGTTGGACGACTTTCAAAATAGGACGATACTCTGCGTCGTGCATTCCCTGGGAATGGCGGGCTAAGTCGGTGTTACTTGGAAGTGACTTGTTTTAGAAATCTCAGTTTGCAGAAGTCTGGTCAAGACTAGCTGTAGATCCGAAATGGCGATGCCACTCTGCAACATGCGTTCCTTGGGAATGGCGGGCAGAGTCATATCTCTAGGAAATTGCTCGAAACATTCGAAGTGCATGCTAAAGAAGCGAGTAAGTGCTAGTGGTGACGACGGTTAGTAGGTAGTAGTTGGTGGGAGCAAATCAATGTTCTCAAACTCGTTTCCACTGAGGATATTCGTGTGAATCTTTAGAATGAATCTTCAGCTATTGTTTTATCGATAACTTTCTTACTTATTCCAACGACAAGTCAAGTTCACTAACCTTTGACCGTCAGCTTTACACCAAATTCTTCGAGTGTTGACTTCATTTACATTAATTGCTTTTCTTGGGAAACTCCTTAGTAACAGACGTTCTCATCAATTTTCAAAAGGAGTTGCGATTCTTATTGTTGTTGTAGTTGGACTTGGATGATGAAGATCAAAACTTGTTTAGATAAATGGACTCCTTGAATTTCACCTGGGTTTGGTACTTGGTGGTATACCCTAGCTCCTTGTCCTTGTACTTTTCAGTAGAGGTGAACTTAACATCTTGCTTGTAGCCCAATTTATCAGTGCTCTTGTCCACTAACTGTCCAGCCTTGAAATTTTCAGTGTAATGGCTTGAGACTACCATATTTATTATTGTACGAAGATCGAGCTTTATTCTGAACTTCTCTGGAATCATTGAATTTTGGTTTGCTCAAAGACATCGCTTTAAGATAGCCAATCGTGTCACTGTATACATACGCATGCTACTTCATATCTTTCTTCTTCGTCATTTTGTTAATTCAGAGGTTCTATGTTTAAATTTTTAAACTTTGAAGCAGCTCTCACAAAGTATTATGAATTGCGAAATGTCTTGGCCTTGTCAAATCATATTAACAATTCTTAACTATTCTTGAGACCTATTTTCTTTTGGCTAAGAAACTAGTTGATCTTACTGTGATGATTAACCAAATAATCATAGACAGTGACTCCTATTTCTGCATCTTTACATTCATTCGCTTGTTTGTTTCTTAATGTAAACTGGATCATGCTGGAACAATACACAGAGGATGAAAAAAAAAAACGTTTGTTCTCGGCATGGTTTCTAGTTCAAATCCCAATATCTTGTACTCTAGATTTAATGGGCTTGTTTTGACCCTCAAATTCTTGAGTGTTGTTTCAGCCTTCTCGACATGGTTTCTCGCTCAAACAGTGAGGAATTCACGATCGATCGATTCGGTGGAAATGTGCACCCAATTCTTAACAATTCAGATAGGAACGTTAGGAGCATAACCTTTTCACGAGCTTACCAGACTTACCAGAAAGAATTCCACATGGGTGTGAGGTTTGAGCGGTCTTTTGGTAAGGGATTAGTGAAGATTGTAGAGCAGGTGATTAGCAAATTGCATCACTATCTTTATACTGAATTGGATGGTCACCACTCATTATCATGCTGCAGTTCATAGACAACATATCGTATGCTAGTAGTTCTTTTCTAACGATATGTGTCCGTCTTAACACATCTTATCACTGCTTCACTCTAGGGCTCTTTTGTTTGTGAGTACGTGGTTGTTAAAACACTTCTAGCAAATCTGTTTGGTGCATTCTAGGATGGCACCACAGAGCGGTCGAGGCGAAAATTGGATAATCTCTACATTTCTCTTGAAATGTGTGTACTCTCACGGGGTTTTTAGATTGATCACTCGAGAGTCATTCTTCTTTCCACCAACATTGATCTTGCTTGACTTGAAATATGCAACTAAGCAAAAATGGAGAGGTGGATTGAGCTTTGCAACAATTCCCAAGAGATACTGCTTGTTGGGAAAGTGACTCGTCGTTTTCTGCTTTCTTAGCTCGAGCTTTTGGGTATACTACTATCATGGTAGCCACTTCTCTTGAATCCCAAAGCACAGTTGTCAAGTGGGTTCTTCGTTGGCAAAACCCTGGAGTAGTTGGTCACATTTGGAAGAACTGAGGAGAATATGATGTTTGGTGTTGGATAGAGTTTTACGACTACAATTTCTGTTTTGTTCGGTTTGGTGTATGGCACTTTTTACGACATGGTACAAGAGTTTCCTACGGGTAACATTAGTTGATAGAGGAGTATTGTGGACTAATATTTGGAGGATTGAATTTACGACGTGGGAGCTTGTGCATCTTCAGGAAATCACTATTTGCTTAACTAGACAACAAATGGGTGGTCGATATCACGGGCGGCCGACTGTGATATCGATGGCTTATTCATTGGGTTCATAAAGCAAGTGGGTAGGAAGACCCGTCTTCAGCAGTACGGATTTGAGATTGTTAGGGCTTAACCCAAAGATACATCTATTCTCAAAGTGCGTGACATTTCGTATGCTTAGGCGAGACCCACTCTCATTTTCCAGTTTTGGTTTTCAGCATAAGTAGTTTAACTTCCTTTACTTTAGTTAATTGTTTTTGTCATTACAAATGTTGTGGGGGAAGTATTTCCGTTTTTAGTTTTAAGTTCAGCACGAGTTTTTGAACTATATGTTATTACTTATCTATTTTGGTATTATCGTATTTTACTTACATATTTTTTACCTTACTTCAATATGCGATTTCGATTGTATATCTTTGTAAAGTATGTTTTCTACTTTTACACTGATGGGGAATAAGGTAAGAGCTTGGAGGCATGATAGAGGATTTTGCAACCCGCTTGCGACGGTGTGGCATATTCTCTTTTGTGCACCCACTTTGACTTGATTACTCTTTATACATATATTCTTCTTCCTATTTTTGAGTATTTCAATTTAGTAAGTGATTTTAAATTTCGAGGACGAAATTCTTTAAAGGGGGTAGATTGTTAAACCCCACCCCCGAATTTATATGTAATTTTATAAATTCCCAAAGTCTTATTGAAATCAAATCTTTTTATTTTTATTTTTTCCTCCACTCCCTAGCTGCCACTTGGCAGCACCCTAACTCCCCATTCTTTTCTTCCCTTTTCCCCCACCTCGTGACCTCCCTTCCCATTTCCTAAAACTCTCAAACTCACTCTCTTTATAACACCGAGAGAGAGAACCCTCACTTCCACCCAAATTTCTTCACAAATCAAACTCCGAACCAACATTTTCGAGATCAATGAGACTCAGGGAACTTGATGATGGTCTTACATACACCATCGGTGCACTGCGAGTGCAGTGATCAGTGGACTCGAGAGCTTGAGCTCTCTCGAAATTTGCTATCTCAGGTATATTTAGATTGTCTCCTTTGTTTGATGTTGGTTATGGTTAATCTGAGATAAAGTTTGAGTGTGATTTTGTACTTTAAACTCGGCATGCATATAATTTTGTTCTTCGAGAACCCGGTATGAAAATTTGGCGAGCTCTAGGACCAAACTCGGCAAATCTCGACCCCAATTGAGTTTATTTGTGGTAAAATCTTGCTTCCCTTCTCTCTTAGCATCATTTTTATGATTTAACTTCCTATGTTTACTTAGTTTTAGGTCCAAATTGGAATCGGGACGAATCCCGATCAAACTTCATGGGGTTCTTCCCCGATCACCAAGTTGGCCTTCAAGCCGTTCAGAACACTAACGGGCCTTAGCCCATTTTAGACTAGTCCAATACCCTGGCCCGCACATTTTCTTTAATTTTAGTTACTTTCTTTTTAGAAACCTAAGTTACACTAAGGCCTTGGGCCACCTCCTTTTAACTAGAGCCTTAAACCCAGCCCTTTTGATTATTAGGCCTGCGGGCCAAGTGTGTGGGTGTGTGCGTGTGCTGTGTGTGTACGGTGTGTGTGTGTCCGTGTGAGTGTTTGTGTGTGTAAGCGTGTGTGAGTGTGTGTGGTGCACGTGTGTGTGTGTGAGTTGTGCCGTGCGTGCGTGTGTGTGTGTTGTGCGGTGTATGTGGGCTTGGGCTTAAGCCCAAACCACCCCTTTTCACCCTAACCCTTTTTAACCAAAAACCTTAGGACCCAAAACGCAAAATCTCTCCTAGGCCAACTTCGATGTTCTGAATCCGTTTTTGGCGTCCATTTCCTGGTATTCTATCGTTTGGGCATAGTTTGATAAATTGTACACTTTTATTCTTAGGTGAAGTTGCTAGTGGGGATTTCCTTAATCCTTTTCCGCACAACTTTACTGCTACGGAGTATCAATGAATGGACCCCTTCTAAAATTACATGATTTCATAGTTTAATTGCATAAATGAATAGCATGCCTTACGAGTTTATGAACTGGTTTTATGTTAAGCATGTTCATGGAATATGTTGTTTATCGTCTCGTTTTGGGTGAGGAATTAATTGTTGGCCTATATTGAGCTACATTTTAATATATCGTATTTTCTATAAAAACCATGAACTGGCAGACTATCTGATGGATGACGATAGGATGCTAGAACATGTTTTAGAAGCCCCTCTTTATAGTATAGATGATGGATGAATTTATACTATGAAGTGGTTATTTATGAGAGGCGTAACTATTTGTGCGTACCTAGTGGACACTATGCCGCTTGGGGCGAGGATCTGGTGTTGGCAGATAGGCCGGGAGAAATAATCCTTAGCTACGGGCTGAGGGACTTGGATTAGGCATTGGGCCGGGAGTTGGTAATCTCTAGCTACGGGGGCAGAGACCACATTGCTGGCATAGGGCCGGGAGTTATATTTATTCAGTGATCTTACTGGCAGCACACCGCGATTACGAGACGATCTATGAGACGATTGATGTTTTGATTTCCGCGATGTTTTTCCGTGATATGTCTTTTAAGATGTTTTTGGCATGCTAGGGTTTTCAGTAAAACTATCACTTATTATGCTAATAGTTTTCTTTTTATAAACTGTGGGAATTAGTATCTTGATAAACTTTCTATTATTATTGTATATATGAACTTGGTCCACTGACCTTTGTTTTGCGCTCCCATTCAGGACTTAGAATCGAGGCATATAATCCCTGCGTCAAGGCACTTCCGCAGCGATATCTTCGAGTGCTCTTGGTATAGGACTTAGGGGTGGTTTGGGAGTGAGGTGCTTAAAAAAAAAGCACCCATGAAAAAAAGCTGTGAGGGTTTTAGGTGTTTGGTAAACTGAAAAAAATGGCTTATTTTGGAAGCTGCTGTGAGAATAAGTTGAAATCAAAGGAAAAAGCTGAAGTTGCTATTTGTAGCTTTGGAAAACTGGCTTTTTTTCAAAGCACACAGAGTTACAATGCTCCTTTAATGAAAAAACCCACTATCAGACTGCTCTTTTTTCCAAAAGTACTTTTACAAAAAAGTTTACCAAACACTCAGCTGATTTATTTCACAGCCGCTTATTCTCACAGCACAGCCGCTTATTCTCACAACAGCTTTTTTTCAAAGCACAGCAATACCAAACCAGCCCTTACTCCTTTGTTCATTCAATTTTATATTATTTCTTTTAGTATTCTGGTTAGTTGTATACTCTGAACACATTCCTTAAATGCATATTCATTATTCTTTTATATTTCTAGGTCTTATCTATTTCCTATTCTCAGCATTTGCATTCAATAAATGGCTTTCGTCACCCTTGGGTGTCGGTCAACACATGCCTATCCTAGTATTCGAGGAATATCGGGATCGGGGCGTGTCACCACAGCCTACCTGCCATTGGCAAGGAAAAGTCAAAGCATGAAAGATAAGGATTAATTACCCAAATCGTATATTTAATACATTACCAATTGAAGATTGACTCCATTCAAGTAAGTAATCCCTATTTAAATGAATTAGGGATATTTACTCAATTATCTCAAAATATTATTTCCTATTTAATGTCACATCCTGGCCCCGGCCCCCACCACATCCAGGGCTCAACTCTGCCGTAACACGATATTGTCTGCTTTGGGCCGCGACCACGCCTCACGATTTTGTTTCTAGGAACTCACACGAGAACTTCCCAGTGGGTCACCCATTCTAGGATTGCTCTCGCGCAAACTCGCTTAACTTCAGAGTTCCGATGGAACCTGAAGCGAGTGAGCTCCCAAAAGTCCTTGTGCTTGGTAAAGATGAGAATATACATATAAGGCTTATAGGATCCACTCCCGTGGGCGATGTGGAATGTTACAATCCACCCCCCTTAGGAGCCCGACGTCCTCGTCAGCACATTTCAGGCCAGGGATTGGCTCTGATACCAAATTGTCACATCCTGGCCCGGGCCCCCACCACATCCCGGGCTTGACTCTGCCGTAGCACGATATTGTCCACTTTGGGCCTCTACCACGCCCTCACGGCTTTGTTTATAGGAACTCACACAAGAACTTCCCAATGGGTCACCTATCCTGTGATTGCTCTCGTGCGAACTCGCTTAACTTCGGAGTTCCGATTTAACTCGAAGCCAATGAGCTCCCAAAAGGCCTCGTGCTAGGTAGAGATGAGAATATACATATAAGACTTACATGATCCACTCCCCTAGACGATGTGGGATGTTACATTTAATATCTTGAGAATATTTCTCTATAAACCTTGGCCAATAGGAGGCCGCCATGTGTAGGGTAAAACCCTAACACTATGGTCAGCCTTCTCCCCTATATATATATCCCCAATTCTACCAAATTTTAATAATCTTTAGCTGCCTCTAAAAGCTCTAAACACTTACTCTTTTTCAAAGAAACTTACTTAAGCATCGGAGATCCATTGGCTTAACCCCCTACCTTGTTGGCGCGTGAGGCTTAGGTCTTTGATCAAAGGTATTGATTTTTTTGTAGGTGCATTTTCATCAAAGATTTGCATTGACAAATTGGTGTTTTCATTGAGAGCTGATTCAAATACTCTAAGAAAACTCTTGCAATTGGTTTTTAGAATTTTCTGTTACGTTGAATTTCTCACAAGTCATATCAATTAATTTTTCCTAGAAAAATTTCTAGATCAATCCCTAGAAAATGGATACAATGGTAGGAAATTCAAAAATCATGACGAACGGAACCCTATACGCACAAGGATTTGGACTGGAGAGCGAAGATGAGGACGTAGCCCTACAACGATGATTCTCAAGACTCAAAGCGACGAAGGGAAGACACATACCGCCACGGAGCAACACAACCTCTATGGCCATCACTTTGCAACCCACGGAAAGGACCACCGAAGCAGTAATAACCTAAGCCAAGTCCCATAGCAGGAGGCCCGACCTATTGCAGCAGCCTTTGCTACCAACCAAGAGACCCAGACCCACGGGAGCCCAGCATAACTGGCCTAGCATCTAGGAGCAGCCTATGGGTAGGCGGCCCAGGCCCAAGCCTAAGCCGTTGCCAGCCTAGCCTATTGCAAGCGGAGCCTAAGCCCGCAAGGAACCAACGCGAACCCATCGCACAACAGGCCCAAGGTTAGCTGCCACACGCACGAGTCCAACGTGTCCCCACACGTGCTCTGGTCACCCAGTTGGGTTGGTGTCACATCCTGGCCCCAGCCCCCACCACATCTCGGGCTCGACTTCGCCGTAACACGATATTATTCGCTTTGGGCCCTAACCACGCCCTCATGGTTTTGTTTATGGGAACTTACACGAGAACTTCCCAGAGAGTCACCCATCCTGGGATTGCTGTCGCGCGAACTCGCTTAACTTCAGAGTTCTGATGGAACCCGAAGCCAATGAGCTCCCAAAAAGCCTCATGCTAGGTAGAGGTGGGAATATACATATAAGGCTTACAGGATCCTCACCCCTGGGCAATGTGGGATCTTACAATCCACCCCCCTTAGGGGCCCAACGTCCTCATCGGCACACTTTTGGCTAATGATTGGCTCTAATACCAAATTGTCATATCCTGGCCCAGGCCCTCACCATATCGCGGGCTCGACTCCGCCGTAGCACGATATTGTCAGCTTTGGGCCCCGACCACGCCTTCATGATTTTGTTTCAAGGAACTCACACGAGAACTTCCTAGTGGATCACCCATCATGGGATTGCTCTAGCGTGAACTCGTTTAACTTCGGAGTTCCGATGAAACACTAAGCCAGTGAGCTTCCAAAAGGCCTCGTGTTAGGTAGAGATGTGAATATACACACAGCACACACACACCCCTCGCAACCTGCTTTGGTGACCATAACGTAACCTAATCCAATCTGAGGCCACCTCTGGTGATTTCGATTCAGGCCACCCGTCTCACAATCGACCCAGGGTTATTTTCACCCCACTTTTCTGCAAGAATGCCCGCTCCTGGCTTAAGTTTTGTACCTGCAGTCCAATACACTTCCACCACACATGGAGATGCTTATTATCCAAACTCTTCCAGTCCAAATGGCGAACATCACCTGCCTCAACATGTTGCCAACTTGACCAGCGACCTCGCACAACAGACCACCTTGGTGAACCTGTTCATTTGAGCACATTGAGATGCAACACACCCTATATGAGGTGTCCCAAAGTAAGACAAGGGCAGATGATCGTGACTCATTCTAACGACGTCTTAGTAAACAATAACTCAGCTCGCCACGACCTTGTGTTTGGGTAGTGTGTGCTTCGTTTTGACACTCAGAAAAATGTCTTCTCCCATCTTAGTGCATAGAGAAGTGTTCATTCCCGACTCGGCTCGCGAGTCAATATGCATTCAAGGTTGGGTCCACACTTCGAATAACATTTCAAACATTCTAAGCGTTCATTCTCGACTCGACTCGAAAGTCAGTATGTATTCAAGGTTGGGTCCACATTCTGAAGAGCACTCCAGACATTCCAAGCGAAACATCTACAAGAGGGTAGGCCCACAAGGAGATCTTCTTGCAAGGCATCGGAGTAGGCAACCATATGGCAGACCGAAGAGAGCACGAGAGCAGTCCTGATCGAGTTCCACTGGCAGCCGCTGCCAAGCATAACGATGAGTAGCACAGAATGAACCACGTGCGCCGCGACCATGGCAGAGACGAGTAGGAAATGCAGAATAACAACTTAGACCAGTAGGTTAACACCAGAGGCAGCTGGAGGCTCTGTTGCCCTTCCAGAGGCAAACCCAGGAGGAAGTACAAAGGCTTGTAGCATAGCAGCTGCGTGAATTCCAGAGCATTGAGACCATAACGATGTTATTCGAAGAGATGTGGTAAACATGAGCATGTCACCGTTCATAGATGAGATAGAGCAGACGGAGCCGCACAGAAGTTTAGCTCGTCACATACCTTGTTCAAAGGATATGAAGAAGGACCTGAAGGAGTCACTCCACACATACGTTAAGAGGTTCAAGGTAGAGAAGACAAAAATCGTCAGATGCAATGATAGCATTACAAGCTCAATCTTCTAAAAGAGGCTCTCAGCAGACCACCCACAATTTGAAAAGCTGATCATGGGCAAGAATTTGACCCTGGTAGATTCTTATGCTTTGGCAGAAAAACACTCCCCTGGAGATGAGGTTAAGTGCTCCTAATAGCTACCTGAGCAGCCGCGCAAAGACATAGAGCTAGCTCAGAAGAAGGCGAGCGATAAACCGCTCAGTGACAAAAATAAGCTAGGAAGCAGACGCAGGGGCCGATCCTTGGCGAAAAAAGGCTCAACGCCTAAGGTGTACACCAAGTTCTCAATCCAATTAACCAGATCCTTTGCGACCTATGAAGGGACATACCTCCAAGATGGACTAGATGAAATATTGCACATTCCATAGAGGTTCAGAGCAAGCTACGAATGACTGCATCACATGAATGAAATACCTTGAGAAGCTCATGAAAGAAAGCAAATGCAACCAGTATGTCAACATACCAGTTACCTAGCCGAGGCGAGAAGTAGACATCGATGCCGAACCCTGAGCCAAGACAATCCGAATCAACGACATCTTCGCTGAATCCGAGCATCTAGGGGCCACCAACAATTCCAAGAAAAGGTAGATCTAGCAGGTGAGATTGGTTTTTCATGTTCATGCCATAAATGTTATACCTGGACCAATCGTCAGCTTCATAAAGCAGGATGCTGAGGAAGTAGATTTTCCCCATGACGATGCCTTAGTGATATCTGTCTAACTGGCCCATGCCATCGTTGACAGAATCATGGTGGACAACGACAATTTGGTCAACATTCTATAACTATTAGTCATCTAGAAGATAGGCCTGGAAAGCACGATCAGATGCAAATAAGAGGTCTTGACCAGATTCAATGGACTTACCTCAACTGTGATTGGCACAATCACACTCGATGTAACCAGGCCTCCAATTAACTCATTGTAGACCTTCATGATTATCAGCGACCCATCCCCCATAACAGGATTCTGGGCCAACCTTGGCTAGTGAAGATTAGAGCTGTGACCTCGATCGAGTATTAGAAAATCTAATTTCGAATCCCGAGAGAAGTAGTTTGAGAAATCAAAGGCGACTAGGCCATGTCTCGGTGATGTACTATACAAGTTCTCAAGGAGTCAAAGAATAAGTCTTTTGCACTAGCAGTAGCAGCTGAAGTGCAGAAAGATGATTCTACCTACACCAAATAGCAATCACAGCAGATAGGTCAAGAATGTGGTGTTAAGGTCAACAATGCCTTGGCATATGAGATGAATCAGGACTAGAACCCGAAGAAGACACCAAGCACATCTTCCTTGACCCTAAGCAGCGGTCAAACCACGTCAAACACATATCCAAAGAAGATCTGAGTGATCCTGGATATGAAGTCCCCTACTACTCTGAAAGAGATCCAAGGTCTGACCTGACGGCTGCTGCACTCAACCGTTTCCTTTCACAACCTACCGATCGATGCAAGCTTTTTTCAAGGCGACCATGAGGTATAGCGAGGCAAATGGAATGACAAAGTGTGAGAAAGCATTCCAGCACTTGAAAAGGTACCTGACATCATGTCCTATACTATCCAAGCCAAAAATAGCGGAAGACATATACATCTATATAGTGCTATTTGAAGCAACAATGAGCTTTAACCTTATACGAGAAGAGCTAGGGCCCGACTACCTGTATTCCACAATTCAAAAGCTTTCATCGATGCGGAAACCAGATACTTGAAAATCAAAACTTTGATTTTGGTGCTAGTTGTTGTAACCCAGAAGCTCAAGTCGTACCTTCAAGCACACGTAGTCATCGTCATGATGCAATATTACGCACAATTAAGATGCACAATGACAAAAGCGCAGAACTTGGTAGACATTTTGACGAATGCACCAAGCACACTGTAACCACACTAGCCCCACCTACAGGAAACTTCTAGCATTTACACATCATAAAATCATTTAACTATTAGAGATCTGGAGTAGGCCTAGTTCTCATTATCCTAGCCGGTTAGATCTCGAGCAAGCAATCACTCTAAGCTTCAAAATGTCAAACAACGAAGCAGAGTATAAAACATTATTAGTAGGTCTCTTATTGGCCAATGACCTAGCGGTGAAAAAGCTCACGATCTATTCTGATTCCCAACTAATCACCAACCAAACTTCAAGGGAGTATGCATCGAAGCATCCAAGGATGGCCCGATACCTTGATAAGGTACGAAAGTAGTTAGCGACGTTCCAGGCATACATAGTCACTCAAGTTCCACGAGCAGAAAATGCCTATGCATACACACTAGCAGGCCTAGGCTCTGCCCTAGACCATCAGCTCAAACACTCAATCCCAGTTAAGTACATGGAGAAGCTGAGCATAGATGCAAAACCAGTAGTTAAGGTGGCGCTTATTAACATGACCCCGAGTTGGCAAGATCCCATAATCGACTACATAGCCAATGGAATGCTCCTACAGACATATTGGAGTATTGGAAGCTCCAGATGAAGGCAATATGCTATTACATGTGGAACAACATGCTCGTTCGTAGATGCTTTTCAGGACCACATCTTTGCTGCATATCGCCTCTCGACAACTTGAAGATTCTTAGCTTAATCCATGAAGGCGTATATGGAAACCACTTTAGAGGCTGCTCCCTAGTGCAAAAAGCTTTTAATGCTGGCTACTATTGGCCAACCATGCATCAAGATGCTAAGAAGTATGTTCAAAGGTGCAATAGCTCCCCAATGCTTCAAGCTCGTGCCCGCACTACCTGCTTGTGAACTCTACTCGCAGATAAGCCCTTAGCCATTCATGCAATGTACGATCGACCTGGTGGGACCTATGTCGCCTACCACTAGGGGCAGAGGCATGATGATCGTAGTGACCAAGTACTTCACAAAATGGGTCAAAGCTAAACCCATGACCATAACTACCCAGACGGACATAGAGCACTTTGTATGGAAGAACATCATCTGCCGCTTCAGCATCCCTTACTCCATCGTCACTGATAATGGCTCGTAGTTTGTGGGCAAATACTTGGAGAAGTTCTTCGAAAAATATGGCATCAAGCAGCATATGTCCACAACCCGATATTCGTCAAACGATGGGCAAGCCGAGATGTCCAACAAGACCATTCTCGACTGCCTAAAGAAGTCCCTCTCAGACAAGAAGGGCAAGTGGCTAGACGAGCTCCCTAGTGTTCTATGGGCGTATTACACCACCAAGAGACGAGCAACCGACGAAACTTTATTTTCCTTCACGTTTGGTTCTAAGGGTATCATTCATCCCAACATCAGTACTATACTGCCAAATCCTTAGTAGAACAAGAAGGAGATCACCATAAATTTAGACTTGGTAGATGAAAAGCGTTAAAAGGTTATCCTCGCATTACGGCCTATCTACAGCAGCTTCTCTCCAGTTACAATAAGAGGGCGAAGATCCAAAAGTTTAAGCCAGGAGACTTAGTCCTCAAAAAAGCCTTCATAACTGCCCGCTGGGAAGGCCAAAAAGATAAAATTAGTCGAGTAGGCGGGAAGGGTAGCTACACCCTTACCACTATGAGCAATAAAGAGATTGAAAGGCAATGAAATTCCTACAACCTGAGAAAGCACTATGTGTGACCTCCTACCATTCCTTGGACCCTATCCAAGACAAATAAAGTTCAAAGACTTAAGCAGCTCAATGAACAAGACCTCGCACACATCGGATTATCAATTGTTATGCTATTTCTGCCTACAAGCAAAGTTAATACATTTCTCTATTTTCAATGAAGATCGAAGGAATTATTTTACAAGCTTGGGCCAAATGCATAAACATCCCAATTGTCCACCCCTGTCGAAGCAGAAGACGCCCCTACCCTAGCAGACATGGCATCTGTTGTCCCATCAAGAGTGCGTAAACTGATCTGGGATATCCAGACATGTATGGGTTGTTCGATTGCTTAGTTCCTCTCAATGCTTTGACTATCTGCGGAGGACACTCCCAAAATTGGCCACAATAGACTCTTTCCTAAAAAGACTTAGCCGACTAAAGTATTCAATTCCACGGAAGCCTGGGTTTCTAACCGGAAAAGACGCTAAGTGCATGATCCCTGCCCATGAAAGATTCGCGTGACTAGATGGTTCACCCACGACGTGCAATCTTCATGAACATAACTCAACTTTAAATTGTTGCAATACTAGTTAAGCGACCTGTAGAATTAGTTACAATTGATGCACAAGAGATCTATATCGAGCTGGGTGCAGCTTAGAAGATTAAGAAATAGCAGCTCGAAAGGATATGACCATTGAGTGGCAATTTTGCATACAACTTAAGCCTAAAATGCCTCCGAGAGTTAGGGTCAACGCGTAAAGTGGTCACGTGGGTCGTCTGCTTTTGTAAGTAAGATGCTGAAGGAAATATTTGTGAAAACAAGTTCATTTGAGCAACATCTATGCATGCATTTAACAATTAAAAGGTAGAATCATGCTTGTATGCACTCAAAAACAAACTTTACCCATGAAATTCAAGGCCTAGTAGTTATGTTGAGCCAAAACTCAACTCAAATCTTAAAGAAAAGAGTTGAGAAACTTTTATACCTTTGAAGCACCTCTTTGCTTAGCAAATGATATTCACCCATGTGAGGACTTTCTTTCCTTAGTCTCATTTCTCCTTGACTCCCTGGATGTGGATGGAGGAACTTTGCTTCTTGGCTCCATGACATTTTGAATGGGTGAAGGAATGGATTCTCCAAGTTCCCAAAATAGGGAACCTTTAAGTCTTTACACCAAAGAGAGCATTGAGGAAGAGATGAGTGACCTAGAGGAAGAAAGATTGCTAGCTATTTTCCTCTAGGGTGGCCGACCTCTTAGGGAGAAAAGAAAAGCTTGTGTTCTCTCCAATTTAATCAGAATAGGTGGAGAACTTATTCAGTTTATTCATGTCAACTATCCAATGTGATTCATTTACTTATATGATTACCTTGAATATGATTTGGAACGACTTCCTAAATCTCATTCGTAATTTGGCCAGAGATTCTTAATCATATCATAGAGTATTCTCCCTCAAATGGTTTGAAGGTTAGAGATCCCTTGTTGTGCATTCACTTGTCTTTATGGCTAAGTGGCTTAACCCCAACTATGTCGTGGACACCCTTTGACAGAGTGACTTTGACATAGTCAAAGATCAAGGACCTAACCATAAGATAACTTTGATGCCTCAGGTCAAATGACTACTTTGCATTATCCCAACCATGAGTTCTCATGTGACATGAGTATGAGAACTCCTTGTTGATCCCGTTCAGTGGACTCATTCTCTATTGAGCACCTACATGCTTTTCTTGGTGTCAATCACACCAATGACTCGAGACCAGTCACTCTGTAAGAGAAGACATAGCACATACTGATCTTAACGGACTGTCAATGCCCAATTGGCAATCCTATGATCAGGAATGTTTAGGATATGTATACGAAAGAGAATGGTCTCATGAATCTTACTTCTTTAGATCACATTCTCCCAATTACATATTCCTTGGTCTTATCGTTTAAGCATATAATATTTATATGAGATGACTTTAAACAATAATCTTTCCCTTTATATTAAACTATATTACTTTAACATGTGAAATGTCTGTACAGTATCATCATATGATTGGCTTTAGGGCACATTTCCAACAATCTCCCACTTGCACTATAGCCAATTAGCTTGGTCATCAGTGATGATACCTCTTATGAATTCATTTCAAAAAAGGTTGAGCAGTAGGCCTAGACAATGGATATCTATATGTTATCCATAGAAGAAACCTTGAGAATAACGACATCACCATTATACATGATTCTCAATCATGTGGTTCAGTCTCTCATTTGAGTTCGGTTCTTGATAAGACCTTGATTCATTGGCTTGAGCTATCGTCCTATTAGTGTTATAGTGTCGGTACACTAGAGACACTTTCTGGTTAGAATTGAATGGAGAGTTCATAAATGAACTTTCCCATCCAAACAACATTGTTGTAAGCTTCTATATGGTGATATATTTTGCATGATGGAACACACAAAAGTCATTACTTTTAACGTTTCCACCCAAATATCTCTTTAGTCATAATAAAGAGATATTCAATTATCTCTTCATTCAAAATGAAGAGACATCCAATGATGGATACGATATTAGATTCATAATCTAATACATTTACGCTTCCATTGCGTTACTCTAATTCTTCCTCATTCTTGAGGAATCTATCCTTTAGTATTTCTTAAATACTTAAGGACTCACTTGACAGTTGCCATGGTTTTGATCTTGGGCTTGCACTGATATTGTCTTGTACCATTCTTGGCACAACTCATGTCAATGTTTTTCATATAATATGAAATACGTAAATCACCTTTCTACGTATACATAAAGGATTCTATTTACGCATTATGCTTCTTTGGGAGTCAAAAAGGTACATTCTCGTTTAGAAGAGCAATTTCCCAGTCTAACTAGAATTATCCTTTCATTTGAAGTTTATCATTCGAGAAACTTCCTGCATCTATCGTCTATCAATAAGGATTGAGGTAATCCAATTACATCTTGAAATCTATCATTATAGATTTCCAGCCCATGTATATAGACTATGTCTCCCATATACATTCTATCATTATAGAACGTTTAAAGTCATAACTTTAATGAAGAAGAATTCCCTTCATTTCCAAAATTAATATATCATGTAAATGTTCAAATTTAGGAATATGATTAACTCCCACTAATCTTTTGTAAACCTAGTAAACAAAAATTCATTTACATCTTTATGAGAAATCAAACGATTTGATCTTTCTCTCTGATGTGAAAATTAACTTGACACACAAATTAAACCCTATTGTTGACAATTGTAGTAAAGATGTAAGTAGGGATCGTTCTAGACCAGGGATTAACTAGGGATGCTAATTAACACAAATGAGACCCAAAAACACTAAACTAGACTTTAAAACAGAAAACTAGACTCTTATGACTCAAAACTGACTCAAAACACTCAAAACAGCAACAAACAATCAAAAAGACTCAATTCTAGACCTAACAAGTGATTTTGACGAAAATAAGACTTAACTTGACTCAAAAGACTAAAAGAAAACAGATTATGACTCAACTAACAAGACTTAATGAATGGGGGATTGTTTTTGACGAATTTAAAACTTAAAACAGAAACTTTGCATAAAACACTTTAAGAAAACGAATTTGATGAATTGAAAAGGGTAAAAAGCTAGTTAGAGGGTCCTTCTCCACACATGACATATGCAAACAAACCAATTTCTAGTTATTATTCCTTTAAACCATGAATGACAACACCCCAAGTTAACCGTGATAGCACAAATTAACCATCAGATTTTCCTTATTTCATTGAATTGGACGGGATACACATCACAACCAAATTATCCTTCTCAAGTCCCCTAACTATGAAAAGCATGATAGAAAACATATCAAAGGTCATTAAGTTCTTTGAAAATCATAAGCATTGACGAGGCATTCGTAACTATGTAAAGCATGATACTCCTGCTAAGGATTTACTTAACACAATCATGACTAGTGACTTCCACTACTTGTGAATATAAGTTCCTAACGATTAGGTGAAACTCCCTTATACTCTAGCATCAAGTTCATGCATGCAAACTAAGTATGCATCCTCAATCAACATACATAAACAAGTTTTGATAACTTAGATAAGAAAATCACATTCAAGACTCAAGAAACAATAACTGGATGTAATCAATTTATATAAAGCATATAATCATGGCTTCGAATTCACCTCTAACTAAAAAGAAATTAGCTCCTCATGTTCGCAATTAAACAAAGATAACTTAAATTAGACTTTGAAAATAAAAGATAGAAAACACCTAAGAACGCTCCAGCAATCCAATGTTGAATGGCAAGGCACGGAAAAGGTCTCTAAGAACTCTCTCAATTGTATCTGAATATATGGGTGTGTGGTGTAGGAAAATATGGTAGAGGGTGGTGGTTTGAGTTGTGCGGCAGAGATGTATATTTATAGGGCTGAGGTGCGGCACAATCCCTAAGGATTAGGCTAGGTTTTAGAAATCAAAGTGGGACAAGGATTATGTAACCAAAACCCAAGTGGAATGGGTTTAAAACAATCAGAAACCAAGGCTAACAAGGATAAGGGACACACGGCTTCTAGAAAGAATACTATAGGGATCAGGCGCCAGGTTTTAAGGACAAGGAATAAGGCCTTCTAGAAAACTTAAGGGAAAGGTCTTCTAAAAGGGATAGGTGTGGCGCCAATGTAGGATAGGGATAAGGCTTCTAGAAACCAATTTTAATGTGTTTTAAATGTATAATTATCCCTTAGAAATAGCTGGAATTAAGGCAAATACTGATTTGGATAAGATAAGGTAGGATAAGGCTAGAATAGGAAAGGATAAGATAAGATAAGGTTAGTTTGGATATGATAAGGTTGGATAAGGTTTTGGATAATGACTCATTCTTTTGAGCTGATTCCTTATCTTCTTTGTCTTGAATTTATTTTCTTCATCTTTTCAGCACATTCCTAGTCTCTTGAACTTCAATTTCGTCCATCCACCTTGCTCCACTCATAAGCTATCCATTTGATGCCCAAAACTGCTTCAAAATGCTCCAAAATGCATTTTCTTTCCAACTTTGTTATTTGAACCTACAAACACACAAAAATAACTTAAAACACTATAATAAGTAGAAACTAGCTATGAAAATGCAAGAAAACAAGCTAACTAAGTCGCATAAATATGCTCCTATCAAATTCCCCCACACTTAGCTTTTGCTAGTCCTCGAGCAAAACAAAGAAAACAAAATATACAAAGCATAACCTAGACCTTCCAACTTTCGCCTTAGGGATTTCCAATGAAACATGACACGTTAAAAATCACTACTCCCATAGATTTTAGTTATCCTTACCCTCAAGCACACACTTAATCACAGTCACCACTCACTAGCTCGCATTTAAACAATTAAAACAACATTTTGAATGTAGTAACATGCCTTAGAGAATTCCCTCAATTCCTCACCGGATATACACTCTATTTTCACATAGATTTTCTGACTACACTCCCTATACTAGGTATATGTGAGAAGATTAATGTAAACATGTAGACTATCACTCACATATGTTATAATCAAAGAAGGCACTTTCTGGAATTACTAATGCATGTATAGATATATGATCTCATTAATGGAATGCCACTACTTAGACGCGAGAACCAGGGATACTATATGCTCATACCAATCCCAAACTCCACATATTGAAACACACAACAACCAAGATTAAAGTGTAAGGGTTGTAACGGGGCTAAGGGTATTGGCTAACAAAGAAAGGTAAGGATAAACAAAGGTTCTTAAAGCAATAGTAAGCAAAGTAATGAAATCAACTTAGAATTCACTCTTGAATGCATCAAATAACTTGAAACACTAAGGGGATTCCGTACAACTTAAGGTCATAGTCAAACTTTTTGGACCCTTTCTTCAACAACCAATACTTATGAGTTTATTCTCACTTATTTCACAACTCTTTCTTTTTTTTCTTTTTCACTTTTTTTCTCTTTTTTTCTTCTCTTTTTGTTTTCTTTCTACCCGTGTACATAACCTTTCCCGACACTTAATTTATGCAATATGTTTGATCAAAATGAATTCCCTCTAAGTCATGCTCCACTATACATTAAGAACAAGGGTATGGATAGTCTTATTCTAGGCTAGGTCGGGGTAATGTGGCTAACAACGAAAATAGGCTAAATCAAGCTCAAAGGGGTTAAACCTACAAAACAAATGCATGGGATGAAGGCTTTTTGGCTCTGGTGGTAACTACTAAACAACTTCATCTTGTTATATGTTATGTACTCAATTTTAAGCTTTGAATGAAATGGCATGAGTTCTAGTATTTGGAACTAAAGTGATTAAGCGCATTCTAAGTAGCAACCAAGCAAAGAATAATGAGATCATGCAACAACTTTAGAAAACAAGAAATCACAGATTAATAACTCTTCAAATAAAGGTTAGGCTCAAGTTTCTCAGGATTGTAGCGTTAGTTTGAGTTCCTTCCTTCAAGCATGTTACAAAAACTGATTTTTTTTTTCCTTTGTGATTGCATGTGAATTCGTTAATGACAACTACAACCAAGCATAAACCAAAGAGCATGTCAAACTTCCACCCATGTTTGTAACTTTCTTCAACATTCATGCAATTAAAAACCAAGTCCTCATCATTGTGTTGGAAGGTACCCTAAGACACAAACACACAAAAACGACTTTAAAACAACTCTTTTTGGGTTTTTCAAAATGTTTTCTATTTTTTTTTTTTCAAATTTTCGTATTTTCTGCTAAAGACACACTAAAATAGTTCAAAAAACACTAAAACACTTAAAAACAGTGAAAAGCAACTCTAGAGGGTATAGGTGATAAAAACCCACGAATTTGCAATAAAAACACTTGTTACCCCCCCCCCCACACTTAAACCAAACATTTTC
Source organism: Malus domestica (assembly GCF_042453785.1). NCBI lineage: Eukaryota > Viridiplantae > Streptophyta > Magnoliopsida > Rosales > Rosaceae > Malus > Malus domestica. The sequence goes on from NC_091673.1 coordinate 35,966,044, forward strand.
CTCAATGTTTCAAACATAGACTCACATAAAAGTAAGCAAACGACACAACTAATAGTCACGACAAGCATGGCAAAGTGAAAGCAATAAAGAGTAGAGTTTAAGAATGCAAATCTGGTTATGATGCTGGAGCTTCCTAGTTCTTCTTTATTTGCATGGGTTGCCTCCCAAGAAGCGCTTTCTTTAACGTCTTCCAGCCAGACGATACCTCCATTTAAGCTTCAATAGGGCCAACGGCATGGAGGGGTATGTCCTACACGGCATGCTCCTCAAAGTGCTCATAGTATGGCTTCAAACGATGTCCATTCACTTTGAAATCGTTTCCAGTCTTCAAACTTTGAATTTGGACTGCACCATAAGGAAAAACATTAGTAACAACAAAAAGGCCAATCCACTTAGAACGTAACTTACCCAGAAACAAACGAAGGTGGGAATTGAAGAGTAACACTTTCAGCCCTACAACAAACGTCTTGGTACAAATCATCTTGTCATGGAATGCCTTCGACTTCTCTTTGTAAATAAGAGCATTCTCGTATGCCTCATTCCAAATCTCTTCAAGTTCATTCAATCGAAGCTTCCTATGAATTCCAGTGGCACCTAGGTCCAAATTGAAAGTTTTGACGGCCCAATATGCGTTGTGCTCCAATTGTGCTCCAATTCAACTGGAAGATGGCATGGTTTCCCATAGATGAGCCAAAATGGGAAAACTCCAATTGGTGTTTTGTAGGCCGTACGATATGCCCACAATGCATCATTCAAGCACAAGCTCCAATCTTTCCGGTTTGGCCCAACGGTCTTCTCTAAAATCTGCTTGATCTCCCGATTAGAAACCTCGGCTTGCCCACTTGTTTGAGGATGATAAGGTGTTGCCACCTTATGCGTGACGTTATACTTCTTGAGCAGCGCCTCAATGGTTCGATTGCAAAAATGGGAACCCCCATCACTGATAAGAACTCTTGGCATTCCAAATCTAGCAAATATGTTAGTTTTCACAAAATCTGCAACCACTTTGGAATCATTAGTATGGGTGGCTTTTGCTTCCACCTATTTCAAAACATAATCAACCGCAAGTAAAATATAAACAAAACCATGAGATGAAGGAAAAGGACCCATGAAATCAATGCCCCAAACATCAAAAATTTCAACACAAAAGATAGAGGCCTGCGACATTTGGTCCCTTGAACCAATGTTTCCGGTTCTTTGACAACGATCACATGTTATGCAAAATATTCTAGCATCCTTAAAGATTGTAGGCCAATAAAAACCATATTCAAGTACTTTACGTGCAGTCCTTTGAGTGCCAAAGTGACCTCCATATGCATAAGTGTGACAAAAAGTTAAAATTGAATTAAACTCAGAATCATGCACACGCATACGAATGATTTGATCAGGGCAATATTTCCATAAATAAGGATCATCCCGTACATAAAATTATGCATCTTTCTTAAGTTTATCACGTTGGTGCTTGTTTAGAGTGCTTGGAACTTGTTTAGATACCAAATAATTCACTAAATCGTCATACCATGGCACACTTACCTCAACGGACAGCAGCTGCTCATCTGAGAATGTCTCTAGGATAGGCACGACATCCTCTTCATGCACTATACGGCTCAAAGGGTCAGCCACCACGTTTTCACTTCCTTTCTTATCCCAGATTTCGATATCGAACTCTTGGAGAAGAAGCATCCAACGAATAAGCCTTGGTTTGGCCTCCTTCTTCATAAGTAAATAAGAACGAAACTTATCTAAAGCAAAAACAACAGCAAGAAGTTCTTTTTCCTTCGTAGAGTAGTTCAATTGAGCGTCATTCAAGGTCCGAGATACATAGTATATGACGTGTGGCTGCTTGTCCTTCCTTTGTCCCATTACTTGATCTCTCCTCTAGTGCAAGCCCAAAATGGTATCAGCCCAGCAGCATTCCAGGCCCCACAACCAGACCCCAGCTCTCATTTCTCTTGAGCCCAGCGTGCCCAATAGGGCCCAAGGCCTCTCAGTCCAATTTGCCAACATCAGAGACCCGGCCCATGCCGACCTCTCTTTCTTTTCCTCCATAGCAAGCCCAAGCATGTTGCATGATGCTTGGCCCGTGCCAAGCCCAACCAGATAGGCTAGAGCTTCACGGCTCACCCAGCTCCGCGCCCCCACACTCCAAACCGTGGTTCTTACCACGCGTCACCTCAGCCCAGCCAAGCCGGGCCCATGGCCCATGCCAGCTGACTCCCGCCCCAGCACCACCTATAGCATAGCAGCACCATGGCACCCATGCCACGTTTCTCATGCCTCATCGGCCTTCGTCGAGCCAATTTTTCAAGCCTTGGAGTTCCAAAAAATTCTGAAGAAGAAAATTCAAACTTTCTTACCTTGGTGCGGCACTAAGAAAAAGAACAACAACGAGAGACGACTCTTTGCAAGGGCAATAGATGGAGAAAGCTAGGGGTGGGGGAACAATTTCCTCTGGCTTATCTCTTCCTTGTTGGAATGATGATTGTTCTACAAATTTATTTAATCCTCTGCTTAAGGCAGAATTAAATAGGTATTGGGGGCAATTGGTTTCCTTTTCCTATAAGAAGTCTATCTCCAAATCAAGGAAGGATACCTAATTCAAATTGGGAAACAACTTTACAAGCCCATGCAACTTGAGATTTCTACAGCTACTACTCTTTTCCTATGTGTAGCCTAACAGGTGTGAGGGCATTTGTGGAGACTAAAATAATCCCAAAAATTATATAGGCAACACGTGGACTTTTGCTCAAGAAAGACAAGATTGCCCTCATTAAATGGGCAGGCTCCTCAGATACTCCCATGCACAGCTCACACCCCTCAATGTCGATGCTGTTAAATACGACTGCCCATAGCTCACCTGCCCTTGGCAAGGAAAAGCCAAAGCATTAAAGATAAGGATTAATTACCCAAATCCTATCTTTAATACATTCCTAATTGAAGATTTACGCCATTTAAGTAAGTAATCTCTATCTAAATCAATTAGGGGTATTTACCAAATTTCAGTAAGCTTTAGCTATCTCTAAAAGCCCTAAACACTTCCTTTGTTTTTTTCAAAGAAACTAACTCAGGCATTGGAAATCCATTAGCCTAACCCCCCCCCCCCCAAAAAAAAAACCTTGTGGCCACGTGAGGCTTAGGTCTTTGACCAAAGGTGTTGATTGTTTTGCAAGTGCATTTTTGTCAAAGCTAGAGACGGCAAAAATTTGCCTCGACAAGAAGTATGCTCGCTCTCTCACTCTCTCCAACTGTCCCTAGCGAATATGGTATGGGCATCATTTATACTGTCATTGTTCAACCGTTGTTTCAACCCCAAGTTTTCTTTCTCCTCCTCCTCTCTATACGCCCTCCTTCTCTGTCGTTTTAGATGTTTCTCTCTTATTTTCCTTGCAATTCTTTCCAATTGATTGATTGTATAAGTTTATCTTGAATCTAATTATTGTTTTCACTCCAATTTTTCAATTGATTAAAATTAGTGTTTGCAAATTTTTTTTTGGGAAAACTAATAAAAATGTCCTCACAAACTTTTTTCCTTTTTTTACCAAAAACACTTAATCAACTTAATAATATATATATATATATATGTGTGTGTGTGTGTGTGTGTGTGTGTAAAGGGAGAAAGCAAAAATGGTAAAATATTTATTATCCCAAAATTACCCTTTCCCATTAAATTTTCAAATAAAATAAGAAATTCACAAAAACAAAACCCACGGAGTGGTTGGTACTAACTTTTTTATTTTTTAAAATATATTGCGATCGATTGCATCCTTGTTAGAAAAGTCTAATTAAGGATAGTCATATATTGTTTAAACAAATTTGCTATTTTTTTTTTTTTTGTTTTTTCAAATAAAAAATCAAAAGAGCCAATTGCCACACGCATAGGCCTGGCAATTCCTGACACGACGCGATAATCCAACACAACATGACACGAAATTAACAGGTGTTCGGGTCGACAAAATAATGAATTTGGTTGTTATCAGGTAACCCGATATGCACCTGTTAAGATAACGGGTTGTTTCGGGTATACACATGGGTAACACGATATACGATAAGCAAAATATTAATTTTATAATTTTATAACCCTCAAAAAATACTATAATAATTATCTCTACTAATTAATAAAACCCTCTTTGTCAACCAAAAGAGGGTGAAAAAACAGATTAGTCTTCTATCACACAAAAAAAAATGATGGGCAATAATGTAATTTCACAGGTTCAAATTTTACTTTTTTTTTATTGAAGCCTTACCTACATGTGATGTTAAAATACCTCCAATCTTAAAAAAAACAAAAAACAAAAAAACAAAAACCTCCCACTCCCCCACGTTCTCTCTCTCTCACTCTCTCCTTATTTTCTAAAAAAATGTGTTCATACACACAAAGTGTGTAGGCAAATACTAGTATATAATGAATGAACTCGACCTTCAATTTAAAATATTTACATTAGTAGATACCACAAAATCTTACGCTATACTTAATGAAAGTATGACTAAACTCTTAAGTGTTAGTTAATCTATTGTTTTGATGGGATACGCATTCTACGAAACTTGTTTCAACGATCCAACCGTCAAACATGTTTGTATATACTTCAAGATCGCATACGCCAAAAATTGCAAAAAAACAAACATTCAGAGATCAAGTAATGAGACAAAACTTTCCGACGGTTATAAAAAAAATCACGATTTAACGGTTATTTTCACTCCGATTCTGATGATTTTTTACACTTACACTCCTTGACCCTATATGAATACAATGAATGAATTCGATATTCAATTTAAAATATTTACACTAGTGGATACCACAAAATCATATGTTATACTTAATGAAAGTAGGAATAAACTCTTAAGTGGTAGTGAATCTATTGTTTTGATGAGATAAGCATTCTACGAAACTAATTTTAATGATCCAACCGGCAAACTTGTTTGTATATGCTTCAAGATCGCATATGCCAAAAATTGCAAAAAACAAACATTCAGAGATCAAGTAACGGGAGAAAACTTTTCAACGGTTATCAACGAAAAATCACAATTTAATGGTTATTTTAACTCCGATTTTGATTTTTTTTTATAGTTACACCCCTTGACCCTATATGACTCTTCAATTTAAAATATTTACACTAGTGGATACCACAAAATCTTATGTTATACTTAATGAAAGTATGAATAAACTCTTAAGTGTTAGTGAATCTATTATTTTGATGGGATACACATTCTACAAAACTAATTTCAGCGTTCCAAACATGTTTGTATATGCTTCAAGATCGCATACGCCAAAAATCGCAAAAAACAAACATTCAAAGATCAAGTAACGGGACAAAACTTTTCAACGATTATCAACGAAAAATGACGAATTAACGATTATTTTAACTTCAATTTTGATGATTTTTTACAGCTACACTCCTTGACCCTATATGAATACAATGAATAACTCGATCTTCAATTTAAAATATTTACACTAGTGGATACCACAAAATCTTATGTTATAGTTAATGAAATATGAATACTCTTAAGTGTTAGTGAATCTGCCATTTTGATGGGATACACATTCTATGAAACTAATTTCAACAATCCAACGGTCAAACTTGTTTGTATATTCTTCGAGATCGCATACACTAAAAATTGCAAAAAATAAACATTGAGAGATCAAGTAACGAGACAAAACTTTTCGACGGTTATCAAAGAAAAATCGTTATTTAATAGTTATTTTAACTCCGATTTTGATGATTTTTTACAGCTACACTCCTTGACCCTATACGAATACAATGAATGAAATCGATCTTTAATTTAAAATATTTACACTAGTGGATACCATAAAATCTTTTGTTATATTTAATGAAAGTATGAATAAACTCTTAAGTGTTAGTGAATCTATTGTTTTGATGGGATATGCATTCTACAAAACTAGTTTCAACGATCCAACCATCAAACTTATTTGTATATACTTCAAGATCGCATACGCCAAAAATTGCAAAAAACAAACATTCAGAGATCAAGTAACGGGATAAAACTTTTTGACGGTTATAAACGAAAAATCACGAGTTAATGGTTATTTTAACTCCGATTTTGATGATTTTTACAGGTACACTCCTTGACCCTATATGAATACAATGAACGAATTTGATCTTCAATTTAATATATTTACACTAGTGGATACCACAAAATCTTATGTTATACTTAATGAAAGTATAAATAAACTCTAAGTGTTAGTGAATCTATCGTTTTGATGGGATACACATTCTATGAAACTAATTTCAACGATCCAACCGTCAAACTTGTTTGTATATGCTTCAAGATCGCATAAGCCAAAAATCACAAAAATCAAACATTCAGAGATCAAGTAATGAGACAAAACTTTTCGACGGTTATCTAAGAAAAATCACGATTTAACGGTCATTTTAACTCCGATTTTGATGATTTTTTTACAACTACACTCCTTGACTCTATATGAATACAATGAATGAATTCGATCTTCAATTTAAAATATTTACACTAGTGGAAATCTTATGTCATGATGATCGATGAAAATTGAGGATTTTGTAAAAGGAATAACATGCAAGCTTTGAGTTCCATTGGCATGGTTTAAACTTTTGAGAAAGGCTTCACAACCTTGAAAACAAAAACTCTTTCATTTTGCATATCCTTGCACATTTAATATTTTGTAATAGACTAGTAGTGTATGGATGTTTGTTTATTAGGCTCTTATGTTCGAGTGTATCTGTAGTACTTAAACAACAAATGTGTTTTCATGTTTTGAAGTAATATTTATGTGGCAATGTGTGGTATGTGCAAATTTAAGAATTTTTTTTTTCTTAACGGATCATAACGGGTTGGGTCACTTTACATGTTGGGTAAAGTGACCTGACCTGTTAAGGACCCGTTAAGATAACGGGTGTGACACGACACGACCCATTAAAATAACAGGTGTTACACAAAAATGACACGAACACGAAAGACATGACCCCGTTTGCCAGGCCTACACACGCGTGTGGCAAGATGCTAGTATTAATAATAAGAACAACAAAAAAGGCTATGGCAGTTTTGTAAATAAATTGAACTTTGGTGGTGTCAACCTTTTATACATGATTAGGTCAACCGTTTATACACAGGTCACCAAATCCTAAACCCTAAACTTTGACCTAATTGTGTATAAACAGCTGGTGACACTAAAGTCCAACTTATTTAGAAAATGCGATTGCTCTCAAACTTCAACTTATTTACAAAAATGTCACCAATATTTTTTTCATGAACTTCAACTATATTTACGATACTACCACTAAACTTCTATTTATTTACAAAAATTCCACCACCTCTTTTTTGTCCTTATTATAATAAATTTCCTTTAAGTGTTTTTGATTAATTATTTTTAATCTCAAGGGATGCAAAGCTCTTTTTTTCAGATATGAAAATTAAGGAGAATATTTAATTTGTGTTTTTTCTGGTCTGGTTGTTATGGTTTATCTTACCATTATTTGCTAAACTGATAAACTTTTTGCTTCCACACCACACCTCACTTAAAAAAGTCATTATTTACTTAATCACACTCTCTTCAAGTCATTGATCCATCCGAGATACTTCCTATAGCACGCTAATTCTTTCGAGGTATTCTGGGACTCGGTACGTAAACGAACCAGGGGAAGCAAAACAGCGTCACCAAAGCTCAAGTCTAGCTCAGCCTAAAAGTCCCCTAACAGGTTTTGATTTCTCTCATTAGGAGAGTTTGCTAGTTTTATTCTCTCTATATAGAGTTACTTCATTTTAATTTTTGTTTTGGTGTGCTACATCTTTTTTGGATCAATGTATGAATGAATGGTGGAGCTGTTTGATTTACTAGATCTACTTCACTTAGTGGTCTGGGTTTATGGTGGTGATTAGGTTTTCGATTAGGCCGATTGGCATCATACTCTCTATCCAAATATGATTTGAGAGTTTTTCACATGCTCTTCACATAATACGAGGTTTAACGATTTTATTGATTTGTGTTGTGTAATCGTGCAATTTCCAATGAGCTTGAAATGTACTAACTGTTTATGATTGATGAAACTTTATTATAATATTTTTATATTTAATTTGCAAAGAACCTCGTACTCCATAAAATGTTGTAGTCACTGAGATAGTCATTTTATTTTGGCCAAGATTTTGATCCAGTTACACATTGGATGTTGAGTTTGAAGCTAGAAATCATGAAAGATGTTTGTGCGTCAGGATTGGGTTTAGCTAGTATGATACTATGTGTTTAGTAGTTGTGGTGCTATGACTTTGTTTAGGGATATTGGGAGAATGTGGAGCGGCAAAGTGGTTTTATTCTCTTTTGTTTTGATTATGTTTAATAATTTTCAAGAATTGTCTTAGAGTTTGGTTTCGATTTATCTCTTTAGGAGAGTTTGCAAGTTTTGTTTCTCTTTATATAGAGGTACTTAATTTTAATTTTCGTTCGGGTGTGCCACATCTCTTTTGGATCTATATGCGAATGGTGGAGCTATTTGATTTGCAAGATCTACTTCACTTGGTGTTTTGTGATTATGGCAGTGATTTGGTGATTCGATAGGTCCATTGGCATCATACTCTCTATCCCAATGTGATTTGAGAGTTTTTTCACAAGATTTTCATGTAATACAAGGTTTTATGATTGATGATGCCTTGTTATAATATTTTTAGATTTAGTTTGCGAGAACCCTTTTGGGCCAAATATTTCATAGAGTATGTTAGGTAGACCAACTTTTTAGACCACATTTGCAAACTGTGTAATGTGTCAATAATGGAAAATAATAATCTATAAACACTTTTAGTAATAATCCAATCATATAAACCACGTCATACAATTTAGGGAAATAGACAAAGCTACGCCTTTTTTCTTAATCTTGGGATAAAAATAAGCCAAACGAGTTATGCACACGCCATGCACACCATGCACAAAATCAAATTTATTAAAATACCCACATATAAATACTAAAAACCCTAAGCTCATTTCATAATTTTTGTCATTTGAAAGAAAGCTCTATGAACTTTGGGTTTCTAGGTTGAGCTTAGATCTCTGAGCTTCGATTTCGAAGAGAAGGAAGTCGAGAGTGAAGCTTCGAAGTATGGTTTTCTGGTTTGCATCAGTCTTTGATCCTTAAATATATGACCTTTGTACCAGATCTTCCGTTTTGGCCAGAAAGTTTTATTTTTTCCAGCAAGTGAAGCTTCAGCAGTCATATTTCCACAGCCATCCGGTTCGTCCCTCTCCCTCCCATCTCTTTCTCTCTCTAACTTGGTCTTCATCTCCATTTATGCATCTAATTACTTGTTTTTTCAATTAGATTTTTTGGATTTGCAGAGATAGGAAGTCGAAGAAAAGAGAGATAGGGAAGAAATGGCTCGGAATGTGTTATGGAAATCTTTATTTGTATGAGGGTTTTGTTATTTTAGATTCGGGGTTTCAATTTTTAGGTTTCAATCTTAGAGTTTTGCATTTTAATTTTTGTTTAGGGTATTAAAGGTTCATGGAGTTGTGTTGGTGGATTTGGCTTTGTGGGTTTATTACAGAATGCTCAATATTTGTTAGTTTTGTTATGAACTTGCAAATGTTCGTGAATTCAATCCCAGATTGGTGTTTGTTTGAAAAATGTTTGTGAATTACAAGTCTTAGTTCAATATGTAAGAAATTGTACACGATATGCACATGACATGCACATTTGTCATCTCCATTTGATTCGCCTTGTGCTTCTATATTGTTATTAGTATATACAAGGTGTTGGATTTTGGGTTTCAACAGGTCCTTCAGATGATGAGTTAAAACCATAAGAATGGGTTTAGAAAGAAACAAAAATGAAGTAAAAACAACCAAGTTTCGAACCATGTCTTGTTGAAACTATCAATAGTATAGTCACCAACTGGCCGGACGCTTTATATTGTTTATATTTGCACATTGTTAATGCACAAAATCAGCGAGACTTTGGAACAACGTAAAGTGTCAAGTTTATGACCTTCATTCGGTTGCTCCGGACACCAGTGAGGATATGTTAAGAGATAGAGATAGGGAAGTAAACACAAGATGTACATGATTCACCCTAAGTTTGGCTACGTCCACCGAGTAGAGGAGTTCTCATTAAAGCGAAGGGTTAGCATAATACATGGGTTCAAGCATAATCATCATTAGTGGGTTCTAATGACTAGTTTAAGTATAATAATGACATTGGGGGATTAATTGTAGGAGAATGGTCTTCTTTTATAGTTGAGGAGAGCCTCCAACTTTAGTTTGTAGTCGATGTGTGACTCTAGGAGCTTTCTTCTGACGTTGACACGTGTCATGTTGTGATTGGCCTCCTGAGTGGAGGGAAACTCTTGTGCTTCGGTAAGAGTGGCCTCAGCATGAACCCCTCATTAGGTCCTTGAAGGTATGAAGTTGACTAGTGCTTGGTAGTTTCAGGATTGGTCAAGTATGGTACAAATAGTGCTCCCCTAAGTTCCCGAATGAGGAAAGCTTCTCAATTGGGAACTTGAAAATCCAAGTCACTGAGTAATCACGAAACTTCTGAGTACTAAAGTGTAGTACCATACAGAAGGAGTCCCCCAAGTTTCCAAGTGAAGAGGATAGCCGAAAGAGGTGGCTTGATATTCTTGAGTCATTGAAGAAAAAGACTTCAAAAAATGTTCTCCTCTTCTTTTTTTTTTTTTTTTTTTTTTTTTGGGATGTAGCCCAAGCATATATATATATATTTTTTTTTTCCTTAAGTCCAATTTCTTCTTTCATTTTGGTGAGAAAAGAAAATGTGGCTGAAACTCTTTCCTTTATGTATATAACTTGAATGGTTGAAGCTTTTTCCTTTGGACACATGACTTGAAAGCTTGAAGCTAGCATTTTCCTTTGTGCACATAGCTTGAGTGGTTGAAGTTAGTTATACGACCCTATAAATTGATTTTGCTTCACACTGTCTTAATCAAGAGTGTATGAAGCTTTCTACATGTTGTAGTGTTGAAGCTTTTTGGTTGAAACTTTTTGCTTAGGCACATATCTTGAGTAGTTGAAGCTAATTGTAGGGCACCATAAATTGATTTTGCTTCACACTGTTTTAATCAAGAGTGTGTGAAGCTTTTGACATGTTGTAGTTGCCTCATGTGTGTTGAAGCTTTGTTGGCCTCCTCCACATGTCATAATTAGGCAAACCACATATTGTAGTAGTTGAAGGTTCGGAGGAACCAAATTGATTTTGCTTTGTAGTGATTGCATTGTTACAGAAGGGAAATAAGACTTTGTTGGTGACTATAACCCTTGTTAGGCATAAGTGCACCCTTAGTTAGGTTAAGTTAAGCTTGCTTATCCCCCTTTTTGAGTTGTAAGGCTTGATGGTTTTTGATTATTTCTGAAAGCTAAGAGTTCACATGTACAAGTTGTACTACTCCTCACCTAGTTGGTGGGAAGAATGGTGAGTTGCCGAGGCAAAAACATTTACTAATGGTACTAGTTGTACCCTTCATTGCCTGGTTGATGATACGAAGGTAAGTTCCTTCCTCAACTAGTTGGTGGCAAGAGTAACAAGTTGTCGAATGACAAAAGTGTATATTAGAGTAAGGGTTGTACCCTTCATCACTTGGTTGGTGATATGAATATGAGTTCTTTCATTACCTGGTTGATGAGAATAACGGCAAGTTTCCAAAACACATTGTAGCAAGTGTTGAAGGGCAAAATGTATGTTGACACTCCTTCAAAGCTCAGTTGGCTTATGTATAAATGTGTTAAAAGGTTTGATATTTATTTTGATCGACATAACTGATGCTTATGAATGTTTTGCTATGCATGAAGGAATCCATTGTTTGGATATGTGAACTATATTGGTTGTAACACTTAGTTTCACTTACTTTATGTCAAAGTACGTATGTTGAAGCTCTAAGTTAGAGTATAAAGGTAGGTCAGCATAGACCAAGTGTTCCAGTGCTAGGAATGTAAAAGACTCAGACGAAGTTGTTAGAAATCCCGCTTCATTAAATATTTGCCAAATGGCTTGTATTACAAAGGATCTCAAATGGTTGAAGGTTAAAACATTTGTAACGTGTATACCTTCTTATAATAGCATTTCCTTCAGCACTTAGTCCCCTCACTTTGAAAGAGCGAGGCTTGATCCCATGGTCATAATAGTTGAAGGTACATTCACCCTTGGTTGTCTTGATACAAACCATTATCCCTCTTGTAGTAATGAGCTTGCTGAGAGTAAAAATTCTTCCTCTTGCCAGAGACGAATACGTTTGGTGACTTAGCGGGTAGTTAAGTGAGGCAATAGAGGATCAATGGGTATCTGAATGGCCCAAACCGTTTCACTTGGTAGAACTTGACTTATACTCCCCACTTGTTGATAAGTGTTAATCATATGAGGGTTCTCTTGGTATGTCATTGCCTCGGTAAATGCATGATTGTAAACTTGCATCATCATCTCAGAGTAAGTCTTCCAAGTGTTAACATTGATCATGTACTTGAAGAAGCATTCACGTATGCTTACCATAAAGGCCTTGAGTGCTGTTTTATCATCTACCTCAGTGCAACGAGAGTACTTATGGTTGAAGCGACGGGCATATTCACGCAATGACTCGCACAACTTCTGACGAATGATGTATAACTCATCAGCGGAGTGTAAGCGATCAGCTTGGAAGATGTGTTGAGCTACGAAGAGTCTTCTTAGCTCAACGAAGGAATCCACAGTATTAGGTTAAAGACAATAATACCAATTGAGAGCTCCACCAAAGGGAGTTGAGGGGAAAATGAGACATCGTTCTTCATCATTTTGTCTTCAATATGCCATGGTGGATTCAAAGATGTGGATATGCTCAATTGGATCTTCCCTCGCAATATATGATTGTAAACCAAACTTCTGTTTCATTTTCCTTGTAGAGGGGTGCAAAGGATCTTCCTTGTTTGAGGGCCTGGCCTTGGCTGATTCCAGTCAGGTATCTTGTCTTGAAGCTCGAACTTCAACTTGTTTACTTCCTTAAGAAGCTGCAGGATAAAGTGGTTATGAGTAAAGTCAGGCACCATTGGAACCTTTTTTCATAAGTTTTCATCATTTCTTGAAAGTAAGGAAGCTTGGTCAAGGGCATGTTGTATTTCCTTAGATTCATCGTACTGCTTGTCGGGATGTGCCTATTGAAAGTCCCCCGAATCTCTTACACCCTCTTGTTTCCCTATCGTTCATTTCTTGAATTGGGGGCTAGCTTCGGTTGTTGATTCTTGAGCCTATATGGATAGGTTTTTCTCAACACTGCCTTAAGAAGTCTTGATAGTTGCGATAAATAGCTTTAGATCCTTCTATTCCTTTTGCGAAGAGATGTCTACTTCCACATCTCATGCTTCGGTTTGAAGCAGTTGGGTTGAGAGAAGTCTCATGTCGATCAATATTTGGGTGAGAATGTCACTCCTTATTAAGAACCTCCATGTTGAAGACATGTAAACCTTCACATTGATGGGTACTTATAAGGTGATCCACATAAAACGGGTTGTTATTTTGTTGTTTTGAGCTTCCAGCTCCTCAACTTTAGCTTAAATAGAAACCTTATTCCTTTCCCTTCTTCGTTGCCTTGCATTAGGCATGAGAAGGGTGTCGTTATGCATGCCATGACTTCCTTCGCTTCCCATGTTGGACAGGGGTGCTTGATCAAAGGAGAGTGTACGAACGATGGAAACCAACTAGACAAAGCTGGAGAGAGTAGGAATAAGTGTCGTTCCCATAGACGACACCAATTGTTGATGCACAAAATCAACGAGACTTTGGAACAACGTAAAATGTCAAGTTTGTGACCTTTGCTCTGGTCACTTAGTGAGAATAAAATGTAAAGAGAAAGAGATAGGATAAAATGTAAAGAGATAGAGATAGGAAAGCAAACACAAGATGTATGTGGTTCACCCTAAGTTTGGCTACATCCACGGAGTAGAGGAGTTCTCATTAATAATGAAGGGTTAGCACAAATACATAGGTTCAAGCATAATCATAGAGTCTCTGGCTTTCATTCACGGTTGATGTGGGACTCTAAGAGTTTTATTTTGACGTTAACACGTGTCGTGTTGTAATTGGCCTCCTAGGTGGAGGAAAACTCTTGTGCTTCAGCAGGGATGCCTCTGCATGAACCCCTTAGTGGGTCCTTGAAGGTATGAAGTTGACCGATACTTGGTAGTTTCAGGATTGGTTAGGTATGGTACAAACATACTTTTCAATTTTTCTTTGTAAAGATACACAAACAAGAAGCTTTAAAAACTAGGCATAATTACAAAAAAACTAACCCAAGGTGTCATAATTGTTGGAAATGTGCCCTAAAGCCAATCATATGATGATACTTTACGTACATTTCACATGTTAAACTAATCTAGTTTAATATAAAGGGCAAAGATTATTGTTTGAGCCGTCTCATATAAATGTTATATGCTTAAACGATAAAGTCCAAGGAATATGTGATTGGGAGAATGTAATCTAATGAAGTTAGATTCATAAGACCATTCTTTCGTAGACACATCCTAAATGTTCCTGATCATAGGATTGCCAATTGGGCATTGACAGTCCATCAAGATCGGTACGTGCTATGTCTTCTCTCAGGGAGAGTGACTAGTCTCGAGTCATTGGTGTGTGTGACATCAAGACAAGTACGTAGGTGCTCAATAGAGAATGAGTTCACTGAACGTGATCGACGAAGAGTTCTCATACTCATGTCACATGAGAACTCATGGTTGGGATAATGCAAAGTAGTCCTTTGACCTGAGGCATCATAGTTGTCTTGTGGTTAAGTCCTTGATCTTTGATTATGTCAAAGTCACTCCATCAGGAGGGTGTCCACGGCATCGTTGGGGTTAAGCCACTTAGCCATGGAGGCAAGTGAATGCGCAACAAGGGATCTCTAACCTTCAAACTGTTTGAGGGAGAATACTCTATGATATGATTTAGAATCTCTGGCCAGAGTATGAATGAGATTTAGAAAAGTCGTTCTAAATCACATTCAAGGAAATCATATAAGCACACGAATCACATTGGATAGTAGACATGAACATATAAACTATCAAACCAAACAATGTGGTCAAGAGTATTAGATTAGAGAAAGACCGTATTGCATTTGTAATCCCAAACTGAATAGGTTCTCTAACCTCTTCTGATTAGCTTGGGTAACCATGATATGCTGCTAGGTGTCACTCATGGTTTGTGGAAGCCCTAAACGTGTGTAATCACTAAAGGGAGAATTGAAAGTAAGTTTCAATTCACAATCGATGTAAAATGGTTTTAATCGCCCACTGCCTCGCTAAAAGGAACCTAATGGATCGCACACCATAAGAGGTGGAGATTGGAGATTAAACGGAGATGAGTAAGAATGATTAAATGGTTTAATCATTTATTTATGGCAAGGATTAATTAATATGTTAATTAATCAAACGAATAAGTTCGTTAAAGACCTCGGGATAGTTTTGGACCTTAAGGCCCAATGGGCTTCGAACGTCAAGCCCATTAACTTAAGTTGTATGACAACTTAATGAATAATGATTCACAAAGGCCCAAACAACCCAAAAATACCCCAAGGCCGGCCATGATGCTAAGGGTAGTGAACTTGGACTTAATTACAAGTTTGCCACTCAAATGTATAAATATGACTTTATAGCCTAAAATTCATTGGGGTTTGTTTTGGGGAAAATTGGAGAGAACATGTCTCTCCATTTCTCTCTAAAGATGCCGGCCACCTTGGGGGGTACATCTAGTAATCCTACTACTCCAAGGTCACTCATATCTTCTCCAATCTAACCTTGGTGAAGAGACTTAGAGGTTCCCTATTTTGGGAACTTGGAGAAACCTATTCTTCCATCCAAATCCATAGATTTAAGATGCAAGGAATGAAGGCCCTCTCTTTGGGTGATTAGCCTTTGCTTATGCAAAGAGGAATCTTCAAAGGTATAAATTTCAACTCACTTTGTTTTGAGTTGATTAATGGTTCACCAATCTACTAGGCTTTGAATTTCTTGGTTAATGTTTTGTTTTTAAGTGCATGCTAGCATGATTCCGCCTTTAATTGTTAATTGCATGCTATATGATGTTGCTTAAATGAACATGTTTTTACAAAATAATCCTTCAAGTGGTATCAGAGCCTAGGTCTAGTAGTTGGTGAATCCTTTTGTGTTTTGTAGTTCATAGTTTGTGATTTAAAAGTTGTAATTGTTACAAGCTTTATTCTTGCTTCTTTGAATGTAAATTTTGTTTGAAAATTTGCCATCTCAAATGTTGTAGATGTAGTTCATATGAGCATGAATATTGGAGCTAAAATTTGGTGCCATGACTTTGGGGATTTTCGGCCAAATCCAAAGGGTGGATTTTTGGGTTCTTGTTTGACTTGTTAAAAGTGTTTTCAAGTGACTTTTGGAACCCCTATGTACCCTAGTTTGGTTAGATGTTATTTCCCTAAAGTTTGAATGGTTTTGGGATGTTTTTGGGTGAAAAAAGTTCATGGAAAAATTTTGGGTTTTTCATGAATGTTCTTCATTGTTCTTGACATTTTTGCCAAGAACAAAAAGTTTGGTGTTTTGATTCAAAGTTTTGATTAATTTCATAAAGTCTTTGTTTTGTGTTGATTGGTGTGAAATATCTATCATCAAAACATTTATATTTTTGACAGGTGATAGAAATTGTGATGGGTGTGTAAGACCTACACACCTTACACACCTTACACACCACATGCATGGTTTTATGATTTACACCAACCAAAAACCACTTGCAAGGCATTATGAAATTGTTGAAAAAATTTCCAAATTTTTGTGGACTTATCTCCACTCCCTTTCCCTCTCTAAAAACCGGCCACCCTATTATTAGGGTTCTTTTGGGTCTTTTATGATATTACATAAAGTTTTGATACTTTTGTGTATTTGCACTTTGGCCCAAAAGTTTACGTTTTTACGTTTAGGTCCAAAAACGCTAAATGACAAATTGTTTTGCTCCTTTAATGAAGTTTTTGCATTGATTAAATTTTGGGTTCTATTGTAATTACATGAAGTAGTGGACTTTTGTGTCTTTACAAAGTGACCCCAAAAGTTTTGCAATATAGCCCAAAAGTTGAGGTTAATTGCTTTATGGCCCAAAAGTTGTGGTTATTGCATATTGGCCCAAATTAGGTAGAGAACAAAATTGTTTTGTCTCTTTAAATGAGAATTGGATTTTCATTTTGTTTAGCTCCATTTAAATCAATTTTATGGATACAAAAACCAAATGAAAATGTTGCATTCAATTTAATTAGTTAAAGTGTTAATTAATTAAAGGGTGATTATGAACCTAAGCCTAATATAATTGAGCTATGTGAAAGGCCGTTTCAAATTTGTTTGAACCATGGGAATGTGTAGATTAATTTTGGTTGTAATTTGATTTGATCAAATGTTGTAAAAGGGCTTAAGCTCTTCTTTACTTTAAAGTAATTTGTTTTATGCAAATGTTGTAATGAGCATAAGCTCACCTTTACTTTGAAGTACTTCTTTCTTGCTTTATTTGATATGCATGAAAATGAAGTAGTTGGGTCCAACGCCCCTAAGACAACACGCCTTAATGTGATTAAACGCGTAACTAAAATCAATCACCATCCCTAGACCGAGATTCAACACAAGGCTCGTGTTGAATCTAAACAAAGGTTCATAATCATCCTAAGGCCCTAAGGCAACTATATAGTCCATCAAATGAATGCAAAGGTTATGTTAGTAGTATCATATACTCTTGCTTTAAAAACCGTTTTATAAGCATAGTGGGAGTATTATGTACAACTAAAAACAATCATATGGACCAATAGTTGTAATAGGACCAAAATTGTTTTAATAGAGATTAAAATGTATGTTTATATGTGATGAGACCTAAAACCCTCAACCAAACCATTATTAAGTTGATAAGCGGAGAGTGCTTTGAACACTCTTTCGTGGCCTTCCACCGTGGTAGGCTCCAATCGTTTGTGACTTGTACACCGGCTTCACCCTATAATGGGGGAGTACAAAGTGCGTGCTTACACTCAGGAGGAGTTCTATATACGTACATGATGAAGTGAGGTAGGCAACGAGTTTAGCCAACATGATATAATTATGAGGCTATGCTTGAACCCCTACACGAACTAGGCATGGTGGGAATGACTTAACTAAGTGCAATGACGCCAACATGATATAATTCTGAGGCAATCATTCTCTAGAGGCCAAATAAGATGGGTACTTGCATTAGATGCAAATGAGTAAGCGTACTCTCTCATTATTATTAACGCTAGCCAACATGATATAATTCTGAGGTGGGCTTGGTAATAGTGAGCCTCCCATAACCTACTAAGAGTTTCCTCCAAAACTCTCGAATTCCAATGAGGGATATGGAATTTGCCAAAAATAGTGGGTGGTGCTATTTGATTTAAAGACCCGGATCAAATGGCTTAAAATCAATCAACTTATATTCGTTATGTATTTGTTCACCAATATATTTGCAAACGCTATCCAACACTTGACAAATAAAACCGAATGTTTTAGTTTCCGGACTTAGTACAACAATCCCAAAGAATGTCTTATAAAGATTGCATATGTATCTAAGTAGTCTCATCCTCACAATCTTCCTAATGATAATGTATCATTGGAAGAACATGTTAGAAAAGTCTATCATGAAGAGGACAACACAAACAACCAATGCTTAATCCTTTGTTAAATGAACAAAGGAACTTACGAAGATTAGCATAATGACAAGGACACTTATAGTGTTATTAGTTCTTCACTTACAAATCGTTGTATGAAGAAATAATAGTTGCTTTGAACAACCCTTAGTCAATGCAAACACTAGTGCTTGTTTCTTTGAAAAATGAACAAAGAACTTGAGAAGAAAGCACAAAGGCATGGACACTTTATGTGCCATGATTCTTCACTTACAAATTGTTGTATGAAGAAATGAGAGTTGCCTTGTACAACTCTTGAAGGTTTGTAATTATGTTTAGAACATAATGGTTGGTTGACAAAAATAGTCCATTAACATGGACTTATAATGATTTTGAATCATTAAGTGTTGAAGTGATAAACCACTTAATGAGACGGAAACTAGGCAAGGACTTCACCTTTATGTCCCTATACTAATGGTTCACTAAGTTTATTGTAAACTATATGGTGAACAATAACCACATGCTCTCCAAAAATGTTTGATGTGTATAACACAATTGAAATAAGTTTCAAGAGAGATAGTGGGAGTTTAGGGACCATGACTATTGTAGTCAAAGGAGAAGTCAAATGAAGAAGATAAAATTAACTCCAAGGGAACAAACTTTCTTTATGAAAGGATGGACATTGGAAGGGGTATTTGCAAGAAATGTCTTGCAAGTGTCAAGAACACACCTTTCGAAGGTGTTGTAAATTGTTCTTGAATAGTTCAAAACAGTTGGTTCTTCTACTTGAATGCTTGATTCCGTATTAGTAACTATGTTTTACAATTGTTGTAAAAGTGTGGCTAATAAGAAGTAGAAGATTAATGAGAGAAGAGAAAATACTTCACATTCGAAACGTGAATCAAATGTAGATCTCTGCGAAAGCAGATGGTACTTACTTCCTCATATGAACTACCAAAGAAATTGGAAAAACCAAAGATTGTCTTTACATTCCAATTTTAAGGAACTAAATTCCGTCACTATATGAAATGGATAAATGTTTTGTTTGACAAAACATTGTTCTTTATTAATCAATGATTGGATTATAGTAATCTAATTAATTGTCTCTATAGTAGAGATAATATGGTAGTGTTAACTGTTTAGAAAATAATGATGCTTAAAACCCAAAAGGTTGCAAGGTAGTGACTAATCCCAACTAAAGTTGTGATACCTCTAAAACATAAATTACGAGTTGGTCATAGATGGATGCTTTGGATCGTTAGATCCGGATCCAATACCTTCTTGTTAAAATTGTATAGAGGCGAAATGTTCGAATCTTTATTCTTTTGGAAAGAAGAAAGAATCACAAAGTTGTTGAGGTTAATTCACTTAGATGTTAGTGGCACTTGTCCACAAACATAATACTACTCATGTTGTATGACATTCACCGAAGATCACTCTCGGTTGGACTATAGTTTATTTTGAATAAACACAAGTCCGAATACTTTGCAAAATGTTTCAAAGAATTCAAGTAATGTAAGTTGATGAGTAAGACGTCTAAAGTATTTACCTCCTTAGATTTGATCCAAGATAAGGTAACACTTTAGAACAGTTTCCTTGAAAGATATCAAGGAAATAAGCATCATAAGATAATGTATTTCTCCATTAGGAGAAGAACGAACTCGAATAAGATTTAGTTCGTTAGATGTTATCTATTACCCATATATAGGATATATACTTCTAAAACAATATGATTGTCAATGAGAAGATCTTCCAATATTTTCATGACTCCATAAGATGTAGTTGGAAAGAAAGACAAATCTCAAACATGTTAAGATTTGGGGTTGTGTGCTAATAAACGATATTTGTTTGATAACAATCTTGTGGGATATCCTTAAATTAACTTTTGGATATCGCTTCTACAAATCAACTAACAAATGTTGTTTTGTTGGGTAGTTCATTGTAATCCTACAATGTGATTTGCCTAAGAGCAAATGAACGAGGGATAGAACTCAAAGAATGGTTCTTTGAGAGACAAGATAATAATCAACAAATATAACAACCTAGTTCCTATACCAAAAGCTCGAAGGTAGTCGATAAGGATTTATAAACCGTCTCAGTTGAATGGTTTTGAACTTTATGACTATGTCATAGAGTTGCACCTCTTAATTCGAAAGAACTAAGAATGAAAATCCTTATGACTACATTCAGTGTATATATATGATATATACTCAAGAAAATGGTAAAGTACCATTTGACTCGAAATAATGAAACCTTAATAGCTAATTGGTAGCTTAAGGTGACTACAATCAAAGTGAATGGTTGACTTTGAAGGAACCATTTTTGACGTAGTCTTAGTTTCAATTAATTCGAAGATTGCTAGCTACAACTAAATGGTGATTCAATGTTTGGACATAATATGGGTTTCCGAAACCATTATTAAGATAGTCTTGATAATATATGTCTAAAACTATAAATCACAAGACATGTAAGTTGTAGAGATCCATCCATCATGAATCTTAGCAAGCTAGTGGGAGCTATAAGCGTCTTATGAGAGAAAGGTCAAATCGTTTGATTTCTCATAAAGATGTAAATGAATCTTTTGTTTACTAGGTTTACAAAAGATTAGTGGGAGTTAACCATATTCCTAAATTTGTATATATATATATATATATATATAAATATATATGTGATATATATATATATATATGTGATATATATATATATATATGTGATATATATGAATATATATGTGATATATTAATTTTGGAAATGAAAAGAATACTTCTTCGTTAAAGTTATGACTTTAAGCATTCTATAACGATAGAATGTATATGGGAGACATAGTCTATATACATGGGATGGAAATCTATATTGATAGATTTTAGGATATAATTTGATTATATCAATCCCTAATAATAGACAAAAGATGCTAGGAAGTTTCTCATATGATGATAAACTTTAATTAGAAGAACAACTCTAGTGAGACTAGGAGGTAGCTCTTCTCAAAGGGAACGTACCCTTTGACTCCCAAAGAAATAATGCGTAAATAAGAATCCTTTATGCATACGCATAAAGGTGATTTATGTATTTCATATTGTATGAAAAACATTGATATGAGTTGTACCTAGAACGGTACAAGACGATATCAGTGCAAGCCCAGGATCAGAACCATGGCAACTGTCAAGTGAGTCCTTAAGTATTTAAGAAATACTAAAGGATAAATTCCTCAAAGATCGAGGAAGAATTAGAGTAACGTAATGGAAGCGTAAATGTATTAGATTATGAATCTAATCCATCATTGGATGTTTCTTCATTATGAATGAAGAGATAAACAGATATCTCTTTATTATGACTAAAGAGATATTTGGATGGAAATATTAAAGTAATGACTTTAGTGTGTTCCATTATGAATGCAAGGTATATTGCCATATAGAAGTTTGCAACAATGTTGTTTGGATGGGAAAGTTCATTTATGAACTCTCTATTCGGTTCCAACCAGAAAGTGTATCTAGTGTATCGACACTATGACACTAATGGGGCGATAGCTCAAGCCAGGGAATCAAGGTCTCATCAAGGTCCGAACTCATATGAGAGACTGAACCACATGATTGAGAATCATGTATAATGGTGACGTCGTTATTCTCAAGGTTGCTTCTATGGATAACATATAAATATCCATTGCCTAGGCCTACTATTCAGCCACTTATGAAATGACTACAAAAGAGGTATCATCACTGATGACTAAGCTGATTGGCTCTAGTGCAAGTGGGAGATTGTTGGAAATGTGCCCTAAAGCCAATCATATGATGATACTTTACGTACATTTCACATGTTAAACTAATCTAGTTTAATATAAAGGGCAAAGATTATTGTTTGAGCCGTCTCATATAAATGTTATATGCTTAAACGATAAAGTCCAAGGAATATGTGATTGGGAGAATGTAATCTAATGAAGTTAGATTCATGAGACCATTCTTTCGTAGACACATCCTAAATGTTCCTGATCATAGGATTGCCAATTAGGCATTGACAGTCCATCAAGATCGGTACGTGCTATGTCTTCTCTCAGGGAGAGTGACTAGTCTCGAGTCATTGGTGTGTGTGACATCAAGACAAGTACGTAGGTGCTCAATAGAGAATGAGTTCACTGAACGTGATCGACGAAGAGTTCTCATACTCATGTCACATGAGAACTCATGGTTGGGATAATGCAAAGTAGTCCTTTGACCTGAGGCATCATAGTTGTCTTGTGGTTAAGTCCTTGATCTTTGATTATGTCAAAGTCACTCCATCAGGAGGGTGTCCACGGCATCGTTGGGGTTAAGCCACTTAGCCATGGAGGCAAGTGAATGCGCAACAAGGGATCTCTAACCTTCAAACTGTTTGAGGGAGAATACTCTATGATATGATTTAGAATCTCTGGCCAGAGTATGAATGAGATTTAGAAAAGTCGTTCTAAATCACATTCAAGGAAATCATATAAGCACACGAATCACATTGGATAGTAGACATGAACATATAAACTATCAAACCAAACAATGTGGTCAAGAGTATTAGATTAGAGAAAGACCGTATTGCATTTGTAATCCCAAACTGAATAGGTTCTCTAACCTCTTCTGATTAGCTTGGGTAACCATGATATGCTGCTAGGTGTCACTCATGGTTTGTGGAAGCCCTAAACGTGTGTAATCACTAAAGGGAGAATTGAAAGTAAGTTTCAATTCACAATCGATGTAAAATGGTTTTAATCGCCCACTGCCTCGCTAAAAGGAACCTAATGGATCGCACACCATAAGAGGTGGAGATTGGAGATTAAACGGAGATGAGTAAGAATGATTAAATGGTTTAATCATTTATTTATGGCAAGGATTAATTAATATGTTAATTAATCAAACGAATAAGTTCGTTAAAGACCTCGGGATAGTTTTGGACCTTAAGGCCCAATGGGCTTCGAACGTCAAGCCCATTAACTTAAGTTGTATGACAACTTAATGAATAATGATTCACAAAGGCCCAAACAACCCAAAAATACCCCAAGGCCGGCCATGATGCTAAGGGTAGTGAACTTGGACTTAATTACAAGTTTGCCACTCAAATGTATAAATATGACTTTATAGCCTAAAATTCATTGGGGTTTGTTTTGGGGAAAATTGGAGAGAACATGTCTCTCCATTTCTCTCTAAAGATGCCGGCCACCTTGGGGGGTACATCTAGTAATCCTACTACTCCAAGGTCACTCATATCTTCTCCAATCTAACCTTGGTGAAGAGACTTAGAGGTTTCCTATTTTGGGAACTTGGAGAAACCTATTCTTCCATCCAAATCCATAGATTTAAGATGCAATGAATGAAGGCCCTCTCTTTGGGTGATTAGCCTTTGCTTATGCAAAGAGGAATCTTCAAAGGTATAAATTTCAACTCACTTTGTTTTGAGTTGATTAATGGTTCACCAATCTACTAGGCTTTGAATTTCTTGGTTAATGTTTTGTTTTTAAGTGCATGCTAGCATGATTCCGCCTTTAATTGTTAATTGCATGCTATATGATGTTGCTTAAATGAACATGTTTTTACAAAATAATCCTTCAATAATTACCGTTATTATATCTAGTTTACCGTCACTTTTTCCCACTCATCAATGCTTTCCTATCTTTTTATTATGTTATTGGGATATTGTGCATGAGTGACTGACATGAACAGGAAATACATATGCCATGCACATAATATGCACAAAAAATACACCATGCACATTAAATACACATGCACATGACATGCACAATATATGGACACGGCATCTTCATGTCATGTGAACGAATACAAAAAGTAGAAATAATAGTCAAGGATTGGTCTCATAGGTTTGTTGTGTGGTTGGGTTCTCGAGGGTTGTCTGAATTATGATTGATGACGGTTGGTTATTGTGTATGCATGGTTGGGTTGTAAAGTCTAAACCACCTCATCCAGTTGGTTATTGTGACAAGAAGCTTAAAAAAATAGGCATAATTAGGAAATTGTGATAATTAATTACGAAATTGTGCATGAATGACTTTTGGGTTGCATGAGAGGTGGTGTATTTATTCATGCTTGTCCAAGCACAAACATCTCATCCGGTTGTAGAACAATGAAGAAAGGCAGAGCGATGAAGAAATGAACAACGACCAAACTTTCATACAATCTCTTCCGGACGACTTCTTCTGGAAATACTCACCAAGGTTGCTTCCCGCTCCTTTTGTTCCTTATATTCAGCAAAAATGGTGTGCAAGAAATTCAACCAACTCATCTAACATGACTGCATCTTCAAACACATCAACATTTGGAGATTTGAAAGGGTTAACCCATTAACTTCACAGATAAAAGATGAAGAAGTGTAGGTGCAGGGAGTGCAACAATCCTGAGGCCCTGTATAGCCAAGGGATGTGATGGTACTTCAGATACAAAATTCTGAACTTGGAATTGAGTCTCTGAAGATGGCGATCTCCAAGGGTCATCAAGCATCAACGTACGTCTACGGTGTGATCTTAGTGTGCCATAGGGGGAATTAAAAAGAGAAAGGCTTGAAGCTTCTGCATTATCTCAATCGTCAGAAATTGGTGAGTGTAATGGAGTGTAGAGAAAGAGCTCGGAATTTTTTTTTTGTCAATTTGGGTGGATAGGGAAGTTAGAGGGAGAATTATAAAACTTCATGATGATAATGTTGTCGTCAAAGCATACAACGACTGTGGAAGTGCACAAGGTCCTTTCACAATCCGACCACATTGGGATTATTGGTGCCATGACAAATTCAGTAGCTGCAATTCGTGTAGATGATATCAGGAAGTGAGCATTTTTTGTGATATGTTAAATAGTTTTAGTAGGGACTAGATTTTTTTCTGTTCCTTTACTTTTCTTGAAATTTAGTTGTCATGTACTTTTTGTTAGTAAATGGAAAAGGGAGAAGTTTGTGGTAACATTAACAATGCCTACTTTCTTAAATGAAAAATGCATAGCACAAAGCATGCTTAAGTATCCAAAACCCGATGTCGTAGGTTCGATTGGTATAGGGCATGTTTCTGTGTCGTTGTTAATCTCGTTAGGTCAAAATTAGACTAAACTAATTGAGCACAAACACAAATTTGACCCCCTATATGCATCTCGTGTGCATACAATGTATAATTTTCTAGAAAATTGAAGGCAAAGCCAATAAATATTTGACTTGAGCCATAGAACATATGAGCTCCCAAAATACAGGCAAAGCCAAGAAACTCCTACACTTTTGAATCAATAGATTCATTGGTCAAAATTATTGAGTTGGCTGAACTAATAGCACAAGATTTTACTACTCAAGCTCCCAGCAGCCATAAAACATACGATCCCAGAAATTAATACTCATAAATATTCCACTTTGAAATCAAAACCCATAATCAAACCTTGAAAAAATTATTCCCCAAATATCGTAAAAAACCCGCATTACTCGTAGTGGGCTTTGGCTCATGTTGATTCATCCAATCCCATTGTGCCTTGAAACTAAGAATTTAAAGGAAACTGGCAAGAAGGTCATGAGTTTGGAAGTGCACTCTTCACATACGACCTTTGATGAGTCAATTTCATATTATATATTTTACCCTATTCTTAGTATATTTTGGAAGAATTTTGATACTTTGAGTTGTATTTTCAATATAGGACTTTCGACTTCCTTTAGAGCAAAACATGACCAAATGGACGAATTTTGGAGTCATTCCAGTTGGAGCTGTTCGTGAGTTGCTTAGCTTGATCGTATCAAAAAGTTAGATTTTTCCACCAAGTGGTTATTTTCTGGCAATAGAATAAAGGAGCAATGCGCGGTGCGGGAATAGTGACGTTTTGGGCTTGACTTGCATTTTTGGAGCCCAGGATAACCTCAACTAGGTTCGTGGCCTTCTGGAGATGTGTTCAGAACGTCCTGATCTTCAAAACAAGCTATCAAGGGCTAGATTTGAAGGATATTTGAGATAAAAACGTGACTGGACAGGTACTTGGCAGATTATCCTAGTTTAATTAGGATTTTATTTTCTAAGATATTTTATTATTTTTCTTAGTTTCCTAATTGGAATAAGAGACCTATGTTTTAGGGATTTTGCGGGGGCATAGCAGATATATTGCTTTGCCGTTCTCACTTTTACATGCGCTTTCTTTTATGCAACTTTGGTGATAAAGAGAATTGCTAGGGTTTTTGGAAATTTTCTACTTTAATGTGTTTTCAATCCTTTTCTTAATAATATTTTCTATGATTTTAATTATGAATATGCGTAAATAATTCCTTTTGTTAGGGCTGAGCCTTGAGCCTTATCATGAATATGTGATTTTTATTTGATTGCTTATGATTGATTGCATGCACACTTGAATTATTAATCACCGTGATTAAAACTATCTAATTGTCTTAATGCCTGATCACCATTAGGATCCTTAGACAAGTAATTTGACGCAATTTTGGTCGGAAGGTTTCCTGAAATTGGCGCTGGCTTCTTGTGATTAATAATTGTAATTTCACTTAAGATGAACATCACGTCTTAAGGGTTGCATGGTTTTTCAAAGGGTTTTCATAAAGCATAATAAGTCTCTCATGTTCAGATTTGATCCGAACGTCCAGACAGGTTGCATGTTAGATATATGTTCTATGTTGGAGGTTCCAAGTAGAATATAAATTAGAAAAACCTAACCTTCAATGTGGCATGTCTAGATCATAAGTAATTGGTAAAAGTTTATAGGATTGCTAGGTGATGGTGGAACCTTAGGTAGCGTTTGGTACGCAGACGGGATGAGATGAGATGGTACGGGACGAGACGGAACAAGACGGAACGGAACAAAAATTCATGTCATGTTTGGTACTAACAAGATGGAACAGAACGAAACTAGATTAAATGACTAGCTTACCTTTTTATTTGACTCTCTCTCTCTCCCGTTTCTCTGCTTTCTCTTCTTCCATTTGACTCTCTCTCTCTCTCTCCCGCATGCTCAGATCTCCCAGTAAAAATCAAACCCAGTAAATCAAACCCATACTTTCTCTTCAATTCCAGTAAATCAAATTACTTTTCCCCAATTTAAAACCAACAATATGAAAAGGCTAAGGGAGGCGAGTGTGGACTGAGTTGCATCAAACTATGATTTCCCTGCACTTCGCAAACGCTGCGTCGTTCCGGCCAGCGCAAGTCTTCAGCCAGCACAAACGCCGAGTTTTTCCTAGAAGGAAGTGCGTTTCGGTCTGTTTAGCCAATATTTCGGCAGATTCGTCTGCGACTCAGCCTGGAAAGCCCGAAATCTAGCTCGAATTCATCTGGGTTGCTGGGTTTGTGGTGGAGGAGGAGGTTACAGGAGAGAGGGAGGGTAACGAAGCTACGAGAGAGGGAGGCTGCAGGAGAGAGAGGGAGGGTAGACAGTGGAATTTTTGTGTTCCACATACGTGGAACAACCCCTTCTAGGGGGAGGCGGGACGCAAAAACACCCAATTTCTATCCCGTGGAACAGCGCGTTCCACCCATTTTTAGTGTACCAAACGCGAGACGGAAAGTCTCGTCCCGTTCTATCCCGTCCCGTCCCACATACCAAACGCAGCCTTAGTGCTTTCTTAATTTGATTTCTCCAAAACTGATTCCTTTTTCTTCATCTTTAATATTGCAGATTAGTTTATTTTTATTAGTTAAATTCGTTTTTATTAAATTAGGTCATAAAAATCAATTAAATTAGGTCATAAAAATCAATCATCTCATATTTATGTTTTACAATAATTAATTGAAATTTGGTTTACTTCGAATTATTTAATAATCATTGTGGACCTTCATGAGAGCTTTGGTGGATGAATTATTATTCATTACACACCAAGCTTTTGGGATTGTGAGTTGGACATTGTACTCACCTAAAATTTAGATGCGATTTGAATCTTGGGTCACTAGTTCGAAAAGAAAGGAGAGAGGAGACTGGTGAAAAGATGGGCATCATTGAGAGAGAAAGGGTTGCCGCCGATGAGGTGGGTTGTCAAAGGGTGAGTGTATCGTTAGGGTTCTTCAAGAGAGAGGAGAGAGAGATAATCAAAAAATTGGAGGAAATAACTCATTTATATACGAAGGCAATTAGGTTATTTTCAATTGTAGAAAAAAATCCTATTTCTATCCCAAAATTAAGAAAAATGCCTATTTTTACCCATTTTCCTATAATATATATGTACGTGAAACACAAGCGAACCGAAATGAAATTTGTGCGTCTCCGACAGGCTATGTGGTGGGAGCAAAACTTCCGGTTGGAATGGAATGATATTGTATAATACTCTTATGTTTGTATCGTTACTCACAAGCTTCCGTTTCCTCCTCGTCTCTAAGATCCCTCTCTATCTGCATGCGACTGCTCTTATTCGAATTTCGCTTTCTACAAAAGCCTGCGTGATTGATTCTCTCTCGCGTTCCACCTCCCAATCCGAAGATCTGCGTCTGTAAGAACAATTCCAACCCCGATGTCCTTTTTCCCGAGAAAATTCCCACAAAATTTCCCATATTTTCCCAGAAATTTACCATGTTCAGCTGCTGTGCTTTGCTCTGCGATGGTTTCTAGGGTTTTCTCGTGTTGAAGCTCTTGTATGTGTTTGCTTAATTTCCTTTTGTAGCTCAACCTCGTGTATTTATTTTGCACCTGTCGCTGTCAGATCTCCATTTCTTAGTGTTTTTTTATGTATGCAACTTTAAATTTTTTTCATTGGAGGGAGTCTGTTCGTGTTGTTTCGTATCTCAATTGCCTCTTTTTCTTGTTTGAGAATCTGAATTTGGATACTTGGTTTAGATTTTGATTTGTTCCGAAAGGAGTTGGCATTTATTGGGATGTTTGGTATCTTAGCTATTTTTAAGGGTAAATTTTAGGGGTTGTGATTCTTATAGATGGACAAGGACAAGTCCCATGCCCATGGTGGAGGTTTCCCACCCCCATCAGGCAGGTACTCGAGTTTCTTGCCAACCGGAGCTGCTTTCAATGTGAAACCTGAGCCATCCTCTTCATCGTCGTTTCCTCCGCTGGCCTCGGGTGCTAGTGCAGACTCTGGTCACTTTAGCCATGATATTAGCAGAATGCCAGATAACCCACCTAGGAAATTGGGTCATAGACGTGCCCATTCGGAAATCTTGACCCTTCCAGATGATATTAGCTTTGATAGTGACCTTGGTGTTGTGGGTGGTGCGGATGACCCTTCATTTTCGGATGAGACTGAGGAAGACTTGTTCTCTATGTACCTTGATATGGAAAAGTTCAATTCATCATCTGCTACATCATCCTTTCAGTTCGGGGAGCCATCATCTTCTGCAGCAGCACCTGCTCCAGTAATAGCACCAGTATCAAGAGCACCCACCTCATCCGCGGAGAATATTGCCATTGGTTCCAATGAGAGACTCAGAGTTAGGCACCAACATAGCCAGTCAATGGATGGGTCGTCAACCATCAAACCGGAGATGCTGGTCTCCAGTTCAGAAGATATCAATGCAGCTGATTCCAAGAAATCCCTGTCAGCTGCTAAGCTTGCTGAGCTTGCCCTGATTGATCCAAAACGTGCAAAGAGGTATTAATTCTTGAGTAATCATATATAATGTTACTCTTAACTAGGAATTCAGCTGTTAGTATTTTTTGGTAGCAAACTTGAGTTGATAGTACTTTGAATTGCTATTGCTTTTGCATGTAATTTTAACATGTGTTCAAGCCTAGGTAGTCATTTTTTAAAATCCTACTATATTAGAATTCTTAATTGTTAGCCTCTTAATAAACGTAGTTTATTGTTAAGTTTTGTCGATGAGTCTACTTTTCCTTTATTGATAGCAGTAGTGTTTCATATGCAAGGACACGTGTTTATTCTCTGTGTATCCAGACACATGTGGCATGGATTGAGGATTATGGTGTTCTAAAATTATTAGCGTTTGTAATTCCAGACAATAGTCTGTGTTTTTTGTTTTGAGTTCATGCAATGTTTTCTTTATGGTTTGCAGTCAAAGTTCTTAGCTTTTTAAGAATCCATTCAAGGTTGTTATTGTAGTGTATCAGTGGTGAATAACTTTGTACTTATTGCATAGCAGCTCCAAATAATTTGATGTATGAGGTGTTTGACATTGGTTTACAGCCAGATGTGATAGACAATGCATTTCCTAGTTCTCTTACTAATTGACTTATACCCTGCTTTTATTTTTTAAATGTTAAGTTGCTTTCAAGTTCTAATGTACCAGGTTTCTGTGTTGCTCATTTTTTACGTAATAGTCATTTACTCTCCTAATTGGACTACAATAAATTAATTGGGTCCCTTAAGATGCGTTCTTGTTAGAATTGGTATTACTTTGATCGAGTTCAATAGAAATATTGTTGTTCAAACCAATTGCTCAAGTGGTTGTGGACCATAGTTCATGACATGTAGCAGTATCATTCAATATATATTACTCTTTCTTTGAAAATTGTCTGGGATGAAAATTTTGTGAATCATATGTTATACTCACATTACCCAAGAGTAAGATTATCTGATGACTTCATCTCATCATATTGTCTGGTTCATATCTAGAAGTATGCCCCTTATGATTCTGTCTCTTCAGTCTTCATATAGACTGATTTTTAAGGCAATGGAGTTGGTCTTTCAAGAATCATGTCTAGATAGTATTAGGTGGTAAGGGTGGTTTGTTTTCCTTTTTTCTGTTAATGCCCCTGTGACATCTTGTTACCCTTGAAGTGGATCTGATTTTCTTTGGTGCTTTCTAGTTTTTACCCATCTTCATTTTCCCTTCTTAAATGAAAATAAAAGAGTTGGTTGCTCCCTTGTTTTGCATGTTGCTTCAACCATCATGTGTAATATTTTACGTGTGGTTGACATGCATTAGGATCTGGGCAAATAGGCAGTCAGCTGCAAGGTCAAAGGAAAGGAAAATGCGATATATTGCTGAGCTTGAACAGAAAGTCCAGACGTTGCAAACAGAAGCAACTTCCTTGTCTGCTCAATTGACTCTCTTGCAGGTAAATTTCATCGGCTTAACCCAGTCCTTTATTAGACCAGGTTCTCTTCATTGGACTGCTTAAATGACTCTTAGCTTATGATTTCCCTTTGTTTTCACTGCATTAGTCACATGGCTGTTTTATCTAGCTTACATAATGAGGATATAAGTTGATTATTCTTATGAATTTTTGTTATGAGCAGAGAGATGCAAATGGTCTGACTGCTGAGAACAGTGAACTGAAACTGCGCTTGCAGACAATGGAGCAACAGGTTCATTTGCAAGATGGTGAACTCCTTCTTCCTTTCATGATTAGAATTAACTTTCATGTGTAGTATTTCTTTCCTTATCATTGTCATCTGTCTTCTTCTTTTTATAGTAATGACTAATGTATAGAAAAACTCCGCCTGTGTAAGTTTATCTTACACTGCCGGTCCCAAGCCCGGATAAAGGAGGGGGAGGGCGTCAGGTAGTCGACAGCCGGCACTCCACAGTTACGTCGAATCCTTATGACAATGAATCCATAACGAAATCGCGCTAAAGCTAGGACGTCACCCGTAAGTGGCGCGCTGTGTGGCCCGAGCACAGTGATAAGTGAGCAAGGGTCGCTGTATCTCCATCGGCACCCGGATGCAGTGTTAAATGAGCAAGGGGGCCATAGAAACTTCTTTTCGAACAACTCCACTCAAAGTTGTTTGGGAGCATATGCTCCTATCAACTTTACACAGGACACACAAAAGAAGTACTTTGATCCTATTAGACGGGGGATGGTGAAGAAGTTAGGACAGAAGGGTAGAGTTCAAGAGAGTAGAATGCGTTTAGGAACGTGGAACATAGGAACCTTAACGGGAAAATCTATGGAAGTAGTGGAAGTTATGGTGAGGAGAAGGATAAATATTATGTGCCTACAAGAAACTAAGTGGGTTGGTCTTAAGGCAAAGGATCTAGAAAACTCAGGGTTTAAGCTTTGGTATTCGGGCACAAATAGAACGAGAAACGGTGTTGGCATCATTGTGGACAAGACCTTGACACAAGATGTTGTAGATGTCAAGAGGGTAGGAGATAGAATCATGGCAATCAAGATTGTAATAGGACAATAACTCATCAATGTGATTAGTGCGTACGCACCTCAAGTAGGGTTGGATACGAGTTCGAAGGAGAAATTTTGGGAAGACCTTGGAGACTTGGTGCAAGGAATTGCTCAGACGGAGAAGTTATTTATAGGAGGAGATTTAAATGGACACGTGGGCAGGGAGACAGGCAACTATGGAGGTTTTCATGGTGGCCATGGTTTTGGGGAGAGAAATTAGGATGGGGAAGCTATCTTGGATTTTGCAATGGCATATGATCTCTTCTTAGCCAACACCTTCTTTAAGAAGAGAGAAGAACATGTGATCACCTACAAGAGTGGGTCGTCAAAAACACAAATAGATTTTCTTCTAATGAGGAAAGGGGATCGTATAACTTGTAAGGATTGCAAAGTTATACCGGGGGAGAGCTTGGCTAATCAACATCGCTTGTTGGTGATGGATGTACATATCAAAAGAGTGAGAAAAAAGAACAAGACTTGGAAGTGCCCAAGGACTAGATGGTGGAATCTAAAAGGAGAAAAACAAGTCATTTTCAAAGAGCAAGTAATCACCCAGTGTGTGTGGGATAGAGAGGGGGAAGCTAGCCAAAGGTGGGATTCCATGGCTAGCTGTATCTGAAAAGTAGCAAAAGAGGTATTAGGAGAGTCCAAGGGCTTTGCTCCACACCAAAAGGAATCTTGGTGGTGGAATGAGGAGGTACAAACAAAGGTGAAGGCTAAGAAGGAATGTTGTAAAGCCTTATACAAGGATAGGACCCATGAAAATGGTGAAAGGTATAGAAGAGCGAAGCAAGAGGCGAAGAAAGCTGTGAGAGAAGCTAAGTTAGCAGCTTATGACGATATGTATAAGCGACTAGATACCAAAGAAGGAGAGTTGGATATCTATAAACTAGCTAGAGTAAGGGAAACGAAGACAAGGGACCTAAACCAAGTGAGGTGCATCAAGGATGAGGATGGAAAGGTTCTTGCTACAGAGAATGCGGTCAAAGACAGATGGAGAGGTTATTTCATAATCTTTTCAATGAAGGACATGAAAGGAGTACTCCTTTAGGGGAGTTGAGTAACTCAGAAGAGTGTAGAAACTACTCCTTTTATCGTCGAATCAGGAAGGAAGAAGTGGTTGTAGCTTTGAAGAAGATGAAGCATAGAAAAGCAGTGAGCCCAGACGATATACCGATTGAAGTGTGGAAAGCCTTGGGAGAGACAGGTTTAGCATGGCTCACTGACCTTTTCAATAGGATTTTGAAAACGAAGAAGATGCCAAACAAGTGGCGAAAGAGCACCTTGGTGCCTATTTACAAGAATAAGGGTGACGTACAAAATTGCATGAACTATAGGGGTATTAAGCTAATGAGTCATACAATGAAGCTCTGGGAGAGTCATTGAGCATAGATTGAGGCAAGAGACACGGGTTTCGGACAACCAATTCGGGTTCATGCCAGGGCGCTCAACCATGGAGGCAATCTATCTCTTACGAAGATTGATGGAAAGATATAGAGATGGGAAAAAGGATTTACACATGGTCTTTATAGATTTGGAAAAAGCGTATGATAGGGTCCCAAGAGACATTCTTTGGAGGATTTTAGAGAAGAAAGGAGTACGAGTAGCATATATCCAAGCTATAAATGATATGTATGAAGAAGCAAAGACTGCCGTAAGAACTCATGAAGGACAAATCGAAAGCTTCCCCATAACTGTAGGATTACATCAAGGCTCATCCTTAAGTCCTTACCTTTTTGCGTTGGTAATGGATGAGTTGACAGGACATATTCAAGATGATATTCCTTGGTGTATGCTTTTCGCAGACAATATAGTGTTGATAGATGAAACTCAGGAAGGGGCAAATGCGAAGCTTAACCTTTGGAGAGAAGTGTTGGAATCTAAAGGTCTTCGCCTAAGCCGATCAAAGACAGAATATATGGAGTGCAAGTTCAATGCAAATGGAGGCCAAAATGAGTTAGGTGTGAGGATCGGAGATCAGGAAATACCAAAGAGCCACCGTTTTCGCTACCTAGGATCTATCTTGCAAAAGAACAGAGAATTAGATGGAGATCTCAACCATAGAATACAAGCTGGATGGATGAAGTGGAAGAGTGCATCCGGCGTGTTGTGTGATCGTCGTATGCCACTGAAGCTTAAGGGAAAATTTTATAGGACGGCAATAAGGCCGGCGATGCTGTATGGCACAGAATGTTGGGTGGTGAAGCATCAACACGTACACAAAATGGGTGTAGCGGAGATGAGGATGCTTCATTGGATGTGTGGGCACACGAGAAAGGATAAGATTAGGAATGAGGATATCCGAGATAAAGTAGGAGTAGCCGAAATTGAAGGAAAACTGAGAGAAAATCGGTTACGGTGGTTTGGACATGTGCAAAGAAGGCCTACTGACGCTCCGGTTAGAAGATGCGACTACGGGACAGAGGTTCAAGGCCGAAGGGGTAGAGGAAGACTTAGAAAAACTTTGGAAGAGACTCTAAGAAAAGACTTAGAGTACTTGGATCTAACGGAGGACATGACACAGGATCGAGCACAATGGCGTTCTAAGATTCATATAGCCGACCTGACTCAGTGACTTGGATTTTTCAAGTCTCTAATCGAGAAGTTTTCCCCACTCGGGAAATTAAGGGAACACTACCTCAACCTACATGCTCCACTCACAAAGCTTCAACATACAAGCTTCAACAAAAGAAAAATTCAAAGAACTTAGTGAAGAAGGCTTTGGTGTATTTAACACAATACGTTGAAATGAAACAAAGCTTATTTATTGATATCTCTAAGAAGTTACAAATATGTACATATACACGAGTCAAAATAAACAAACAAGAGGGAGCCTTCACAAAGGTTGCTTAGGAGAAGTTTCAGCAGTCGGCAGAGCCCCAGAAAGAGAAGGCACCGGAGGGGGATCATTCGGAGCCTCAGTACTGGACAGCACCCTAGAAGGAGGAGGCATCGGAGGTTGATCATTTGGAGCTTCATTACGCGGTACAGCCCCAGAAGACGAAGGCAATAAATGCCTTTGGAACAAACCCACAGACCTCTGATGATCATGTAAAATCTGACCATCAGATTCCTTCATCTGGTCAAGCTTCCTCTTCATGTTTGTAGCATAGTCATGTGCGAGCCGTTGCAACTGTTTATTCTCATGCTTGAGCCCTCTAATCTCCTTTTTTAGACTCATCACTTCAGCCGCCAATGATTCAACTTGGCGGGTTCGAGCAAATAGGCGTTGGGCCATATTAGACACAGAACCTGCACACTGAACACTGAGAGCCAGAGAATCCTTAATAGCCAACTCATCAGACCGTTTGGAAAGTAGTCTGTTATCTTTGGGAGTGAGAAGGTTCCTGGCCACCACCGCAGCGGTCATATCATTCTTCATCACGGAATCCCCAACGATAAGAGGACCAGTAAGGGATATGAAGGATGGGCGCCATATGTTGTCTGGAGAAGGTGTGGCTGCCTCTTCAACAAGGTTCAAGTCAAAAGACTGTCGGAGGGGCCAGACATTTTCAAAGGTGTTGAAGAGAAAAGAGGTCGGACAAATCAAGATCTTAGAAATGCAAGAAGGGAGCTTCTACTGGTGGAGATTCAAGTGTGCTTTGGAACTTAATACCAGCCTTTATAAAAATCTGCACTCGATGGAGCTTCAGAAATCGAAGAGGCGCCTGCTCAAAAATTGAAAAGGCGTTTGCTTTCTCAAAAGTTGGGCTGCTCAGAGACCACGAGGGCCGATCTCAGGAATCGAAGAGGCGTTTGCTTTCTCAAAAGTTGGGCTGCTCAAAGACCACGAAGGTCGATCGCAGAAATCGAAGAGGCGCTTGCTTTCTCAAAAGCTGGGCTGCTCAGAGACCATGAGGGCCGATCTCAGAAATCGAAGAGGCACCTGCTTTTTCAGCCTTCTCAGCACCTGTTACATGCACACTCAACTTTGCGGAAATTACGGGCATTCTGTCGAAGATTTCTGGTGAAGTAGAAAGCACGTGAATGTTACTGTTCAATCATCCACTTTCCACACGCAACATCAGCTCACGGGTACCACAGATAACTTTGCCAAAAATCTCTGACAAAGTTTAGTCACGTGAAGCTTGCAGCTCCCATTACATCGCTATGACCAAGAAGGGTAAAAGAATAGCAAAGAAACAGCACTAACAAAGTTGACACATAAATTTTGAAGGTCTAGCTACCATATTATTACCCACAAGGGTAAAGGAATAGGACCACTGCTGGATAATTGGAAAGTCCCTGTGTGTCAACCTCTGTGCTCCGTGGCAAGGTAGACTAGCAAACAGGCCTAACCTTTACTCACATTCGAGAAAACACTCCCAACAAGATTGCTTGCTTCAAGATCGAAGAGGCACCGTCCTCCGAATCTCGAGAGCCAGACTCCCAACATGATTACTTTCTCAAAAAGCGACGAGACACCGCTCTCCGAATCTCGAGAGCCAGACTCCTAGCAGGATTGCTTTCTCAAAAATCGAAGAGGCACCGTTCTCCGAATCTCGAGAGACAGATCCCCGACAGGATTGCTTGTTTGAAAATCGAAGAGGCACCGCTTTCTCAACTTCGAGAGCCCCTTAGATAAAGCTTGTCTGTAGTCCTCACACCGCTTTCTCAACTTCGAGAGCCAGATCTCCTTGGATAAAGCTTGTCTGTAATCTTCACACGTAACATTAGCTTTCCAGATACCACAGACCACTTTTTCAAAGTGCTCTGACAGAGTTAAAACACGTGAAGCTGGCAGCTCCCACTACCGTGGTATGACCAAGCAAGGTAAAAGAATAGTATTACTCCTTCTTGTTAGGGAGACTCCTATATATGTCGACCTCCATCCTCAACGGACAAGCAGACCTGCAAAAATGCTCAACCATTCCTCATATCTGAGAGGGCACTCCCAACGAAGCCTCTCGAAATACTCAGCTTTCTTTCCCCCCCGAGAATACCTCTGTAAACAAGCTACACCAGAGCAAGAATATCTCATATCATCAGGGTTAAAAGCAAGAGTATCCCATATCATGCTTTTTCCCTGTCTTTTCCTTTGGCCTTGTTCTTACCTGCAAGACAAGGAGAAAGAGAGCAATCAATCAGCACTTGGAATCAAGCTTCCAGTCCGGAACTGACTGCCTGGAACCCCATTGCTCTCGAGTACTCATCTTCAACATCTTATGCTTCCCGAGAAGATACCACATCTGCTTGAGGAACAAATAGGGCAAGTGAGAAGGATACAAGGAAGCATGTGGAGACAAGCGTAACAGAACACGTGCCGATACATCCATTACTTTGTCAACAGCAAAAGTATTCCATATCAGCAGGGTCGAACGTACTCTAGATTTGATGGACTTGTTTTGACCCTCAAATTCTTCAGTCGGCCTTATACTCTGGCGGAAACAAGAAAACCCTCCGGCCCAGTTCAAGAATAAGCCTGTGGAAAGTTACTTCTTCAAAAGCAAAAGTATC
Source organism: Malus domestica (assembly GCF_042453785.1). Classification (NCBI taxonomy): domain Eukaryota; kingdom Viridiplantae; phylum Streptophyta; class Magnoliopsida; order Rosales; family Rosaceae; genus Malus; species Malus domestica. The sequence continues at coordinate 36,004,101 of NC_091673.1, forward strand.
TCACATCACATTTTCTCCTTTTCTTCTCTTTATCCTTCATGCTACCCTGCAAGATAAGGAGAAGGATAACAATCAGCCGGAACTCGAAATCAAACTTCTAATCTGGGACTGATTGCTTACCTTGTCTGTCACCTCTTTCAGCAGATCCCCTAGCTCGGCGACTTGGGGGACTCCTACTACATGGTTTGTGTCGCGCTTGACCAAGCCTGAAACTACAAGTAAGCGTCAAGTGAAATTGATACATTACCTTGTGCATCTCCACCAGTTAAAGATACCACCCCTGGAGGGAGGAAGAGTACTTCCAAAGAAGATGCCACATCTACCTATGAGACAGATAAGTTAAGTGAAGACGATACCACACTTCGGTACTTAAAAGTTTCGTGATTACGAGATCATTCTTCCACAATATTTCCTAATGTCATTTGTACTAAATCATTCACTTGTACTCACTAAAGGAGAGCTTGAACCTATATACTGTGTAAACCCTTCACAATTAATGAGAACTCCTTTACTCCGTGGACGTAGCCAATCTGGGTGAACCACGTACATCTTGTGTTTGCTTCCTGTCTCTATCCATTTACATACTTATCCACACTAATGACCGAAGCAATCTAGCGAAGATCACAAACTTAATATTTAAGATGATATTCTTTGGTGTATGCTTTTTGCAAACGATATAGTGTTGATAGATGAAACGCAGGAATGGGTAAACGTGAAGCTTAACCTTTGGAGAGAAGTGTTGGAATCTAAAGGTCTTCGCCTAAGTCGATCAAAGACAGAATATATGGAGTGCAAGTTCAGTGCAAACGGAGGCCAAAATGAGTTAGGGGTGAGGATCGGAGATCAGGAAATACCAAAGAGCGACCGTTTTCACTACTTAGGATCTATCTTGCAAAAGAACGGAGAATTTGATGGAGATCTCACCCATAGAATACAAGCTGGATGGATGAAGTGGAAGAGGGCATTCGGCGTGTTGTGTGACCGTCGTAGGCCACTGAAGCTCAAGGGAAAATTTTATAGGACGGCAATAAGGCTGGCAATGCTGTATGGCATAGAATGTTGGGCGGTGAAGCATCAACACGTAGGTGTAGTGGAGATGAGGATGCTTCGTTGGATGTGTGGGCACACCAGAAAGGATAAGATTAGGAATGAGGATATCCGAGGTAAAGTAGGAGTAGCCGAAATTGAAGGAAAGAGGAGAGAAAATCGGTTACAGTGGTTTGGACATGTGCAAAGAAGGCCTACTGACGTTCCGGTTCGAAGATGTGACCACGGGACAGAGGTTCAGGGCCGAAGGGGTAGAGGAAGACCTAGGAAAACTTTGGAAGAGACTCTAAGAAAAGACTTAGAGTACTTGTATCTAACGGAGGACATGACACAAAACCGAGCGCAATGGCGTTCTAGGATTCATATAGCCGACCCCACTTAGTGGGAAAAGGCTTTGTTGTTGTTGTTGTTGTTGACTAATGTATAGAAACAAGAAAAGCCAGATGTCTTAATTTTATTGAATTGTCTGGTCATTGGCTGAAAGGAAGAATTGAGCATGATATAAGCACGCTGACACACTGAAAGGAAGAATTGAGCATGATTCAAGCACGCTCACATGTAGTACAAAGTGGACGATCCAATAAGTAGATGCTAACATACATATACTTGATTTCTGTTGGAGATTAGAATCCAAGATGGCAGTTCACAAGATGCCATAAGTGATTTTGGCAGACATTGTTTCCTCTTGTTAACTCAGAATAAAAATTGGTTGCTAATTCTGATTTTTGTCGATGATGATTTTTTTCTGCATGTACTTTTACCAAATACCTAATTTCTGGTAGTCTACGATATAAGATTCTGCAAACGAACTTTGGTCCCTTGACATTTCCTATTGCATAATGAGTTTATGATTTTGTGGTTTATTCAACTTATCCAGAAGGTACTAAAATTAAGTAGAATGATTCTTTCTTTGTATATTTTCATTTTGGTTTAGTGTTTGTAAATTTATATTTGCATGAATTGAGCATCTTTACGATGAATGCTTTGTTTGAGGGGTTTACATGTTTGATGCTTTTATTACTGAGCTGGAAATGTATAATTGCATTGACCATTTTACTGCTTGTCTATCAAATCTATCAAATTGATTACATTTTTGTTCTTAGTCCCCTTATTTGCTTCTATGACGTAGCCTGTGTACAGTCATTGGATCTAGTTTCGTGGCTTGTATAAGCTGTTCTGGTCCTACCTCCACCACCAATATGGGCAAGAAAGATTTACCTTGAATTTATGCTCGTTTACAATGTTCTAGTAGCCATAAACATGTTTTTTGTGTTGTAGCATTGAACGATGCACTGAAAGAAGAAATTCAGCATCTGAAAGTTGTTACTGGCCAAGCTATGCCAAATGGTGGACCTATGATGAACTACGCTTGTTTTGGCGGGGCGGGCCAGCAGCAATTCTATCCAACCAATCAAGCTATGCACACCCTTCTAGCTGCACAGCAGTTTCAACAGCTCCAGATTCATTCTCAGAAACAGCAGCACCAATTTCAGCAGCATCAACTCCATCAACTTCAGCAGCAACGGATGCAGCAGCAGCTTCAGCAGCAGCAACAGCAACAACAACAAAGTGGGGACTTGAAACTAGGAGGATCCGTGCCTTCGCCAAGCCAGAAAGAGAATACATCAGAGGTCAACCAATCTGTAACGAAGGATTGTTGAGAAGTGTTTTCCAGTTAGCATTTGTTTGTAGTCAGTTGTATACTTATCATTTTAGATGTAGATCGAATTATCATAGTTGTAGCACCTTGTGATTTGTGTTTTGTTCTGGGTATTTACGGTGGATTTAGATTATGAAGATTTGTTTACTGAATATTAGAATGTGTAGTCGTTGATTTATCCTTTGTAATCCCATAGCTATTGCCCTCCGTTGAAATAGGATGCAATCAAGAGTGGTGGATAGCGTGATGATCTTGTCATGTCAAACCACACAATACTGTAAGCGCTCTAGGGCGCCTGGAAGATATGTTTTTAAATATCGCTATACAATTACAACCTGTCTTTGCTCAATGGATTACGTCTTCAAATACCGGTATACAATTACAACCTGTCTTTGCTTAATGGACTACGTTTACGATTTGTAAAACAGTTGGATTTGATAACTCCCAACATTTCAATTCAAGGAATAAATGTAGTTTTGTAAGAGTTGAGTTTAGAAGATGAATTAGTCATTGATGAGTAGATTTTAAATTATATATTGAATTGTATTTTCAATATAGGACTTTCGACTTTCTCTTGAGCAAAACAGGATCAAATGGACGAATTTTGGAGTAATTCCAGTTGGAGGACGTTCATGAGTCACTTAGCTTGATCGTATCAAAATTTGGGATTTTTCCACCAAGCGGTTATTTTCTGGCGATAAAATAAAGGAGCAATGCGCAGTGCTGGAAAATGATATTTTGGGGCTTAAATTGCATTTTTGGAGCTCAAGATGACCTCGGATGCGTTCGTGGCCTTCTAGAGAAGTGTTCAGAATATTCCAAACATTAAATCCAGCTATACTGGGACAGTTTTGGAGCAGCTTATGGGTCCAAAACGTCTCTGTTCAGATTTTGGACGAATTTTACCATTTTAATTTAGGGTTATGTTCTTTTTTTTTTTTATGGGGATTAGGTTTTGTGTGGTGGCTTAGCAAATATATTGCTTGGCCGTCTACAGTTTTTGAGGACGCTTTATTTTATGCAATTTTGGAGACAGAGAAAAGTGCTAGGGTTTTGGAGATTTTCTACTTGAAGGTGTTTTCAATCCTTTTCTTAATAATATTTTCTATGATTTCAATTATGAATATGTGTAACTAATTTCTTTTGCTAGGGCGAAGCCTTGAGCCTTAGCATGAATATATGATTTTTATTTAATTGCTTATGATTCATTGCATGCATACTTTGAATTGTTAATCACCGGGATAAAAACTATCTAATTGTCTTAATGCCTGATCACCATTAAGATCTTTAGAAAAGTAATTTGATGCAGTTTTGGTCGGAATGTTCCCTGAAATTGACACTGGCTTCTTGTGATTAATAATTGTAATTTCACTTAGGATGAATACCACGTCTTAAGGGTTGCATGGTTTTTCAAAGGATTTTCATAAAGCATTATGAGTCTTTCATGTTTAGATTTGATCCGAACGTCCGGATGGGTTGCATGTTAGATATACGTTCTATGTTAGAGGTTCCAAGTAGAATATGAATTAGGAAAATCTAACCTTCAAAGTGGTATGTGTAGATCATAAGTAATTGGTAAAAATTCATAAGATTGCTAGGTGATGGTGGAACCCTAGTGCTTTCTTAATTTGATTTCTCCCAAAATAGTTTTCTTTTTCCTCTATTTTCAATATTGCAGATTGTCTTATTTTTATTAATTAAATTCGTTTTTATTTTAAGTAGTTTATAAATCAATCACCTAAATTTCTACTTTACAATAATTAATTGAAATTTGGTTTGTTTCGAATTATTTAATAATCCATGTGGAGAATGACCTTGCGAGATCCGTTTATACTACAACAACATTGTGATTCTTGCAAGTATAATATGAGTTTTTAGCCCATTCACATGAGTAGTAAAATCCCTATCAAGAAAATGGCGCTGTTGCCGAGGATTATTTAAAATAATTCCTACTGATCAAATTTTCAATTAGTTACTATTTCCGTTTATACATATAAAAAAAATTTAATTTTCGTTTTTATTTTATTTTTCACAGATTACAACAGTACAGTTCAGATTACAAAGATAATCTGTGCATGGTCAGCACCCATTCAACAGTGCAGAAATTGATTCCATTTGATCCAAAACTTGAGCAAATTGTACGGAGAGGACGCCGGGAGCAAAATTTGCAGTGGGTTCCGTTACTACAGGAGACTTTTCTGCAACCTTCATTTTCTGGGGACCTGCACAGTAAAGAAAAAATGGCATTTGTAATTCTAGAGGCAGGTCAGCCTTTGGGTGAATCTTAAACAGCCCATACCACAAATATACCAAGTAGCATTACTTATCCGGCAGTGGAGGAAGGGTCTACATTTGAAATAAAGCAGCACATGTTGAATATTCTACCTACATTTCATGGGTTATCATCTGACGATCCAAACATGCATATTGCAGAATTTTTAATGGGATGCAAAAATATTTTGGTAAGGGGATTCTCAACCGAATCTATTAAGCTGCGTTTGTTTCCATACACTCTAAAAGATCAAGCAGGAAGATGACTCCTCACACTCCCATCTGGTAGCATTAGTACTTGGGCCCAACTTAGTGAAATTTTTTTAAACAAGTATTATCTTGCTTCAAAGATTCTTGACATGAGAACTCAAATTTTATCTTTTGCCCAAAAGTCAAATGAGGAGTTTCATGATGCATGGGAGCGGTTCAAAGAGTTGATTAGAAAATGTCCACATTCGGGTATTAACACTACTGATCAATTGCATATATTTTTCAGATGGTTGAATATGACTACAAAAACTCTTGTCAACGCTTCATGCGGAGGTTCGTAGAAAGATAAAAATGCACAGGAGGCTTGTTTGTTATTTGAAAAAATGGCAGCAGATGCACAACAGTGGGCAGTTGAGCAACCACAATCTAGGTCTGTTTTTGAGATGTCTAACAGTTCTCCGTATGTTACAGCACAAATTGAAAAAATGGAGAAAAGGCTTGATGCAAAATTTGACATGTTATTACAAAGAATACCAGGTTCACAGGTTGCTGTACAGCAGCCCTTACAAGCTGCTTGCAGCATTTGCAACATGATAACTCATGATTTTATGAGCTGCCCACATAAAGATGTTTGTCTAGATTTTACAACAGAGCAGGTTAATGCATTTAACAATTTCCAACGTCCCCGATATGACCCGTATTCAAATTTCTACAACCCAGGTTGGAAAGATCATCCTAATTTAAAGTGGGGCAAAGATCAGCACTCTAGGCCTCAATTTCAACAGCAGATACAACAACCTGATGCACCTAAGGCTGCTTGGGAGGTTGCAATTGAAAAATTAGCAAGTACTACCACTCAAGAAATCCAAAATATACAGGCAGCAATGAAAAACATGGAAAAACAAATTGGGCAGATTGCTTTGCAGGTTTTAGAAAGAGCTCCGGGTACATTTTCTAGTCAAATAGTACCTAATCCAAGAGGACGAGAAGAATGCAATGCTGTACATACTTTACGGTCTGGCAAAAGTTACGACAACAGACATGAAAATTCTGCTGGAAATTCGTAGGCAGCAGAACAGCCCCAAACTAAATCTGCAATTTTTGCAGATTCTGCAATTTCTAGGCAGCTACAAGACAGATCCGAAAATACTGCAGAAGCTACCACAAAAACTGCATAACATGTTTATGAGCCTCCTATGCCTTATCCTGAAAGGTTAAAGCCTAAAGCTAAAGATCAACAGTTAAAAGATTTTATGAAGACTTTGGCTAAAGTTCAAATTAATCTTCCATTAATTGATGCAATGAAGAACATTCCATCTTATGCCAAGTTTTTGAAGGACGTTTGCACAAAGAAAAAGAAGCTTGGGGATTCCGAAAAAGTTATTCTAACAGAACAGTGCAGTGCGGTCCTATTGCATAAATTGCCTCCAAAGAAAAAAGATCCAGGGAGTTTTACTATCTCTTGTACTATTGGCAATTGTGATTTTAGTAGTGCTTTAATTGATTTAGGTGCTAGTGTAAACTTAATGCCTTATTCTGTTTTTAAACGTTTAGGTGAGGGTGAGCTAAAACTAACATCCAACATTATTCAATTGGCTGACCGTTCAATTACCTATCCTAGAGGGATCATTGAAGATGTTATTGTGAAGGTTGACAATTTATATTTACCAGCTGATTTTATGGTGTTGGACATGGATGAGGATTTGACAACACCCATCATTTTGGGCTGCCTATTCCTAGCAACAGCCCGGACTTTTATTGATGTTGAAGTCGGAACACAAACATTTAGGGTCGAAGATCAAACAGTTGTTTTTAGGTTGTTTGAAGCAAGCATACATTCAGGTGATAAGCAAGAATGCATGCGTGTTGATGCATTTGATGGTTTACCAAGTGTCGAGTTTATGAGCAGATCATCAACTGACCATTTGTCCATAAAGCCTCCAAATTTGACTCATGATTGCATAAGTCCTAAACCACAGTAGCAAAGGGTGCTACATGATGACCAGCCAATTAACATTATGAAAACACATGAAAATTTGCCAGGCAGACCAGATTTTAAGAAAATACAGCCTGGTAAAAAGGTGTGGCTATTGAGTACCAGTTTCAAGTTAGTTCCAGGGAGACAAGAATCTCGGTGGAAAGGCCCTTATATGGTTAAGCGGGTTTTTCAAAACAGTAACGTGGACATTGAACCAGAGGGCAGGGGTTGTTTGCTCAAGGTCAAGAAATATCAACTAAAACCATGCATAGGGAAATTTGGTGCAAGCAAGTCTTTAATTCTGAAAGAACCAGTGATCTAGCCACCGGACTTCTCAACGTCTAGCTACAAACTTAAAATAAAGCGCTTATTGGGAGGCAACCTAATTTTTTTTAAACTCTTTCCTAATTTTATTTTTCGTTTGATTATTCACTTTAACAAAAACACAAAAAAAATAAAATAAAATAAAAATATAAAATACAAAATACCAAAAAAAAAAAAATTGAAAAAAAAAACGAAGAATTCAAAAATGGAAAATTGCAGGTTGATTTTATTTACCTAGTTGATTTTATTTTAATGCATATCGGTTAATTGCAGGTTACGAACGTGGAAAATAAAAAGCATCTTATACTGGAATCATGCACCTAGCAGCAAGTCTACATTAACATCAACCACATCTACACTATGCTGGAAATTTAAAGCAGTCAATATAAAGTCATTCATAGATGCAAGTTTGGGGTGATTGTCGCAGATCCAGCACATAAACATAATTTTGAGGAGTTAATTTTTTGCAGCTCAGTTTTGCAATGCATGGAGAAGCACAGTTAAATCACAGATCCATACACCACATAACTGAGTACAGCTATTATTACCAGATCTACAACAATTAAACTTGCAGGAATTCGAATTTTACCTCCCAGATACACAGATCTGGGTCCTGAGGCCTTTGTTGTTATTGTCCGTTAAGCTTGTGTGTTTACTTATGTTCCCTCAGCTCTATCATGGATCCGCATACCCTGCACACAGAGCACCGCAATGAAACCATGTTGGGACATAAACATCATCTTTGCATATCAAGACACATCACAACCCAGTATTCGTTTTACCTTCGGATGGGAGGCGGAGTTGTGATGTCCGAGTGGGTGCGGTCTTCCACCTTTGTCCTAAGGCCAACTTGCTGTCCTACACAGCTCACACCAGAAAGCTTGTTGACATTATGACTTCTATAATCCATGTTATGAATCACTTAAAACACACAATTTTGTGAGAGTCATATTTTCTGAAGGTCTTATTCATTGTGTTATATGTTCATCAGATCTGGGGTCCTTTACTTTTTAGGGTCCATATTTTTCGTGCTCATTTAGTCTTCGTTAAGTCTCACACATTTCGTTCCACTTTCATCGTCTACATGTTAGTCCGTATGTTCTTAGTTCGATGCATGCTCAAACCCGCATATACATATGGTTTTTGTTAGCATTTTTCACAAATCCATGGACGAAATTAATCATGACATTTAAATCAGAGCAGGGCTGAGTTTATACCTTCATAATCAATAGATCACAACTTTTAAGATGTGTCATGCTTTCTGTCCAGTGGATTTTCTGTTGAGATTTCTTTCTCTCGGATTTGTCACGGGTCTCAGTGTTCTGCACAAATACCACACCATTATAATTACATGTAGAGGTAATGACGCTATTTTCTCACAACATGGGGTTCATTAACCTACGGAGTATAAGATTTTTACCTTTGCAGGAACCGGATCTGCACAGTCTTTGCTGTTGTTCCTTTTCATTGCCGTTGCAGAGCTTTGAGGTCATGAACATTTGCACATTCATAATATACACAGACCTGAGACCAAAATGCACCAGTCACAAAACAATGGTGTTCGACCAGTTACTCAGAGACTATAAAAAAAAAAAATCATCAACTGTGCACCTATTAAACTGTTAGCATACAGACTATGATCTTGTATGAGTGTTTCAATCAATTTATATATATTGAAGAAAGGAAGAGAGTAAGAAATCTAGAGAGAGAGTGAGAGAATTCTGCTTGGGAAGAAGAAACAAACTCTGCACACTGTTTCATTCATTCACACACACTTAGCACATGTAGCAAGAGGAAATATTAATTAATCTAAGATTACATCTTAGCTGCACACTTGGACTATGATCCAAGGGCTGATATTTAAAACTGACTTCTTATTATATTTCAGCAAATACACTTATAAACTAACACTCCCTTCTAAGTGATGTGCTGAAATCACTCCCAAAGCTGTCCTCAGTACTTCAAATCGATCCCTTGCCAAAGCTTTAGTGAATATATCTGCAACCTGCTCCTCAGTCTTGCAGTATACCAGATCAATCTCACCATCTTGAAGTGCATCTCGGATGAAATGAAATTTCCGATTAATGTGCCTGGTTTTGTGATGATGGACTGGATTCTTTGATATGGCAATTGCTGAAGTATTATCACACAGCAACTTAGTTGGTTCTGCTTGTTCTTCCCCAAAATCAGAGAGTACAAATCTTAGCCAAATGGCCTGTGCAGTAGCTTCTGCTGCACTGATGTATTCTGCCTCTGCAGTTGAAAGAGCAACACTGCTTTGTTTGATTGAGGCCCAAGAAAACACACCAGAACCAAGATTGAATGCATAGCCAGATGTACTCCTCATATCATCTTCACTTCCACTCCAATCACTATCACAATAACCAACCAACACTGCTCCTTTTCCCTTTTCATAGACCACTCCATAGTTCACAGTGCCTTGTATGTATCTCAGAACTCTCTTAGCTGTCCCCATATGCTTCTTGGTAGGATTGTGCATAAACCTAGCCAATAAGCTTGCTGCAAACATAATATCTGGCCTTGTTGCTGTCAAATATAGCAAACTTCCCACCATTTGTCTATATAAAGTCTCATCTGCCAGATCACTTCCATCTATTTTTGTAAGTTTTTCATTCATAGCTAATGGTGTTGCAACCGGCTTACAATCCCTAAGTCCAAATTTCTCAAGCAAAGTCTTTGCATATTTCTTTTGATGCAAGAAGATGTAATTATCTGTTTGCAATACCCCAAGACCAAGGAAATGATGAAGTAATCCTAGATCAGTCATCTCATATTGTCTCATCATCTCACCTTTAAACTCAGCTATCATCTCTTTTGAACTCCCTGTGTAAATAATATCATCTACATACAGTGACACAATAAGAATGCCACTGTAAGATGTCTTGATATAAAGAGTAGCTTCACTCGGACTTCTGTGGAATCCAGCCTTTGCAAAATAGGAATTTATTTCTTCATACCAAGCTCTTGGAGCTTGTTTCAAACCATATAAAGCTTTCCTGAGCCTGTACACTTTGTCTTCCTTGCCCTGTATAACAAAACCAGATGGTTGATCCACATACACCTCTTCATTCAACACTCCATTTAGAAATGCAGACTTTACATCTAACTGAAATAATTTCCATCCTTTCTGTGCAGCAAGGGCCACCAAGGTTCTCACAGTATCAAGTCTTGCCACAGGTGCAAAAGTTTCATTGAAATCGATTCCAGGCTTCTGAGAGTACCCCTTTGCAACCAACCGTGCTTTGTTTTTCTGCACTGAACCATCCAGATTTAGTTTTGTTTTATAAACCCATTTGACTCCAATGATTGGTTTATCAAATGGTCTATCAACAAGATCCCAAGTATGATTCTTCTCAATCATAGAGATTTCATCTTCCATAGCCTTCTGCCATGATTCATCCTTGGCAGCCTCTTCAAAACATTCGGGTTCTATTATGCACAGATTACACTTTTCATATATTTCTGCAATGTTTCTATACTTGAGAGGAGTGTGATCAAAATCCTGTGGACCTGTCACTCTTTCTTGATCAGATAGCTCAGTAACTAAATCTGACCCAACATTCTCTTCACTGACTTCACATTGTGTTTCAGAATCACAAGCACTTCCTTCACAGTTTTGTTCTCCTGCAGACATTTCAAAGATCTGGATACTCTCCCTTCTTTCCTTCTGTGCATTCCAATCCCAACATGCTTCTTCATTAAACACAACATCTCTGGAAATAGTCACCTTTCCAGATTCAATGTTATACAGTCTATATCCCTTTTCACAACTACCATATCCCAAGAAAACACACCTCTTGCTTGCCAAATCGAGTTTTTGTCTCTGTTGACTTGGTACATGAGCATAACACAAAGAACCAAACACTTTTAGATGCTTAATTCCTGGTTTTCTCCCACTGTAAGCTTCAAAAGGTGTCTTCTTATGTAAGGCTTTGGTTGGGCATCGATTCAAAATGTACACAGAGGTATTGACTGCCTCAGCCCAGAATTCAAGTGGAACCTTCTTCTCCAACATAAGACACTTAGCCATTTCCACGATGGTTCTGTTCTTTCGCTCTGCCACACCGTTTTGCTGTGGTGTGTATGGAGTGGTAAGTTGTCTTTCCATGCCTACATCTTCAACAAACTTGTTAAACTCCATTGAAGTGTATTCACCTCCTCGATCACTCCTAAGCTTTTTCAGATTATAACCACTCTGTAATTCCACAGTGACTTTGAACTTTTTAAACACACTGAGAACTTCAGATTTATGCCTTAAAAAATACACCCAACACATTCGAGTACAATCATCTATGAAAGTAAGAAAATATCTATTTCCAGCTTTTGTAGTTTTCTGCATTGGACCACAAATGTCACTATGCACAAGCTCTAGAGGAATTGCAGCTCTAGTATTAGCTTCCTTTGGAAATGCTTCTCTACATTGTTTGCCGAGAACACAACCTTCACATACTCCTTTAGCTACTTTGATTTCTGGTAATCCTACTACCATTTCTTGTTCCTGCATCAATTTCAAACTGCTCAGGTTTAGGTGTCCCAACCTTTTATGCCACATAGTAGTAGAAGCACATACATTTGCCTTGAAAGCAATATGTATTCCAGTCTGTAATTTCATTGGAAAACTTCGATTTCCCTTCATTGGAACTTTAGCAACCATGTTGGAATATGAACTGTCATCATAGATTTCCACCTTGTGACCTCCAAACACTAAATAATAACCGTGCTCCATCATTTGACCCACACTGAGCAAATTTTCCTTCAGTCCAGGCACAAGCATAACCTCCTTGATATATCTCTTGCCTAGTTTAGTTTCAACTACAAGACTCCCTTTACCAGTTACATCAACAAGCTGTCCAGTACCCATTTCAACTTTTGCAGTTACATTCCTATCAATATCCACAAGTAAATCCTCCCTTCCAGTCATATGATTGCTACACCCACTATCTACATACCATACATCATCACAGTCCTTTACACTAGTAAAAGTTTGATTACTAGCATAAAACATGGTGGGTGTAGATTCTACCTTGTTTGCATAATTGAGCTGTTGCACTGGTTTCTTGCTATTACAATCCCTTGCAATATGACCAAACTTATCACAGTTATAACATTTTGGTTTACCCTTGAATCGGCATTCACCAAAATGTAGCTTATCACAATGTTTACAAGGATTTCTAGCACCATCAGTGGGTTTGTTATCCCACCTCTTCCCTTTTTCTTTCCAATTCTTATGATACCTTGCACTTTGATTTCCTGTGAATTTAGCTGGTTTGGGATTTACATTGAGACTAGCAAATGCTTTCTCAGTTTTGTGCTCAGAATGTCTATCTAGACGTAGCTCAAAACTCTTCAAGGAAGCAACCACTTCTTGTACCTCAATCACATCCAAATCTTTCGAATGCTCAATAACAGAACAGATAGAGTCATAAGCTGATGGCAAACTGATTAATAATTTCTGAACAACTCTCTCTCGAGATAATTCCTCTCCATAGCTCCGCATTTGATTTATCAGATCAAATAGTTTTGTAAGATAAACAGAAAGTGATTCATCATCTCGCATTCGGGTATATTCAAATTCCCTACGAAGACCTTGCAATTTAACACTTCTAACCTGTTTATCACCGTGGTATTCTTGCTGCAGAATGTCCCATGCGCCTTTTGAAGTTTCTTCATGAGAGATTCTGGGAAATATCTCATCTGAAACAGCGCCCTGAATCAGACCCAGAGCTTTAGCATCCTTCATGAGCACCTCAACAAGCGTCATCCTCCCAGCACCACTAGACTCTTCTTTGTCTTTCTTCTTCGCCTCAGATTCATCAATCTTCTTCAGATCTGATTCATCGAAACCCTTTTCAACCAGATTCCACAATCCGTAGGACTTGAAAATGGTCTTCATCTTAATACTCCAGAACTCATAATTTTCACCATTGAAAATTGGTGCTCTCACCTCACCACTACCCGATCCTGCCATGTTAGACTCAGATCGCAATCAACTCGATCGCAGCTTTGAGTTGCTGGGTAGCTCTCTTCACAAATCCAAACGCCCAGTATCAATTGATCGAACACAGCTCTGAGGCCATGTTAGCATACAGACTATGATCTTGTATGAGTGTTTCAATCAATTTATATATATATTGAAGAAAGGAAGAGAGTAAGAAATCTAGAGAGAGAGTGAGAGAATTCTGCTTGGGAAGAAGAAACAAACTCTGCACACTGTTTCATTCATTCACACACACTTAGCACATGTAGCAAGAGGAAATATTAATTAATCTAAGATTACATCTTAGCTGCACACTTGGACTATGATCCAAGGGCTGATATTTAAAACTGACTTCTTATTATATTTCAGCAAATACACTTATAAACTAACATAAACAAGGACAAGGACGAAGATTACCTTTGTAGGAAGATTTGAGCTTCACATGTGCTACGATTTCCATAGCCGAGGCATTGGTTTTGGGGTTCTTGCAACGGAGCATGTGTGTGGTTGAGCGGCTGAGGGTGATGAGAGGTAAGGAAATGAGAGAAAGAGAGAGGTCTGAGATGGATGGGTTTGAAGTGAGAGCACTGATAACATTTTCTGCTATTAAGAGAGAGAGAGAGAGAGAGAGAGAGAGAGAGAGAGAGAGAGAGAGAGAGAGAGAGAGAGAGAGAGAGAGAGAGAGGTTGAAGGTTTTAGGGGTAATAGACATGGGGACTTGGGACGCTTCATTATTACTTCTCTTTCTACACGGATTGGTTTGAAAAACAAAAGAAAGAGAAGAGCCGTTCGGCTCGGTGTTCCAATGCTTTCAAATAACCGAGCTCAGGTTTGTGCACGTGTGTGGCCTGCGTGCGCAGCCAAGTGGGCTGCATTATGTCGCGAACCCATGCCATTTTCTTTGTTTTTCTCGTGGCCCACTTCAGTTGTTTTATCAACATTGCCAGGGCTTGCATGGGAAAGCCCCGCACGTGATGGCTATCGCTTTTTGTCCTCACCTTCCTAAGTTCGAAGCTTCAGGTCACCTTTTTCTTTTCTCCTTTTATTTTGTTTTTCTGTCAGCTTATTTTCATCTAGTTTTCATTTTCATGTTTTTCCATCAGCTTAGTTTATTTAGTTGACTTCAGGTTGTTATGCACTATCGTTTTTTGTGTCAATTTTTTTTATTTTAGTTTCCACACCTTGAGGACAAAGTGTGAAATAAGTTTGGGGGTGGGAAAGTAAACTTTTAGGATTTTAATTTTTGTGTCAGTTAAGCATTTTTATTTTTTTTAAGTTAATATCCATAAATTATTTTAAACGTTAGAACAAATGGACATGATGAAGATTAATCCTATAATAGAGTCTTTTCTATTTATCGTTGTTAGACACTAATTCATGAATTATACTTTGAACTTGGCACTTCACACCAACATGGTTTGTGGGGAGTGAGATTGGAACACTTGCTTTTAGTCTAAGTTTATTTTTAATTTTTGTTTTAAGTAAAGTCAGTTATTATTGTGAATAAAGTAATAATTCATAGTGACAAACTTTACAACTTTTATGAAGGGGTCAACTTTGAAATCCAACACAATAATTCATAAACCTTAAATTTATATTTAACCGTCGATTGCCATTTACGCTTTATTCTTCTTACTGAATTTCATTTTTAAAATTTTCTTTTTTGAAAACGTGATCATCTGGCGGATGTAAGAAGATGAACGGTTCAGATTTTTGATATCACGTTTTGATATTTACAATTAACTGAAATATGAGTCGATGTCATAGAGTTTGTAGAAACTTTATAAACATTAAACAATATTTTCACTAACTGTAAAACTCTGAATATAATATCAATGATCCAAACTGTTCATCTTCCTGCATCCTCTGATAGATCAAGTTTAAAATAAAAAAACAATTTGAAAAAACAAAATTTGATGAGAACAATGAAGCGTAATTGTAAACAATAATCAACGGTTAAATTTTGATTTATGATTTATATGATTATAGTGGCGAATTTCGAAGTTAAGTTCTTGAAAGTTGTAAAACTTGTCATTACGAGCTTTTATATATTTTTTCTATGTTTTTTTTTACACTTCTACATTAATTAAAAAACTATTAAAGACTTTAGGTAAGTGAAATAAACTTAAAAGATAAATGTGTTTTTATGTTTTGGATGTGACAATATGATATATATATACTTATTTAGTATTATGTTTTTCATTTAATTATTTATTGGTTTAAAAGATATTTTCCTTAACGGATAATGGATCGGATCATATTACCTGTTAATATTATCAGGTCGATTTCAGGTCGGATCATTTTACCCGTTTATTTTAACGGGTATTACACGACACGACCTGTTAAGATATCGGGTATGACACGAAAACGACACGAACACGAAAAACATGACACGAACACGGAAAACACGACACGAATGCCATGTCTAGTCTGGTTTTCCATGCTTCAGTGTCCAGGAAGCTATTCCTTTCATTATATAGCTGATGGGCAGTGGCGAAGCCACGTGAGGGCGAGGAGTGGCGTCCGCCACTCCCCTCGCCGGAAAACACAGCCCCAGCGCAGGTTCAGCCCCTCCCCTCCTGGAAAACCCAACCCCTCCATGGCTGTTCTACCTCCGCCACTGTGGTGCACCACGGACCTGTCCTCGGTTCGAGTTCTTGCTTGGGAGGGTCCTAGGGTGTGCGTGTGTATAAGATTGTGGGTATGGATGTTGCTCACAGGTAGAGAGGGAGAGGGTGAGGGCGACTTGAGGGAGAGAGAGCTCGGGGAGCTTCGAAGAGCATAAGAGGGAGTGGGGAGAAAGGAAGAGATATGAGAGAGGGAGTACAGGAGAAAGGGACAGATATTAGGGGGTGGGCCCTTGGGCTCACCAATTAAGACCCAAAAACTATTTTTAATTAGGAGTGGGGTGTGACATCACGTGTAGGCTTGTTTGTATTAATACATTATGAACGACAACCGTTGTAACTTGTTTGTATTAATACATTACGAACGACACTTAAATTTTTTACTATATAAAAGGATTTTGTTGTCTACATATTTTTTGGAATTTTGTACGCTTTTAAATTTCGCCCCTCCCCTAGAAAATTTCTAGCTTCGCCACTGCTGATGGGCAGAAAACATTGGCGATTAAGGTTTGAACGAAAACTATATTATGAGACAATACTAATCAAAGTAATAAACAGCAACAGGATCTCACTGTTCTAGAGCACTTAAAAGGCCAGGCCAGGAATAAGTCCATGCTCAAAGTCCAAAACAGAAAGCAATGGATTTTTCAACTAACTGGTCGGAAGTTGTGAGCTCTGTACAGTTCTTCCCATATCCATGAATTTCTTAAAGCATCCCAATATTTTTCCATGCTTGAGCCTCCATTAAGTACACGGAATGTAGCTTCTGCAGCTAGCATGCCTGTAGGTAATATAACCAATAAGTTAGACATTTTCATGAACTTAAAAGCAATCCATAGAAGTAAAAGCACTTCTGTAACACATCAAAAGATTCTGAGTTTTCCAATCCATGATACCACTATGTCCCTTCAGCCATGACAAATATGTACTACAAGCTGGACTACGAGCTGGACCATTTGGACCACTTGATGTTCCAACAGAAATGATAAACCGTGCATTATGTGACTTAACAAATATAATCTACCAGCATTTGTTGTAACAATTGAAATTTTGAGCATGCAGAATTATTTTCACATAATTAGACATAATGAATAGAAACAACTATTTGGTGAAAGATACCTGATTTCATTGCAGTAAGAGTTCCTTTTATTTTGGGTACATTTAAAAATCCAGCTGAACATCCAATATCCGCTCCTCCAGGGAAAACTGGATATGGGATAGACTGAAATTTAACTAGCATCATATTTGTATTTGTATAACATATTAACATGTAGAACTGAAAAATGGTATATGCATAGTTACGATCGCACACACACATTATATAGGAAGCGGAGAGAGTAATGTTACCTTATCATATATCAGATATGTCGCAAGACTATCAATCTGGCACCACAAGTTAAGCAAACATCCATCTTATCAATGGTTCAGAATGATAGCCTGACCACATACACCAAACTGTAATTCTAAACCATTGATAGGTAAACTTTTGCCTCAATGTGTGATCCATTTACACTGTCTCTATGTTGCCAGAATGTCTAGCAATAGGGTATCACCCTATATATTCAAAAGTTGAGAAACCAAGGGAGAAAGAATTGTCTCCTTGTGCTTGTAATGTGCTTTAACTACATCTTACAGTGGTGACAACTGTTTGTACTCAAAATATACCCATTTTTACTTATTTGGGCAATTTGGGTAAAATATGGCATTTGGAGGATTAATGAGCAAGAAGACTAACTTTGAAGATATTTAGCTATCAAGTGGAGGGGTTTGACACTATAATATTGTTTCTCCTATTTGTTTGGGGTGGTAGAGGTTTGCTAAAAGAATTGTTTAATCAAGACAAATGCATGCTTTTTCATGCAAGTGGATGAGAATGCACCATGAGAGTTTTCGGACAAGGAACATGTGAAAGAAGCCAACTTGCTTCTTTTAAATGTTAGTTTATTACAAGTGGGAAAAGATGTGATGAAAGCATGTGGTAGAAATGCAAGTTCCTCTTTTAATATTGTTTCTACATGCAAGTTGGCAAATGCAATGCAAGCTGCCCAATCAATGAAATGCAAGCTGCCCAAGCTTCTTTCGGGCAAGTACAAAGATCTCAGCAAGGGGGCTCTTTCAGACCTCTATATAAAGAAGCAGATGGAGAAGGATTATGGACACTCAAACAAACAAACAAATACAAGCACAAACTCTGCTCAAGCCAGATTTGCCTTCAACGAAGCTGTAGTCAGCCCAAGCCTTCATCCCTTTCGGGATCAGCCCTCACAAAAGCCATCTTTTGTCTAGTTTATTAGCTCTGCTGCTCACTTGCAGTATCGATTTCCTTTGTAGTTTTCATGTACAAGCAATCTACAATATTAGTCACTTTCCTTTGTCATTTATATTTCCAAGCAACCTTGTCATTTACATATTGTTCTATCTCTTCATATAAGTAAAGTCCTTATTTTTAAGGCAAAGAAAGAACCTTGATTTGAGCAACTCCCACTCAAATGGCACAATCTCTTGATTTGAAGTCAAAAGGCGCAACCTCAATCATTCAAATCCCATCTACTGGCATCTAGTAGTGGCACGCCCGCACCCACCAATCTCGTATGTGAAGTAAATCCCCGGCTTACCCGCAAGGCCCCATGGCGGATTTAGGGAGTGAACAACAACATACTTGTAGGGGATTTTTTTTTTGGATATTTACAATTGTTGTCCATGGATATCCAACTCAAAAGGGATAATGATGCAGCCATGTGGAGAAATTTCAGAGTGATAGCATTCCATTGAGCTTCTTTCTTGATGTACACATATCATGTAAATATAACTTGAAATGAAATTACTAATTTACCTGAAAACCACCCTCATTCAAGGTGCGAGCACAATATTGAAGAACAGTCCCACTTTCTAGCAGTGTTTTGATTGCAGGATGATGTTTGAATTTCTATTGGGAGAATACTAAACAGTCGTCAATACAATTCTAGTACATATAATTAAAACACATCAGAAATTTCTCTCAAACTATTAACTTCCCCCGGCCCCCCGCCCCCCCCCCCCCCCCTCCTCCCTCCTCCCTCCTCCCTCCTCCTCCCTCCTCTCCCCCTCCTCCAAACCCAAAAAAAAAAAAAATGAAAGATTAAACTCCATGTATACTTCTCCAATAATATAAAAATATCAAACAAGATAAATTACTACATCAGCCATTCAAGCAGAAAAGGAGGGAGTGCAGACTAAGTCCTGTCAATTAAAATCACTGTAATATCAATTCTCACGTGTGCACAAATTAAAACTATTGATAGCAGCTTGGCAATGACTGTCATTGTGCACTAATCCTGAAATGAAAACATAGCAATGGCTGAAACGTCTAGCTGAAACAGAAGTAAGAATACAACTGATATTTAAAGTAGGAATAATTTATTTGCTTTAATCAGTACGCTACCTCTTTAATTCCCAAAACATAGGTCTGATGCTGAGAATGCCCCTTCTCTCTCAAGTATTTATTTCAGGGAAAAATAATGGAGTGCATGCAGGAAAAATATGCCATATCCATTTGTTCAAAATATGACTGTAAACATGCAAACTGTATCAGAATCAATTTTTACAAGCTTCCACGAAAACTTTTTTCTATTGGAACTTCTTTTGGAGGCCAAAGTATTCAGCTAACCACAAACAAGTAAAAGTAAAAGCCTCCATTTTTATTTCATATTAGGAATCTACTTGATACGACCACATAGACTGTCCAAAACTAGATGGGGCTAAACAATAGCAAAATCAGCAACAATGGCGATGTACAATGCAACCAACAATCTGATCACCTTCCAATCGTAATTTGAGTTAATTGCAGATATGAAAAACATAGTAACCCGAAGCAATCAACATCAATGCACAGTAAGATTTCAATAGCTTAGCAAAAAAAAAAAAAAAGGAAAAAGGGTATAGGGTTCAAGTAAATTCTTAGCCTTGGGGAAACAGAAACCGGAGGGAAGGTTAATGGAGGAGGATCCGTACCTCTTCTTCCTTTCATTTCATTGAGGGCCTGGGGTTCAAAAACACTACCAGAAATAATGTGAGCACCTATTATTAAGGCTAATATTGTAAAAGATAAAACTTAGAAGATATTTCTCTGATATGGTTAGTTTTCATGAGCTGTAAATTAGTTAGGTGAGCTGTCATTTTTCATAGGTTAAATTGGTTGTATATATAACCTTCTGTTGTAATCTTATTGATCAAGAAATATAATCATAAGTTTTCTATCATGGTATCTCTCGCCATCTGTCTCACGACTCTTTCTTGATCCTTTCCCTAACGGCTTTCGCACCACCCTTTTTCCCTTTGCTTTTCTTCCCCAAATCATAACCCTAATCGTCATCAATGGCGGCATCTGCATCTCCTTCCTCTGAAAATATCTCTCTTTCTCCTCCTTCTCCAGCAGTATCTTCGTCACCTTCTTCCATTACAATCCATAATATTGGTTCAATGGTGCCGCTTAAGCTCACTACCACCAACTATCTCACCTGGAGTGCGCTATTTGCTCCGATCTTCCGGTGCTATAATCTCACCAGTATTGTCGATGGATCTCAGGTGGCTCCGCCGAAGTATCTCTGTGATTCCTCTGGAAATCGCACTTCTACCTTGAATCCTGATTTTGTTTCTTGGTATGAAAATGATCAGAATATCCTATTCTGGATCAATTCGACTCTTTCTGATTCATTGATTCCTCACACTGTTGGTGTCAATTCTTCTCCCGACCTCTGGTCTAAACTTGAATCAAGACTTGCAACGGCATTGCACTCTCACATTCATGAGCTCCGATCTCGGCTTCGCACCATTACCAAAGGCGAGTCCTCCACTGCTTTCTTTTTACAACGGATTAAAGAGATTGCTAATGCTTTGGCCAGCGCTGGTGCTCCGGTTGATGATTCTGAGTTGATCTCTGTCACACTTCATGGTTTACCTCCTGAATTTGACTCATTTGTTGATGCTGTTCAGTTCCGAGTCGGTTCTACAACTCTTGACGAACTACACGGTCTTCTGTTGAGCAAAGAAATTCATATCGCAAATCGAAAGAAATTTTCCTCTGCACCGATCCAAGCCTTCAATACTTTTACTGGTATTTTGCCTACACCTACTGATCCTCCTACTTCTCAGGCCTACATTGCTCAGAGTTTCTCCAATTTTTCATCCAATCAAGGCCGTGGCTCGCATCTCCGAAATTCGCCGAATCGAGGAAATTTCAAGGGTAACAATCAACGTAATCACTACACCAGGTCCAATAATCAGAGGTATTCTCAGAATTGTGGCTTCAGATTCAACAACTCCAATTCTTTCACTTTTGGCAAAAGATTGACTTGTCAAATCTGCAAGCAATTTGACCATGAAGCTATGGAATGTTCTCAGCGCCTCAACCCTAATTTTGGTGCTCCATCCCAATCTGCTTTCTGTGCTACTACCTCTACACCTCAACACACATGGTTGCTTGATTCTGGCGTTTCTTCTCACATGACAAACTCCTATGCAAAACTGCAAAATCCTGAATCCTACTCTGGTCTTGAACAAGTCTACATTGGCGATGGCAAATGTTTGCCTATTCTTCATCTTGGCTCTTCTCGTGTCTCTACTAATACTCACTGCTTTGATCTTAAGAATGTTTACATGTTCCTGCATTAAAGCAAGATTTTCTTTTTGCAAACAAATTCATTCTTGATAATCAATGCTCAGTTCATTTGTATCCTTTCCACTTTCTTGTGAAGGACCTTTCTTTGGAGAAGGTGCTTTTTAACGGACATGTACGTGACGAACTCTATCCCTTACATACTACAATTCCCTCTGCTGGTACTCAACACGCTTTTGCAACAACATCCAAGGCATCTCAAGATATATGGCATCAAAGATTAGGCCATCCTTCATCTAGAATAATGAATAAGATTGCTTCAACTTCTTGTATTTCTTTCACTAGCAGTTCCCATCAATCTTTGTGTTCCAGTTGTGCAATGGGAAAATGTTCCAAGTTACCATTTTCTTCTGTTTCTTGTTCATCAAGCAAGCCTTTGGGGCTTTTACATACTAATGTATGGGGACCGTCACCAGTTAGTTCTATTCAAGGTTTCCGCTACTATATCATTTTTGTTGATGATTTCTCCAAATATTGTTGGGTTCTTTCCACTTAAATACAAATCTGAAGCTTTCATTGTGCTTACTCAATTCAACTCTATGGTTGAGAATCTTCTGTGCACTAAGATTGTTACTTTTCGATCTGATTCTGGTGGGGAATTTACCAGTACTCAATTCTCCAATTTTTTAAGAACACATGGTATCATACATCAACTTATCTGTCCCCACACCCCCGAACAGAATGGTTGTGCTGAAAGGAAGCACAAGCACATAGTCGAGACCGCAAGAACCCTTCTTGCAGCTTCTAAAGTTCCCCATGAATTTTGGGTTGATGCTTTTGCTACAGCTATATACTTGATTAATAGGCTTCCCACTGCTTCAAAGTGTTCTCCTTGGGAATCTCTATTTCACAAATCTCCAGATTATCATACACTCAAAATATTTGGTTGCAAGTGCTTTCCCTAGTTGAAACCTTATGTTTAATTGAAACTTGATCCAAAAAGTCAGCCATGTGTATTTTTGGGATACAGTTTGCAACATAAAGGTTACAACTGTCTCGATGATGTTACTCGAAGGATTTATATCTCCCGCCATGTGATTTTTGATGAACTCCGATTTCCATTTCATCACATTCCCAACCCTCCATCTATGTCTCCCCCTCTAAGTACCTGTCCCAATCCCATTCCCACATCTTTAACTTTTACCAATCCCATTCCCCAATCTCTGTCTCCATCCCTTTCTTCCTCTTCTTCTAATCCTTATCCTGCACCCCCTACTCCCACACCCTCCTCCCCTTCCTGCCACCTCAAGTTCCTCACTCTTCTTCACCTCCGGTCAATATTCACCCTATGCAAACCATGTCTAAATCTGGTATTCACAAGCCTAAAACCTACACAGCTACCAAACATCCTCTTCCATCTTCTCTATCCCTAGACTATATCCCATATACCTACTTACAAGCCTCCAAACACGCTCATTGGCGACAGGCAATGTAGGAAGAGTACAATGCTTTGATCAACACTAGGACTTTGTCTCTTATTCCATCACAGCCCTCTCAAAATTTGGTCGGTTGCAAATGGGTTTTCCGCATCAAGATAAACCCAGATGGTACTATTGCACGGTACAAAGCCCGGCTTGTTGCACAAGGGTTTCATCAACAACACGGTCTGGATTATACAGAGACCTTCAGTCCAGTTGCAAAGCCAGTTACTATTCGGTTACTTCTTACTATGGCTGCTCAATTAGATGTCAGCAATGCTTTTCTGCATGGGAACCTCTCTAAATCTATGTTTATGGTTTAGCCCTTAGGCTTTGAAGATCCTACATGTTTGTCAACTGCACAAATCATTGTATGGGCTAAAACAAGCCCCTGGGGCCTGGTATGAGAAGCTATACTCTGCTCTTTCTTCTCTTGGTTTCCATGGTTCGCAGAATGATCATTCTCTTTTTGTTAAAAAGGATCCTACCTTGGTATTCATTCTTGTATATGTTGATGATATCCTTGTTACCGGTCCTGATGCTCAAGCTTGTCAAGCTACAATTGATGTGAAAAATAAGTTAACACACAAAATTAAACCCTCTTTTTATCAATTGTAGTAAAGTATGTAAGTAGGGATCGTTCTAGGCCGGGGATTAGGAGGGATTGCTAAATCACTTGGAAACTGACTTGAAAACGTAAAAACAAAGTTTAAAACACTAACTAGACTCAAAGAATGCAAAACTATACTTTAAAACACTAAAACAAACCAAAAGACTCAAAACAGCCCCTAAACACTCAAAACTACCTTAAACACACAATCTGGGCAGTTTTGGGACTCTAACACAAACTTGGACGAATTTTGGTTTTCTAATGAACTAAAACACTTAAAAACATAATCTAAGACAAGTTCTAATTAATATGACTCAAAGAAATAAGATGGGGTTGATTTTGGACGAAAATAATTAAATTAAGACAAGAACAAAGTAAACAAATTCTTAGACAAATTTAAGTGAATCAAAATAGATTGTAAAATGAATTTGAATGAAACTTATGGATGGAAGGCTAGCTAGGAGGTTCTTCTCCACACATGTCACACTTGCATACAAAACGATTTCCAGTTGCTTTTCGATAAGCTATGAATACTCAACGCCCCAAATTAACCGTGAATTGCACTAATTAACCCTCAGTTTTTCCACAAGTTATTGGATTGGATGATTGCATACGACAACCCAAAACATTCCCTACAAGTTCCCTACATGAATTGCATAATAGAGATACAAGCAAGAATCATTAAGTTCTATGAAAAACATAAGCATTGACGAGGCACTCGTTACTATGATTTGCATGAAACTTATGCCAAGAATTTACTTAATGTGATTGTGACTAGCAACCTTCACTACTTGTGAATATAAGTTCATAACGATTAGGTGAAACTCCCTTATATTCTAGCGTTAAATTCATGCATGAAAATTAAGCATGCACTCTCAACCAACATACACAAATCATTTTTTATACGATCGGATAAGTAAATTGAATTCACAACTTATGAATCACAACTGGATGTAATCAAATCATATTGCAAGTATGAACATGGTTTCGAATCACCCTCTAACTAAGAGGGGTTTAGTTCCTCATACTCACAAAGCAAAGATACATAAAATTAGACATTAAAATCAAAGGAAAGAAAACACCTAAAATGCTCCAACTTGGGTAGCAAGTGCATCCAAGAATTCTCCTTTGCTTGCTTGCGGCAGATTGCTTTGTGGACGGATTTTTGGGTAGTTTTATGATGTAGAATGGATGGGGAATGGTATGGAAAGGTTTAGGGTAAGTGTGGAGGAGTGTTTGAGGGTTGGAGGGTGGTGGAGAACTAGGCAAAGAGGGTGGAAGAAGGTGGAGTGGCTGTTATGTTTTCTAGGCACTAAAATGGTGTTTTTGGGGTGTTTTGCTACCTAGGGTGAGTATGGACGAATTTCTGTGATGAATGGTGAATATGAGAGTGTGAACCCTTTGCCAAGGGGTGTAAACATGTATATATAGGCCCCAAAAACCTTAGAGAATCAGGTTAGGCTAGGGAGAATGCACGACAAAGAGTGTATGTGGTGTGCAATGGTCCAAGGGTGAAAATGAAGTGATGATGCAAAGTGTGAAGGGTAAAATGGAGTGGTCTTGTAGCTAGGGGGCATGAATGATTGTGTACATTGCATAGAGATGGAAAGGGAGGTGAAAATGTGTCAATAAATGGGTCAAAGGTGCAGCAACATATGGTACACAAGGCATGGGATTCCAAATGTGAATGATGGAGCATCAATTGGTGCATGTTATGGTTGTGAAAGTTGTATAAAATTTTGTGGGTGAAGGGAACAAGAGGTATCAAGCAATTAAGTGTAATAATTAAATGAATTGAAGCATGAAATCAGAAATTATGTAGGGGACAAGAGTGATCAAGCATGGCATGGGAATCCAAAGGGAATTCTATGTTGTTTTGCATGGCAATGAAGGCAAGTTGGGGTGACAAATTTTTGGGCTGAGTTCTTCATCTTTTGGACCATAATTCTTCACATTCTTGGCCTCTTTAGTTCTCAAATTCGTCCATCCACTTTGGCCCAAATATGTGACATGCATTCCAAGCTCCATTTTGCTCCAAAATGCTCCAAAATGCATCTTCTTGCCTACTTTGTCCATAAAATCTGAAAACACACGAAAATGACTTTAAACATTAAAATAACTAAGGAAACATGACATAAATGCACAAGAACAAGCCAACTAAGTCGCATAAATATGCTCCTATCAAATTCCCCCACACTTAGCTTTTGCTAGTCCTCGAGCAAAACAAAGAGATAAAACGAAACAAAGTAAAAAAAAAAACACAACCTAAACCTTCCAACATTTGCCTCAGGGATTTCCAATGCACATGACATGTTAAAAATTATTATCCCCACAGATTTGAGTCATCTTCACACTTAAGCACGTACTTAATCATAGTCACCACTTATTTGTTCACAATTAATCGATTAAAATAATGTTTTTGATGTAGTAACATGCCTTAGAGAAATCACTCAATTCCTTACAAGATATGCACTCAATTTTCACTCAGATTTTCTAACTACACACCCTATACTAGTTATATGTGAGAAGATTGATGTAGATATGAAAACGAACGCTCACATATATGTATCACAAAGAAAGCAATTTATGGAGTTAATAAGCATGTTTAGATATGATCTCATGAATGGAATGCTACTACTTAGATGCGAGAACCAGTGACACCATATGCTCATATCAATTTCAAACTCCACATATTGAAACGCATGACACTCAAGATGAAGTTAAGGGTTGTAACGGGGCTTGGGGTGATGGCTAACAAATGAAGGATAAGGATAACAATCGTTCTTAAAGCAATAGCAAGTAAAGTAATGAAATTGAAACTTAGAATTCACTTAGATTGCAGAAATCAGCTTTTAGACACGAAGGGAAAATTCAAGCAATATTTAGGGCCGAATTCTATGTTTTGGACCCTTTCTTCAACAAGCAGCACTTTAAAACTCTTTTTCGCATATTTTTCAACTCCTTTTTTTTTTTTTCAACTCTTCTTTTCTTTACAACAAGCATAATAACTCACACTTCCCCCACACTTGTTTTCTGCCATACATTAATCAAAAGAAATTCAATTTGAATCATGCTTTACTATGCTTCAAGAATAAGGGTATGGATGGTCCTAAACTAGGCTAGGTAAGGATAATGTGGTTTAACAAAGAATGTAGGCTATCAAGGCTCAATGGGGTTAACTTAAACATATAACGATATGGGATACATGGCAGTTTGGCTTTGGTGGTGGTAACTACACAACTTCATCTTGAATATGTTTTATGCAAATCAATAGCATGCTTTGAATGAAATAGGCATGAGTTCTAGCATTTGGAACTAAATGATGAAACGCCTTCTAAGTAATAACCAAGCAAAGAATAATGAGATCATGCAACGACTTTAGAAAACAAGAATGCACAGATTTTAACTCTCCAAATAAACGTTTAAGCTCAAGTCTCACAAGGTTGTAGCGTTAGTTTGAGTTCTTTCCTTCAAGCATGTTACAAAAACTAATTTTTTCTTTTATGATTACATGTGATTTCATAAGTTATAACCACAACCACGCATAAATAAAGAGTAAATCAAACTTTCATCCATGTTTATAACTCTCTTTAACAGTCATGCAATTACAAACCGAATCCTCATCATTGTGTTGGAAGGTACCCTAAGACACAAATAAGCTCACAAAAACAACTCTTTTTTTGGATTTTCAAAAACAATTTTTCAAATTTTTATGAATTTTCGGATTTTTATGTCAAAACACACTGAAACACTCCAAAACAGCTTAAAAATACTTAAAACAACAAGGAACAACACTAGAAGTAATGGGTGATAAATTTCTACGAATTTCATGCAAAACAATGGTTACCCCCCCACACTTAAATCAAACATTGTCCTCAATGTTTCAAGCATATACTCACACCAAAAACAAGCAAATAACAAACGACAAATAAACATGACAAATATGGCAAAGTAAAAACCAGACAGAGTAGAGTTTAAGAACGCAAATCTGGTTTTGGAGATAGTTGATCTTGTTGACTTTCCACAGCTTTGATCTTGAACTGGATTGGAATTGTACAGCGAAGCTTTGCTCTTTGGTGATGTTGCAGTTCCTTATTTGTTCTCCAAGCAGATGTGGCAGCTTCTTTAGTTCTTCATCTCAGACTCCTTGTGCTGGGTTGATTGTGCAAGCTGTATTCTTCTCTGCTTGTTTCTTCTGCATGACGGGCGGGCACGAGGTAAAGGTGTTGGTCTGTTTCTTTCTTCAATCTTTCCAAGTGCCCACCTCTTGCTTTCTTTCTCCTTGTCCCTTGTTGAGGATGAATCAGCACGTTGTCTCCACATGCTTCGAGGTATCATCTTCACTTCCCTTATACGTGAGAGACGAAGCGGAAGCATAAGATGATGAGTACTCGAGAGCAGGTGCTGGCTGGAGAAAGGACAGGGAGAAAGCATGATATGAGATACTCGTGCTCTCAACCTTTATGATATGAAATACTTGTGCTCTGGATGGGTTGTTTGCAGGGGTATCCCAGGGGATGAAAAATACAGAGTGACTTGAGAGGGTTTGTTGGAAAGCCATTTCAGAGAGGATGAAGGGTTAAGTGAGGCTGAAAGTTGGGTGAGACTGCTTCACTTTGAAGTTCAGCATTTATAGAATTTTCTTAATGGCTGGGAAGGCATTGTTCCATTACTCGTGTCGGCAAGCCTGGGATAATTTAACAGTAGTTTTCACGTGCATTCCGCTTCTCCAAAATTTTTTGACAGATTGCGCGTGATTTACGCAACGCAGATGTGCAAATTGACAGATGCTGACACGTCTCGATAAAG
Organism: Malus domestica; assembly: GCF_042453785.1. Taxonomy (NCBI): domain Eukaryota; kingdom Viridiplantae; phylum Streptophyta; class Magnoliopsida; order Rosales; family Rosaceae; genus Malus; species Malus domestica. Next base: position 36,032,706 of record NC_091673.1, read on the forward strand.
CAGAGGCCTCTTTAATATCCGGAATTTACGCTTCGAGTTCTGAGCTTCGTTGAGGGCAGAGATTGCATGTGACAAGTGCTGACGAGGCTAAGAGAGACAGATGGTTGGAATCGGTGCTTCGACAGACTGCTCGTAATTTTCGCAAAGCTGAGTTGCGTGTGATGGGTGCTGACGAGGCTGAGACAGTTGACACTCTTCGGTATCTGGAATTGGTGGTTTATGAGCAAGCCCAACTTTTGAGAAAGCTGGCGCCTCTTCGATCTCCGAATGGCTTCTTCGATTTCTGAGCTCACCTCTTCGATCTCTGAAATCCCATCGCGTGCTGATTTTTATAGAGGTATGCAGGACGTTCAAAGCACTCTTGAATTTCTGCCTGTAAAAACTCCCGTTTTGCACTTCTACGATCTTGACTTGTCCGATCTCCTCTTTCTTTAACACCTCTGAAAAATGTTTGGCCCTTCCGACTGTCGTTTTGACTTGAACCTTGGTGAAGGAGCAGCCCCTCCTTCTCCAGACAACATATGGCGCCCGTCCCTCATATCCCCGACTGGTCCTCTAACCGTTGGGGATTCGGTGATGAAAAATGACATGACCGTTGCGGTGGTGGCCCGGAACCTTGTCACCCCCAGAGATAATAGACTGCTCGCTAGACGGTCTGATGAATTGGCGGTTAAGGAGTCTCTGGCTCTTAGCGTGCAGTGTGAGGGTTCTGTGTCCAACATGGCCCAACGCTTATTTGCTCGAACCTGTCACGTTGAATCGTTGGCGGCTGAAATACAGAGTCTCAAAGAGGAGATTAGAGGACTCAAGCATGAAAATAAACAATTGCACAAGCTTGCACACAATTATGCCACAAACATGAAGAGGAAAATTGACCAGCTGCAGGAAACTGATGGTCAGATTTTACTTGATCACCGGAGGTTTGTGGGTTTGTTCCAATAGCATCTGCCTTCGTCTTCTGGGGCGGCACCGCGTAGTGAAGCTTCAACTGATCAACCTCCGATACCTCATCCTTCTGTGGCCCCACCGACTGCTGAGACTCCGCCGACTACTGCAACTCCGCCGACTACTGCGACCTCTCCCAAGCAGCCTTTGTGAAGGCTCCCTCTTGTATTATGCTATGTTTCTTTATTTCCCAGTTTGCTGTTCATTTCCACGAAGTTTAATGTTAAAATCCTTTGCATATTTGTTAATGTTTCAAAATAGAAAGTCACAACCAAAAATAATTAAACAAGTAATAAAATTGACAATCACGCAGAATAAATGGGTTGCCTCCCTTAAAGCGCTTGCTTTAACGTCTTCCAGCCGGACGATGAACACCTTGATCAACCTTCATGGGAACCCACGGCATAGTGGGTTGTCTCCTCCACATCTTGTTCTACAAAGCTCTCGTACATTGCATCCTTGAACGGAAATGGATAGTGATGTTTGTTGATGGGTGTGTTGTGTTGCCTAAGGTTCATGTTCCTGTGCCCACCGTCGGGGATCTGCTTGGGTATCTGCACCAAAGAAGGGAACCACCTATCAACTTTAATGGGAATTGGATTTAGATTAGGTGGCTTACCTATGTGATGTGATGAAGTGGTAGCAATGTGAACATTCTTCCCCATGGTGCTTTCGGCCAATTTGAGCACTATGAGGGCAGTGGCCGTATGGTCCTTGTACTCCACTCCAATTCCCTCGTCTTGCATGGTTGTTGATGCATCCTTTGTGCTTGGTGCTGAACGGTCCAGTCCTATCTTTTCAATTTTATCAATGGCACAACAAGAATGAACAACATTAGGAGTCTCAATGGATTCAGAAATTTTAAAACTAATCATGTCACCACCAAATGCCATAGTGACTAATCCTTTGGCCACATCAATCTTCGTTTGAGCCATTTTCATGAATGGCCTTCCAAGGAGGATGGGCAATGAAGGGGCATGGTCCGATTCATCCATTTCGAGGACATAGAAATTTACCGGGAAGATTAAATGATCAACCTGCACTAAAACGTCTTCCAAAACTCCCTTTGGATAAGCGTTAGATCTATCGGCCAATTGTATGATTACACCATCATTTTTCAATGCTCCTAAGTTCATAGATGCATAAATGGAATATGGCATAACATTTATAGAAGCACCTAAATCAAGCATGGCAGATTTGAAACGGGTATTACCAATGACACACGGAATTGTAAAACTCCCCGGATCTTTGCATTTGGGGGGTAGTTTATGTTGCAAGATGGCGGAGACATTCTCACTTACATGTACCACCTCTTTCTCCCGGACACGTTTCTTTGTTGTACAAAGCTTCTTTAAACACTTGGCATACTTCGGGATTTGCTTTATGGCATCAAGGAGGGGAATGTTGACATGCACCTTTCTAAATGTCTCTAGAACATCTTTTTCCTCCTCTTCGTTCTTTGATTGAAAAAATCTGCTAGGAAAGGGGACATTCAAAGGAAAAACATTAGTCGGAATTGAATTTAACACATTCTTACCCTTATTGGACAGATTTGAAGGTTTAGGGGCCATGGACACTTGCGGCATAGGTGTGTCCATCCTTGCCGTGGGTGGGCTTGATTCCTCCTCTTCCATTTGCAACATTTCATCCTCTTTGGGACCTGTTTTTGATGAAGAACCTACCCCAACCTCCTTACCACTTCTTAGGGTGATTGCTTTGGCTGATTCAAACCCTCCATTTGGATTTGGAATGGTAGAACTAGGGAGCCTTCCTTGGTCTCTAATCTGCCCAACAACCTCGGCAATCTGTCCCATTTGTTTCTCTAGTTGGTCCACCCTTTTGTTTTGATTTTCCTGCCCATTAGTCAAAGTGGTTAGTAACTTAACAAGTGTATCATTATCCAAAGCATTACTTGAAGTATTTGGGGCAGATTGTGGTTGGAATTGAGGGGGTGCGTATGGTTTGTTGTAGAAGCCCGGGGGTTGTTGCCTAAAGCCTCCTTGTGGTTGGGCTTGTTGTGGCTCTCTCCATTTGAAGTCTGGATGGTCTCTCCACCCCGGATTATACGTGTTGGAATATGGATCATGTCTTGGCTGATTTTGGCTCTGAAACCCAATGGCATTAGCGCTCTCCCATCCACCATTCTCAATGAGTTGAGGACACTTTTCGGATGCATGTCCTTGGATAGAACATACGCCACACACCATGGGTCCTTGAATCTTCATTCCCTCGGCCATCTGTGAAACAAGAGAAGTAAGATTAGCTAACTGAGATTGAATATTGGAAGTGGAACTTACCTCATGCACTTGTTGCCGTGGGGGTCCTCTTTGGCCTACACCCTCGTATTGTTGAGCGTTCAATGCTCGATTAGCAATCAAGATTTTTGCAGCCATGGGCGTTTTGTCTACCAATGCTCCACCCACCGAGGCATCGAGCATTTGACGTTCTAGTGGTAGGAGCCCTTCGTAGAAGTATTGCAAAAGCAATTCCTCCTTCATCTGATGCTGTGGACAAGAAGCAACAAGTGATTTAAATCGTTCATAATATGTAGGAAAAGACTCACCTTCATCTTGTTGAATTCCACTTATTTTTTTACGAAGAAGAATGATGTGAGAAGTTGGGAAAAACTTCTCCAGAAACGCCCTCTTCATACCCTCCCAAGATGTAACTGTACCGGGAGCCAACTCGTATAACCAATCCTTGGCTTTGTCCATTAAAGAGAATGGAAAAGCCTTCATCTTTAAAATACTTCCGTCAATGGTAACCAGAGTCATACTTGAGCACACCACTTCAAATTCTTTCAAATGTTTGTTCGGATCCTCCATGGACAGCCCATGGAACTTTGGAATGTGGTAGAGCAAACTTGACTTTAACTCGAACTCTTCAGTTTTACCTTGAGCAGCCATGGGATATTGGATACACAATGGGGCGGCATTATCCAAACCCGAGGCGGCAAGCTCCTTGAGCGTACGGTTGTCCATGGCTATACCTTGCTCTTCTCCACCCACTTGTGCCGTGGGCTTCTCTTCAACCTCAACTTCTTGCTCTTCTAATTCAGGCTCGGGACTAGGAGGATTAGACTCTTGCAATTTCTTTTTCCTTCTCAAAGTCCTCTCAAAATCACCGTCAAAGTCGGAGATATGCTCACGAACAGGTTGTGAGCTACGGGTCATAAACTAGTACCTGCACACAAGAGCAACAAAGTTAGTAACCAACCTAAGAGACTCGGCACAAGTAAGGAATTAAGGTGCCTATACACGGCACACAAACAAAACACACAAACACGGTGCAAAGAAAAAAAAAAAAAACAAACAAGAAAAACTAAACAATTTAAACAAGACTCAAGACAAGGAATTAGCGACTTTGCTAATCCCCGGCAACGGCGCCAAAATTTGATGTGAAAAATAAGTTAACACACAAAATTAAACCCTCTTTTTATCAATTGTAGTAAAGTATGTAAGTAGGGATCGTTCTAGGCCGGGGATTAGGAGGGATTGCTAAATCACTTGGAAACTGACTTGAAAACGTAAAAACAAAGTTTAAAACACTAACTAGACTCAAAGAATGCAAAACTATACTTTAAAACACTAAAACAAACCAAAAGACTCAAAACAGCCCCTAAACACTCAAAACTACCTTAAACACACAATCTGGGCAGTTTTGGGACTCTAACACAAACTTGGACGAATTTTGGTTTTCTAATGAACTAAAACACTTAAAAACATAATCTAAGACAAGTTCTAATTAATATGACTCAAAGAAATAAGATGGGGTTGATTTTGGACGAAAATAATTAAATTAAGACAAGAACAAAGTAAACAAATTCTTAGACAAATTTAAGTGAATCAAAACAGATTGTAAAATGAATTTGAATGAAACTTATGGATGGAAGGCTAGCTAGGAGGTTCTTCTCCACACATGTCACACTTGCATACAAAACGATTTCCAGTTGCTTTTCGATAAGCTATGAATACTCAACGCCCCAAATTAACCGTGAATTGCACTAATTAACCCTCAGTTTTTCCACAAGTTATTGGATTGGATGATTGCATACGACAACCCAAAACATTCCCTACAAGTTCCCTACATGAATTGCATAATAGAGATACAAGCAAGAATCATTAAGTTCTATGAAAAACATAAGCATTGACGAGGCACTCGTTACTATGATTTGCATGAAACTTATGCCAAGAATTTACTTAATGTGATTGTGACTAGCAACCTTCACTACTTGTGAATATAAGTTCATAACGATTAGGTGAAACTCCCTTATATTCTAGCGTTAAATTCATGCATGAAAATTAAGCGTGCACTCTCAACCAACATACACAAATCATTTTTTATACGATCGGATAAGTAAATTGAATTCACAACTTATGAATCACAACTGGATGTAATCAAATCATATTGCAAGTATGAACATGGTTTCGAATCACCCTCTAACTAAGAGGGGTTTAGTTCCTCATACTCACAAAGCAAAGATACATAAAATTAGACATTAAAATCAAAGGAAAGAAAACACCTAAAATGCTCCAACTTGGGTAGCAAGTGCATCCAAGAATTCTCCTTTGCTTGCTTGCGGCAGATTGCTTTGTGGACGGATTTTTGGGTAGTTTTATGATGTAGAATGGATGGGGAATGGTATGGAAAGGTTTAGGGTAAGTGTGGAGGAGTGTTTGAGGGTTGGAGGGTGGTGGAGAACTAGGCAAAGAGGGTGGAAGAAGGTGGAGTGGCTGTTATGTTTTCTAGGCACTAGAATGGTGTTTTTGGGGTGTTTTGCTACCTAGGGTGAGTATGGACGAATTTCTGTGATGAATGGTGAATATGAGAGTGTGAACCCTTTGCCAAGGGGTGTAAACATGTATATATAGGCCCCAAAAACCTTAGAGAATCAGGTTAGGCTAGGGAGAATGCACGGCAAAGAGTGTATGTGGTGTGCAATGGTCCAAGGGTGAAAATGAAGTGATGATGCAAAGTGTGAAGGGTAAAATGGAGTGGTCTTGTAGCTAGGGGGCATGAATGATTGTGTACATTGCATAGAGATGGAAAGGGAGGTGAAAATGTGTCAATAAATGGGTCAAAGGTGCAGCAACATGTGGTACACAAGGCATGGGATTCCAAATGTGAATGATGGAGCATCAATTGGTGCATGTTATGGTTGTGAAAGTTGTATAAAATTTTGTGGGTGAAGGGAACAAGAGGTATCAAGCAATTAAGTGTAATAATTAAATGAATTGAAGCATGAAATCAGAAATTATGTAGGGGACAAGAGTGATCAAGCATGGCATGGGAATCCAAAGGGAATTCTATGTTGTTTTGCATGGCAATGAAGGCAAGTTGGGGTGACAAATTTTTGGGCTGAGTTCTTCATCTTTTGGACCATAATTCTTCACATTCTTGGCCTCTTTAGTTCTCAAATTCGTCCATCCACTTTGGCCCAAATATGTGACATGCATTCCAAGCTCCATTTTGCTCCAAAATGCTCCAAAATGCATCTTCTTGCCTACTTTGTCCACAAAATCTGAAAACACACGAAAATGACTTTAAACATTAAAATAACTAAGGAAACACGACATAAATGCACAAGAACAAGCCAACTAAGTCGTATAAATATGCTCTTATCAACAATCTCTCAGCTCAGTGCCTTATTTCTTATCAAAGATTTGGGACCTCTTCACTATTTTCTTGGCATTAAAGTAAAACGATCCTCCTCTGGTATTTTTATTTCTCAGATCAAATACATTTTGGATATGCTTCAGAAATCTAAAATGGATGGTGCTAAACCTTGTGCTACTGCCCTCAGCACTTCCTTTCTGGATCATGAGTCTCCCTTATTATCTGATCCCACTGAATATCGATCCCTTGTTGGTGGGTTGCAATACCTCACTTGGCCTCGGCCTGACCTTTCCTTTGCAGTCAACTTAGTGTGTCAGTTCATCCATCAACCGAGGGAATCACATATGCAAACTGTCAAGAGAATTCTTAGGTACCTAAAGGGTACTCTTGAGCTTGGTCTTTGGTTTTCTAAAACTGCCACACCTCTTAGCATCACTACATTTTCTGATGCTGATTGGGCCGGCTGTCACCTGGATAGAAGATCAACTGGTGGTTTTTGTATCTTTCTAGGTAACTCTTTACTTAGCTGGAGTGTTAAGAAACAGCCTACTGTGGCCCGCTCTTCCATTGAAGCTGAGTATCGTTCTCTAGCTAATTCTGCTGCTCAACTAACCTGGATCTGCAAGCTTTTAGTTGATGTTGGTCTGAAATATCTCTTCAACCACAACATCTCCTAACATCATTATGTAATGGTAATGTACTCTGCCTCTGTAGTAGACAAGGCCACACATTTTTGCAATTTAGATTGCCAAGACACCACTCTGATAACTCGTATATTTCAAATATTTATACCATCCATTCCTAGTTTCTTTGTGATATTTTTGAGTTAAACTGGTTGTGTTTTACTCTCTTTTGGGTTAATGTGTAGTTAATTGTATTTTAGAACCATTTGAGGTAAATAAGGCAAAATGGTGCTGAAAGTGGAGAATTGAATAAGGATTTTGATGTAGAGAGCGATTCAAAGTGTACAATTGAATATGGTGATGAATATGACCCTTTTAAGAGAACAATAACAACAAAAAAACGTGGGAATTAAATGCCCAATTACTAGGATGCATTAGCAATCTGTAATAGCCTCTTTAACCTTATAAAACTAAGAGTTTCAGCCACTTTTAGACAAGCCCCCATTGGGGTCACCTAGAGCTCTCTCTCTTCTCTTTCTTTGGCCTTTCTTCCAGAAACAAAACCCTATTTCTCTTCACCATCCACTGCCACCTAAGAAACCATGCAGCCGCGCTGTTCTTGGAGAAGTTCAACATCAGAATTGCTTCAAGGGGGTTTCTTCTATGAACTTTAATTTCACTCATGTTGTTCTTGATATTTATATATTTTGTAATCATGTTGCGTAATTAAGTTCATAGCTGGGGATTTCGATGTAGCCTTGCAAACCTACTGTATGTTATTAAGTTAAAGTATTCAAACTACCAATCTATGTTCTTGTTTCATTCACTGATTTTATAGTATAATTTGTTTGTTAATCTTAATGTTTGATCACCATTAGGGCTGCTTACAAATGATTTGATCAAGTTTATAGTACACATCATGCTTAATCTTGGTAGACATGTGAATGGATGAAGAAACTGCTATGCATACATCCTGACATGTGATTTCTTTGGTTCTTTGAAGTTTTCTTGTTTTTAACGGATTCTTATTTGGTAATCTAAGTTGAACATCACAACTAGGTTGCAGATTAGGAGTACTTGATCACAACCACACATCAAATGGATGATCATAAATGAGTAAAACAAACCCTAGTTGCAGATTGGAGAGTTGAATGCGTTTTGACTTAATTTTCATGGAATTGGCTTGTAATGGTGAAATTGGTATCCCTACTTTTGTCTTATTGTTTCTGAATCAATCTATCATTCATCTTTATCTTGTTTTGCATTTTAAGTTACTTTAGCTTTCAAAACAAAAATCTAAATTCAGTTTTCATTTTCATTGCTTAGTTAGGGTTCACATAAAGCTAGTAATTTGTAGAGGTCTAATTAGTCCCTGTGGTTTGACACCCTTACTTGTGCCGTTATACTATCCTTATATTTTCACTTGAAAGGAACACAACAAAATTTTGGCGCCATTGTAGGGGACTGATTTCAGTCCCCTCTAATTGCTTGCTTTATAAACACTATCTGTTTTTGTTTTCTTAGTTTAGATTTTTCATTTACAATTTAGTTCCTTTTGATTTTCAATTTGTAACCAAGATGTATGGTGAATATCCGTTATGTGCTAAAATTGGCCATCCTCTTCAATTCTACCCAAGGAGAGATGAGTTTCCTATGTTTGTCTGAGAGCACTCACACTGCATGTGTTTCTCTAACAAAGGGCCACTACAACCATTGCCAAATACATACAGCCCCGCTTGGAGAAACTCTCATGATGACTCTTGGAACAACATACAAGCTCCAAATCAAACATTTGCACCTCCCCCACAGCAGACCCTCTTTGACACTTCGTTGGAGGACACTTTGGATCTACTTGCTCAAAGCACTTCACAATTTCAACAATCAATGAGTAGCATGATTCAAGAACACTTTATTGCACTTACCAAGTTGGAAATTCAATTGGGGCAGATTGTCCAAGCTTTAAATGAATAACGATGTGGTGATGGTCAAGATGTGAATGGTGAACAATCATTGGAATCTAGCTGTGCCGATATACATAGAGAAGTTCTTGAATTTGAAGCTCTTTCCCAATCTTCTAATTCTCTTGATTTTTTCTCAAAAGTTATGTTGGATTCTCCCTGTTGTTTTACATCTTTACATGTGCCATCTTTGGAGTCTTTTGGAGATGATTTGCTGCCATATCAAGAGAAAAACAAATTGAAGTTGGATGATGAATCATTATTGCCCATTCATCATAAGAAAGAAGATTCGGAGCTAGACGATGAGGTTGTTGCCTTGAACAAATTTCATTCATCCATTGAAATCATTGCTCCAGCCACACCTTCAACAATTTTCGAGGATATGTTTATTTGCAAGGAGAGACAAAAACACCATCACAATCAAGTCCTTGTGGAAATTTAACACACCATATTCAAAGTCCCTCGAAAGAAACCACTTCTTTCGACCAAGGTTCAGAGGTACCTTGATTTCCTGCCACCCTAGGTGTTCATCCATCATACCCACTGCATCTTGCCTAGACGTTAAATAAAATGCTTGCTAGGAGGTAACCTAGCTGGGTTTGTGTTCTTTCCTTTTATTTGTGTCTTTTTGTTTTTGTTTTATTTTCATTCCATGTGCACTCTACCTATTCGCATTGCATGCATTCCATTCATTTTTAAGCATAAAGGACAATGCTTAGTTTAGGCTTGGGGGTGTTGGAAATTGAAAATTTTCTTTTGATTTTAGTTTTGGTTAAAGTTTGCTTTTGCATACTAATGTGAATGTGTATGATGGCTGTGTATACAATCTGACTATGGTGCTGTCATGAAAAGTTCCATATCATAATTTTTGTAGTTCACAAAGTTATTACTCTTGAATGATGGTAAAAGTATCATGCTCAAATTATGGAAGAAGAATAGTGGAGACTACCCTAGTGGGTTATTTTGAGCCTATTTGCTTCTTTGAGAGGGTTTAAAAAGCTTTTGCTCCTATCTTTTTCTTTCAATTTCACTTTAAATGATCTCATTATTTCTCTTTGATTGAATGCTAAGAATAATCCTATGTTGTAGATACCATGTGTTTATTATCACCTATGAATGAACTCATTGAGATGATGTTAGGTTATGCATGTTTTTAACCACCAAATGGCTTTATTCCCAACCCTTTGTGTGTTCCATTCATTTTTTTGTAGTCAAACACTTTTAACCTGATTCTTTCATCACCCACGACAAACTCTACCCATCTTAGCCCATTATAGCCATACCTTATAGTTTGGGGAATACCAAAGTGATGAAGACAGATAGATTGAGCTCTAGATTAAGAATGTGGCATGTACCAAGGTAACATGTGTTGGAATTGCAAAAAAAAAAAAAAAAAAAAAAAAAAAAAAAATAGAAAACAAGAAAAAAAGAAAAGAATAAAGATGATGTAATTTCCAAATCCTTCACTATTGCACGTGTGTCCTGGTCAGCAAGAACAAATAACAAAGATCAATTTAAGTGAAGAGCTTGCTTATTTCATAACAAAGACACTTTGGTATGTCCCAGGCTTTAGTATTTCTTATCCATTCTTTTGTAGCCCCTAGCCTAAGCCTTACCTTACAACCTTGTGAAAGACCTAGCTGATCTTTAGGGATATATTCATGGGTGCTGGTAAGTATGTATGCTATCCATATTCTTAATGTTTGATTCCTTTCATAAGATATATTAAAAAATTGTGCTCTTATTTCATATTTCATATGTGAGAATTTTGATTCCCTTTCACATAACTTCACTCATATATGTTTGATGAGAGACAAAACTTTAGGATCTAAGTAAAAATTTGAGTGACAATTTGAGAGAATTAGAGTTGAAGCGAATTCTATCTTTGGCATTTGAGTATGGTGTTTTTGAAGTAATGAGTCATGGAGTAATATTTTTACACTATACACATGATACGATTCATTGAAGTGGCAGACTTTTGGTTTAAATGTATGACTAAGCTTTCATTGGTTCTTATTAGTTTGTTTCAAGTATGCTTTAACCAATTTATTTGTCGATTCTGTACATGTTTATGGGCGTCATCGCTGTAAACCCTCAGGAGACACAACTCCTCCTACTAGGGACACCTAGAGGTTTAAAGGCTTGTGGCACATGCTCAGTGCAATCATTTAGCCAGCGAAAGTGGTCTAGTTAGATTTTTCTTCGTTTTGTTTGTTTTAGCTTTAGTTTTGCTCGAGGACTAGCAAAAACCAGGTCTGGGGGTATTTGATAACTTATATATTTCAAACATTTATATCATCCATTCCTAGTCTCTTTGTGATATTTTTTAGTTAAACTGGTTGCGTTTTACTCTCTTTTGTGTTAATGTGCAGTTAATTGTATTTTAGAGTCATTTGAGGGTAAATAAGGCAAAATGGTGCTGAAAGTGGAGAATTGAATAAGGATTTTGATGTAGAGAGAGATTCAAAGTGTACAATTGAATATGGTGATGAATACGACCCTTTTAAGAGACCAATAACAACAAAAAAACGTGAGAATTAAATGCCCAATATGGTGATGTATTAGCAATCTGTAACAGCCTCTTTAACCTTATAAAACTAAGAGTTTTAGCCACTTTTAGACAAGCCCCCCTTGGGGTTGCCTAGAGCTCTCTCTCTTGTCTTTCTTTGGCCTTTCTTCCAGAAATAAAACCCTATTTCTCTTCACCATCCGCTGCCACCGAAGAAACCACGCAGCAGCACTGTTCTTGGAGAAGTTCAACAACATAATTGCTTCAAGGGGGTTTCTTCTATGAACTTTAATTTCACTCATGTTGTTCTTGATATTTATATATTATGAAATCATGTTGTGTAATTAAGTTCATAACTGGGGATTTCGATGTAGGCTTGCAAACCTACTATATGTTATTAAGTTAAAGTATTCAAATTACCAATCTGTGTTTTTGTTTCATTCACTGATTTTATAGTATAATTTGTTTGTTAATCTTAATGTTTGATCACCATTAGAGCTACTTACAGATTATTTGGTCAAGGTTATAGTACACATCATGCTTAATCTTGGTAGACATGTGAATGAATGAAGAAACTGCTATGCATACATCCTGCCATGTGATTTTTTTGGTTCTTTGAAGTTTTCTTGTTCTTAATGGAATTTTATTTGGTAATCTAAGTTGAACATCACAACTAGGCTGTAGATTAGGAGTACTTGATCACAACCACACATTAAATGGATGATCATAAATGAGTAAAACGAACCCTAGTTGCAAATTGGAGAGTTGAATGCATTTTGACTTAATTTTCATGGAATTGGCTTGTAATGGTGAAATCGGTATCCCTAGTTCTGTCCCCATCGTTTCTGAATCCATCTATCATTCATCTTTATCTTGTTTTGCATTTTAAGTTACTTTAGCATTCAAAATAAAAATCGAAATTCAGTTTTCATTTTCATTGCTTAGTTATGGTTCACATAAAGTTAGTAAGTTGTAGAGGTCTAATCAGTCCTTGTGGTTTGACACCCTTACTTGTGCCATTATACTATCTTTATATTTGCACTTGAAAGGAACGCAACATGCTCCCCTTGCAAAAGTGAATAAATAGCCTGAAGTTGATATTTTCGTGTCTCTATCTTCTGCCAAATATGCATCCGTGAAGCCTTCGGCAACAGGCTTATTACTTCCAAAACACAAAGATAACTTTGAGGTACCTCTAAGGCACCTTAGAATCCATTTAACTGCTGCCCAATGCTCATTCCCAGGATTTGCAAGAAACCTGCTCACCACTCCTACCCAATGTTTTAAAAGGCTTGCCTCAGGGCGTGCCTAGGTGTCCTCTGAGGCTGGGCGTGAGGGTTGCCGGCTGTGTTTTGATTGAGTGGGCAGAAGGCGTCGCCGGAGCCACCTAGGCGTGCCTCAGTGCTTTTTTATTTTATTTTATTTTATTTTTTTACTCCCAAACCTAAATTTTGGGTAGCTTTTAACTGCCTCATACCTCTTCCTTGCATCATCGTCTCTCTGTCTTTTTTTTTTTCTTTATAATTTTTATTTATTTAGATAATGGATGTGCGCTGTCTGCGTGCATTGTTATATGTGTGCTCATTGTGCTTTTCATCTTCTATTATATATATATATATATATATAATATAATATAATATATGTATATTTATGAGTGTATATATATTTATAATATATGTGTATGCTCCGTGTATATATTAAAAAATTTAGGTCACGTGAGGTTTCACCTCACGCCTCACGCCTAGGACAGGCTATCCCTCGAACGCCTCGCCCACACCTCACGCTTGTAATACATTGCTCCTACTGCATAGGCAAGGTTTGGCCTAGTGCAAACCATTGCGTACATTAAACTTCCTATGGCTAAAGCATAGGGAATTTTCTTCATTTCTTCCATTTCTTCCTTTGTTGAAGGGCTTTGATTGTTGCTTAGCTTGAAGTGAGCAGCAAATGAACAACTTACATACTTGGCTTTGTCTATGTTGAACCTTTCAAGTACTTTCACAATATATCTTTCTTGAGACAACCACAATTTGCCTTCTTTCCTGTCTCGAGAGATTTGCATGCCAATAATTTGTTTCACAGGTCCCAAATCCTTCATATCAAAGTATTTGCTTAACTTCTTCAACTTGTCAATCTTATCAACATCCGGACCAACAATTAACATATTGTCCACATATAGAAGCAACATAATGAAATCCTTAATGGAAGATTTCGAATGAACACACAATGATCAGAAGCTGTCTTCTTGAACCCATTATCAACCATGGAGGACTCAAATTTCTTGTACCATTGTCTGAGAGCTTGTTTAAGTCCATATAGACTATTTTTTAGCTTGCATACCATATGCTCCTTCCCTTTGATTTTAAAACCTTCCGGCTGCTCCATATAAATATCTTCATGCAAATTACCATGTAGAAAGGCTGTTTTGACATCTAAGTGCTCAATCTCCAAATTCATGCCTATTGCCAATCCCAAAACAACACAAATTGAAGTCATTTTCACAACCGACGAGAATATCTCATCAAAATCAATGCCTTTCTTTTGTGCATACCCCTTCACAACCAATCTCGCTTTGTACTTTGGTTTTGAGTTTTAAGTTTCCTTTAGCTTGAAAACCCATTTGTTTGGAAGAACTTTCTTTCCCTTTAGTCTTTCCACCAAATCATACGTATGATTCTTATGCAAGGAATTCATCTCCTCTTGCAAAGCCTTCAACCATGCTTCTTTGTGAACATCAGACTGCACTTCTTGGAAGCATTCGGGTTCGCCACTATCTGTAAGGACACATTTGTGTGGCGAATATTTCACGGATGGTACACATTGTCTGGTGGACCTTCTTAACTCCATATTTTGTTCATGAGTGGGTTGTTCTTCTTGACTCTCTTCGGTATTAGAATCCCCCGGTGCATTTTCTTGGCCATCATAATCATCATCTATAATTTCTGGTTCAGCTCCCCTATCAACATCATGAGTTGCAATAGGAGAAATTGGATCGAAATCAATTAGACTATCAAAATAAGGCTGATCACATTTTTCATTCTTCTCAAAATCTTCAATTGTTTGGTCTTCAAAGAAAATCACATCTCGACTTTGAACCACTTTCTTGCTTATAGGATCCCACAATCTGTAGCCAAATCTTTCATCTCCATAATCCTAGAATACACACTGCTTGGCCTTGTCATCAAGCTTTGATATCTCCTCCTTGGGTATATGCACAAACACTCTGCAACCAAATGTCTTCAAGTCTCCATATGAGATACCTTTCTTACTCCATCCCTTCTCTGGAATATCAACATTTAAGGGTGATGAAGGAGACAAATTAATCAAATAACAGGATGTTCTCATTGCCTCCCCCCAAAATGTTTTGGGCAATTTCGCATGAGACAACAAACACCTTATTTTTTCCACAATGGTGCAATTCATCCTTTCCGCAACACCATTGTGTTGTGGAGTTCTCAGCACAGATTGCTCTAATGCCATGCATTTTACAATACTCATCAATTAAACAATGAATGTATTTTAATGCCATGCATTAAAATATTTGATTTTCTTTCATGATGTCTATTGCTAATTAAACAATGAATGCAACTATTTATGTGCGTACCTTTAATTTCAAGGAGGATTTCTCTCTCTGCAAGAATTTGCAAACCCTTCTCGCTTATATAACCCAGCTACTTGTGCCATAGATCGATTGAAGCATCCTTTTCCATTGCATTCAGCTCCCCTTTCCATAGTTGAGCATGGGTTCTGTATACAGTGAAGCATTTTCTTCCTCTTGCAATTACAAGGGATACCTTTTTGAGCTTCCATCTCCCCATTCGAAAACTTATTCTTGTATCCAGCATCATCCAACTTTCCGATAGAAATTAAATTTAGGTGGAGGTCTGGCATATATCTAACCTCCTTGAGCATGAGTTTGTTGCTATGATCAGTTTCTAGAATCACTTCACCAATCCCTGCAATTTTTAATGTATCTTTATTTCCTAACTTCACTAAGCCAAAATCAACAACCTTATATGATGAAAATAATGCCTTATTCAAAGTAGCATGAAAGGAGGCTTCGGAGTCTATTGTCCAAGTGGTATCTTCATAAGACATTCAAGCACGATTTTACACACTTCGAGAGAACAATAATATCACCATATGAAGATATAGCAGCAGTATCTTTCTCTTCTTGCTTTTCTTCATTTTTCTTCTCCTTCTTGAGTTCTTTGCATTCTTTTCTGTAATGACCTTTTAGACCACAATGATGACATACGATGTCATTTTTTGGCTTTGATTTGTTTCTTGACCTCCCATGAGACTAAGGATAAGCACTTCTATTTTTATTACTCCCCCTCTTTTCTACAACCAAAGCTTCTGTGTAGGAAGAAGTTTCTTCTCATTTCTTCGTTCAGTAAACCAGTGCTTGATTCACTAAGAATAAGCACTTTAGTTTTGTTTCTTCCATTCCTCATCGGACATTTTTTCCGGCTTGTCACCTTCAATTGGACCGAACATATCCTTTTGCAATACAGTAAGCCCTCCATTTTTGACTTCCAAATAATGTAGTTTCTTCCATTTAGGCTCACCATTTGACTTGTGTTGACATCCATGATCTCCAAAGCAACCCAGCTCTAATCCCAATTGTCTAGTTTGCTGCAGCGGAACTGTTGGTGTAAATCACAGGAAGTAAAACACAAATAAACAGAAATTATAAGTGAACAAAATGACACTAGAATTTTGTGGAAAAAAAACCATCTGATGTGAAGGGAAAAACCACAGGACAAGGTTCAAAATACTTCTACTATTAAAATAGGATTACAGGCGCTAATCTCTCTCAACTTTAGACGCTGACTAACTCAAGAGCACACACACACTCTTGGATGAACTCATTATTTTTCTGTTACTCACACTCTGTAGAAGAGCTACAGGCTAAAAACATATAAATATTCATAATCAACTCCCTTCTAGAAAACTATGGAAGGGGTTAGAAAAAGCAATCAATATTGGGCTGCTTTACATTTACACAGTTCTTGAAACTGGAAAGACCTTTCTTTGTCCAAGGATTTTGCTTCTTAGATAGCTGCGCATTAAAGATGGGCATTTAATTTCATGAGGAGGGAATTCTAACAGTATATGGGTTGTTTTTTGGTGAAAAGGAAAATGGATGAGAGCGATTGGGAGAGATTAAAGACAAAAATGAGGATGAGAAGCTTGGTTTCCTAAAAGATTTGGATTTTGATATAAGCTAAGCTATCATGCTATTGTACAGAAAACAATATGAACATATATTACTGATAATAAAAGAAGATACAAGAGTACACCAACTTTTTTCTTCCTTGGAGGATGCAAAGGGAAAGATGGGTCATGGTAAAGTATTTCACACAAGTTTAGATCTTGTGTGTTGTTTGATCATACACTACATACTCTTTATATAGAGCCATTTACATGAAGAAGTCTACAAAAGAAATTAATGCATGTTGAAAACCATTCCATACAACAACAACAAAATCTAACAATACTACTACTTTTAGTCCTTACTTTTCACTTTTGTTTAAACCATGCGGGCATTCGAATCCCACAACTTTTACAACGTGTATATATCTATATATATATATATATATATATAGAGAGAGAGAGAGAGAGAGAGAGAGAGAGAGAGGAAACATATCTCATACCTAGATAAAATGATGATCTTCACCTACATAATCAATGGCAACCTCACGTAGATCAATATCACTTGATTGAGATGATGACTCTAGAGAGTATGGAAGAAACGTAACACCATTATGTCATGTTCATGGTCCACTAACTATACGTTGGTTCCAGGTTGCATATAGTGTTTAATAACTGATATAACAGAAATATGTTTAGAGGGGTATTATTGTAATTAGGTTATATGACTATATAAGGGATTGTGTAGCTATCATTTCCTTAAGTTTATTTGTATACATTTTCTCTAATCAATCAATACAATCTCTCTTGTTTCTCTCTACCAATTCCTTCCCTTCCTCTGTACCAATTTCATCTTTTGCAATGTAGTTAACATGGTATCATAGCCACCAGGCTCACGCCATGGATTCTGGTGGTTCCCATTTTTTTTTCTTGTGTTTCTAGCTTTAGTTTCTTTCCAAATTTTCATTAGATGTTTCGATAAATTTTTGGGTGCTTCCACGACCGTTCTACTATTTTTGGGTTGTTTTGTTTCTGGGTTTTTTGTTCATTGGGATTTGCTAATCCTATATCCTCGACATCAAATTTTCTTTCCCCTGCGGTTTCTCATACACTGGAAGCAGGTGTATTCTCATAAGTTGGTGGTGCTGCTTCGCTGGGATCTGGGTTTTTCCTCAGAATTTGGGTTTTCTATGATTGTTCTGGTTAAGTGTTCTTGTTCGGTTGATCGTTCTTGGGGAAGTCGTGTAGCAGCTTTGTTGACGACAGCCTTGCCGTCGAAGTCACTCGGTCTTAGCGGTGTAGATAAAAAACCATGATCCGTTGGTTCATACGCGGCGGAGTCCAATGGGCTTTGCTGTTCTTCGACACTACCGGTCAATTCGATTGCTGGGTTTTCTTGAAGATTTTGCGCTTGGAATTTATGCAAACGTTCGATCTCTGGTGTAAATCAGGTGATTTTGTTCTTGGTACCTATATGCAAATCTATAATGTTGTTTAAGAAGTTTACCACGATTTGAGAATTAGGAGCTCTCTGATATGAGAAATTTGTTCAATTTCTGTGAATTGGACTTTCTATGATTTGGGTTCATACAACACCATGTTCAGTGCACTATGGAACTGTGGAGACAGAGTTCGAGCTTTGAAAATGGTATCAGAAATGGTCATTAGGTGCTGTTTCGAGTACTCCTCAATTTAGCATATCAACTGGTTGTGTTAATGTCTCAGTGAAGATTTTTCATGTGAAGGTTATATTTGGTTTCTTGGTTAATTTTGGTGTTAGTATCTAGGAAGATTGGTTAATTTAGTTTCTTGAAGTGTCATTCTCCTTGGTTGATTTAGTTTCTTGGAGTGTCACTCTCCTTTGGTTGATTTGGTTTCTTGGAGTGTCATTCTCCTTTGTTGATTTAGTTTCTTGGAGTGTCATTCTCCTTGGTCGATTTGGTTTCTAGGTGTCATTCTCCTTAGTTGATTTGGTGCTAGTCTCTGTCAAGATTTAGGAGGGACAATTTGCATATACAGTGAATGTGTTACTATGGCTTCTCAGTTAAAAGTTGAAAACTTGTTAGGTACGTTCAGACCAAGACTAGATTTGGTTGTAATTGTATTGCTAAGCTCATTAATAATCAAGAAAGCCTTGCAATCTTGTAGATTCATGTACAATGAGAATTCGGTCCTGCTCCAGATGTAATACTACCTGGTTGTGACAACTTGGGAAAGTAAGCACAGTGGGCACTGTCTCATCCCACCATAACCTCGCAATCGGTCTTTTCGATTTGCCTTGTTCATATGTAAAGCAATAGTCTGGTACTAATGGCCTTTCAGATGGCAACAGAGAATGCTTTTCAGTTGACTCTCTCCGAGCCACATTGTCACTTCCTCCAACAACATCAAGGTATGGGTTTGGATCGTACCTAAACTATAGTTCTGGGTTCTTTCATATGAGGATGAAGATTCCAGGGAATAATGCAGGAGTTATCACAATTTTTTTTTATCTCATGTTAAAGGCTAATAGTAGTCAGCGTGATGAACTGGACTTTGAATTCTTGGGTCACATAGAAGGTCAGCAAATCATATTGGAAACAAATATAAATGGTGTGGGCAACAGAGAGCAAAGGATTAACCTATGGTTTGACTCAGCAGCAGATTTCCATGATTTCCATGATAAGCTTCATAACAGTAATTGCCAATGTATTTAGAAAAGGATTGCCCAGTCCAATGTTCTTAAAGTATTGTAGACATCTTAGTCTCGTAGTTCCAGATGAGTCTCAAATACCTGGATAGTTCAAACTTCACTTGGATACGCCAAGTTTAGTTTGAGGGGGAAGTAATAACTGATATAACATAAATATAGTTAGAGGGGTATTATTGTAATTAGGTTATATGGCTATATAAGGGATTGTGTAGCTATCATTTCCTTAAGTTCATTTGTATACATTTTCTCTAATCAATCAATACAATCTCTCTTGTTTCTCTCTACCAATTCCTTCTCTTCCTCTGTACCAATTTCATCTTTTGCAATGTAGTTAACAGATTCATCCCTAATATCCACTAAAAACATACATTTGACTGAATTATGCATTCATTCACTTCAACAGATTCATCAGCAGGCAACACATATCATTGCATGCCACATTAATAGAAAAGTGCGGAGGAAACAAGGGAAACTGAGTTCAGGATGCTTACAGTGGGGTTGCTGGAAGACACATATGCTACTTGGACCCCCTTCACTTGCTCTACATTTCAATATGAAAAGAAAATAATACTACAATACAAGTTGGGAGGTGGGGAATCCAAGCAGCACAGATGTGGACATTGTTCAACTCCTATATTCAGATCCAGATTCAAGCACAGACATTCATTAAATGGGGCATGCAAGCATAGGAAATACAAGTCATGAGTATGTCGAAAAAATTATTTAGATCCAAGGAATACATTTAACAGATCCATATCAAAAATAGCACGCTGGGTTGAGGATTTATACCTGTATTTCTGAGATCTGTGGACATCGAGGTTGCCACAGCTCATTTTTGTTGCGAATTTAAAGTCTGACCTTGCTACCGTTCCTTGTCTTGTTCGCCATATCGTCGCATATCGTGGTCTGCAACACAAGCTCACGGACATGCAAATATATTAGACTCGGATTTCCCTATTGCATTTGTGCTGAAAATAAGAAATTAATGAGCAGAGAAGAGATCGATGCATTTTACCTCTGTGCGTCGGCCAATCGGGATGTCTGAAATAGGTGAGCTGGAGAGAGAGTACTAGGGTGACTGTTATGGGAAATGAAGGACCACGCTGATAATTCATTTTATATAGCTGAACTTGCTAGGGCTTTCAAACGAGTGCTCCATCACGTGCAAGCCTCTGTGCCTTTTATTGTTCTTCTAAGTCAGGAGTTCGAGACTAGAATAGCGCACATTTGTGCATTATTTTTGCCAATATTTTTCCAGCGCCTCTGTTTCTTTGTATCAAGTCACCACTTTGAATCCCAAGTATGTCAGTTTCCTTATGTTTTCTTTTATTTTCTGTTTTCTATGTTATTATTATTATTATTATTTTATTGTTTTATATTATTTTCTGTTTTCTATGTTATTATTATTATTATTTTATTGTTTTCTATTTTTATTTCCTATTTTAAGTATCCTAGTTTATTTATGCCACATGGCAAGGCAGGCTTTCTAGGTTTCCTCTCGAACCCTAGGAGAGCAGTTGGTGATGAACAGAAATTGGAGGATTTCGTATTGCTTTTTCGGCTGCCATTAATAGGGCTTCAAAGGGCTTCTGCTTAATTCATGGTGTGGGGAAGGATCCGTAAAGGTATCGTACGATGCTTTCTGGTTGGCGCACGAACTTGGGGTTTGATTATGAACAGTCTCATGGCCATGGAGGATCTAATGGCAAAGTTTGCAGGTCATTTTGCGATTACGGTGGAGGAACACAAACTGATCATCGTTGATCAGTTGGAGACCGCTACGTTGAAGTCCTTGAGAGTCTTTCTCATGGGAAGGGTTCTCTCACACAAATCGGTGAACAAGGAAGGATTTAAAAGACATGAGAAATCTTTGGCATCCTAAAGTGAATGTAGTGGTGACAGATTTAGAGGATGATCGTTTTGCATTTGGTTTCAATTCCATGCAAGAATGTAACACCATTCTTCGAGGAGGGCCTTGGTTGTATAACAAGCAATATCTATTGGTGCTTGGCGAGGCAAATAATTTGGCGTACCCAACTCAGATCCCACTGCACTTTCAGGAATTTTGGGTGCAGTTCAAGGGATTACCCCTCTGCTACTTGACTCGGCCTATGGGGAAGTTTTTAGGCAACTTGTTTGGGGAATATATCCTAACGGATCAAAGTCACATGGAGGAACAATTTGGTAGTATTCTTCGAGTACGAGTGCGACTGGACGTGAAGAGACCGTCGAGAAGGTTTGTGAATATACAACTGGAAGGCACGTAGATGCAAATTGATGCTAGGTATGAGAAATTACCACTCACTTGCTTTCTATGTGGAATGATGAACCATGTTGAAGAACGATGTGAGTGCTATGAAGGACAACAAATGGCCGATAAGGCCAAACCATATGGTAGATGGTTCTAAACGAATATGCTGGATAAGGACTATAGATGTCCTATAGGGAGACGATTTGGCTTAGATGAGAAGGGTGGCTGGGTAAGGAAGGCTTCACCGTCGGAGGAGCTGGATGAACCACTGGATGAGGAATGAGGCAAACTATTAGAGACGAGGACAGTGGGGCAAGGAATGTTCTCAATACCTGATTTGAATAAGGCAGTATTTGAGCAGGACAACGGGGGAAATCAGATGGCAGTGATACCCTATATGCTGATGGAACATGGTAGACAACAACTCGACCTTATAAAGGATATGAGGGAAGATATAGTGACAGGTATGAGGCAGCCATTAAGGTTGTTTGGGTTTGAGATTGAAGCGAGTGTGGGAGATAAGGGAGGAAGGCAGGAGGTGCAGGGGGGTGGTGAAGGGACCTTAGTTCTATCTTTGGTAAGTGGGGTTAATGAAGATCAGGTGATGGCAAAGGGTGACTCTCCCTGGTCTATTGATTTTGACCCTTTTAATTTAGCTCAGTTTATCTTTAGCATCGGCTTTGTATAGGGTTATCGATCAGGAGGAAGGGTTTCTCGTAGGAACAAAACTAGGCAACCAAAAACCCGATGTTTTCTCCCTCAAAGTTCGTAAAAATAGGACAGTGTGAGAAAAAGGAGAAGGGGTTACTCTCGATCACAAAGAAGCGTGCTTCTTCTATTTCAATGAGTTTCACAATGGCGGAGGTTGATAGAGATTAGACCCGCCGAGTCCAATGAGTTGTATTAACTGGAATTGCCGGGGGCTTGGGAACCTTTGGGTAATTCGGGCGCTTAAGAAACTTATTCTCTTTAAAAATCCTATGGTGATTTTTCTGTGTGAAACAAAAAGCTCGAATGAGCGTATGGAGAGGTTAAAATCACAGTTGAAATTTGATTTTGTGTTTACAGTTCCAAGTTCGGGAAGGTCTGAGGGTTTATGTACGCAATGTGGTGGCATCTCGGACAATTATTTGTCGAGGTGCGAGATGGAAGGTGGGGGATGGTCTACGAATTCATATTTAGGGGGGGTAACTGGCTGCCATGAAAGCATTGCTATAAAGTTCTTAGCCTCAAGCCGATGAGGGTGCACCCAGAGCTTACGGTGAGATCATTGATGATGGAGGAGGATGGGGTCCGTTGGAATTCCACTTTAGTTCGTAGCTAGTTCTTTGAGGAGGAAGCTAATTTGATTTTGAGCATACCCTTGAGTTTATTCTACCCCACTGATTCTATGATTTGGGAAAAAGAACCTAAGGGTTTGTTTACAACTAAGAGTGCGTGCTTTGTGGCGAGATCGTGTCAGGGAATGGGTGGTGATAAGCCTATGGGATTGGTGATTAATGTCGATACAAAGCTCCTATGGAAAGCATTGTGGCAAGCTCAAGTTCCGAGGAAAATGAAGATTTATGTATGGCGTGGGTATATGAATGCATTGCCTTCCAAAGTGAATTTGAATAACAGAGGATACTTGTGGTTTTTGTGATAAAGAAGCAGAGACAATAGAATATGCTTTATTAATGTGCCCTAGATCGGCAACAGTGTGGTTTAGAAGTCCATTGGGACTCCGTTCGTTTCACCGAAGTGAGGAGGGATTTGGAGGATGGAAGGAATATATGGCGCATAATGTGTCTAAGGAGAGCTTTGAGCTGCTACTTGTCCTTGTTTGGAGTTTTTGGAAGGTACATAATGATTTTATTTGGAATGGTGTTGATGTTTCTCCATTGGATACCCAAATCAAAGTACAAACGTGGCTAGCTAAATTTAAAAAATGGAATGATGTGGCACCGCAACAATCCTCGGCAAGAATATATAAATGGCAGTCTCTGGCTTCTGGGTGGATAAAATGTAATTTTGATGCAGCATGGGATGAGAAGAGATCAACTAGAGGTTGTGGGATGGTAGTGAGAAACTCGGAGGGAGGGTTTCTAGCGGCACAAGTGAGTAGGGAGGAAGGTGTAAGATCGGTATTACACGCAGAGGCAGTTGCTGCAAGAGCAGTAGCTATGTTCTTGTGTAGATGGGTCACGGAACAAGTCCAGGTGGAAGGGTATGCATTTCTGGTGATTTATGCAATTCAAAATGAAGGTGTAGCGTATAGTGGTCATTACGGGCATATGTTCGATGATACAAGGCGGCTCCTGCAAGATTTCAAGCAATGAAAAATCACATTTGGTCGAAGAGAGACAAATAAGGTGGCTCATCGCCTTGCGAGGTTTAGTTTAACTGTTGATCACGCAGTTTCTTGGTTCGAAGAGCCTCCTGATGTAATTTCTGATTTGTTATTAGAGGATAGTACTAGTAGTTAATTTTGGTGCGGGACACTCTTTTTTAGGATAGTACTAGTAGTTAATTTTGGTGCGGGACACTCTTTTTCCCTTCGATTGGGTTGAAAGCCTCGGCAAGGTTTTTATTGGGGCCCAGTGTAAGCACACTATCCTCGATTTTTACGTATTTCAATCTTCAATGGATATCGTACTTGTTCTAAAAAAAAAAGTATCCTAGTTTATTTTCGTTATCTTTGTTTGTTGTTTTACATTTTTATTTTAGGACTTAGTAGTTTTTTTTTTCTTTCTATTTATTTTCCACATCTTAAGGACTATGTTGGTTAACTTTACACCAACAAAAGTTCATGAATTATTTTCTAGTTGATTCTAAATGGCTTAGACTCTGTAGTGGGATTAGTTGGAGTTTTTTTAAAAATGTTTTGATTTTTAACATTTTCTAGGGCTTGCAACTTAAAGTGAAAATTGTTTTAATTAAGTTTCTAGTTTGTTAGTTTTTATTTTTGTTTTCTAGTTTTGTTTTGCTTGAGGACAAGCAAAAAACTAAGTTTGGGGGTATTTGATGAGTTGATATTATACAATATATTTTACCCTATTCTTAGTTATAATTTAGTGCTTATTTTGTGAGAATTTTGATATTTTGATTTGTATTCTTAATGTAGGAAATTCAAGCTCCTCTGGAGCAAAACATGATGAAGCGGGCAAATTTTAGAGTGATTCAAATTGGAAGATATTCGTGTGTCTTTCAACTTGTTCATAGCAAAGTTTCATATATTTCCACCAAGCGGTTATTTTCTGGTGATGAAATAAATGAGCAGCGCGCAGTGCTGTCAAACTAACGTTTTGGGCTTATTTGGGCTTTTTGGCATCCAAGATGATGTCTTTTGGGTTTGAGGCCTTCTGCAATTAGGTTCGGAACATCTCAAGCTTTAATTCTTGGAGCCCTGAAGATCCAAAAAGGTGGCTGATTTGTGGCTGGGCAGATTTCCCATATTTGGTTAGGATTATGTTTCCTAATTTATTTTAGTTTATTATGTTTCCTAGTTTTTAGAAGATATTTTATGGTAAGGATTTTAATTATGTAGTAGTATAAATAAGTCGTTTTAGCCATTAGAATTTTGGGGGAGGACAAAAAGAGAGGAGATGGCACACCACGATCCGGAATGTTCATTGGGACACCTGAAATCGCGATGTGTTGGCCTACATCTAGAAGGTGACAAAGCCATAAAATATAGTGCGATGTGTTGGACTAATTTAGAGTGCGCATGTGAGCAGGATTGAATCCATATCACACAAGTGATGTTAGAGAATAAGTAAATTGCAGTGAAAGATAAAGTTAGAATGTTTATATTGAAAGGAGGGATCCTCCTACATGTCAGCTTTTGCCATTAAAAGTTGTCGACAACATGAGCTATGCCGCTAAAACCTGGAGGGGCAAAAAACAAGGGTGAGTGGACCTGAAAAATAAGTTTTGTAAAACATTTTCGAAAAGTGTAATGCTGTAAAAAAGTATATGGTTTCCTAAAAATAATATAATATTAGTATGTAATATGGTACTCTGCAGCAAAAGTGAGTGAAAAGATGTAGGGTATTCCAACAAGATATCTCAACATTAAATCTCAAATCAATATCACAAGAAAACAATGCTCATTAATTTATGTAGGCACACAAGTCCATTGCAGAGATAATCAGATAATGGAACAGGTTGGGTGTAGGTTTTACATTCTAGTACTACAACAAGTAAGCTATGCTAGTCGCATCACATATGAGTCCAAAATATCACACAAAAGGATAGGTTGGCACCTAACTCTGGATCTAAGGTGAATGTAAACGGTGCATGTGAACTACACATGAAGCTAGTTCTTGGCCCATGATAGTACAAATAACTAAGAGACACCGTGCAAACATGTAATAATGAGCAGATAAAATGCAAGGATATCATGCCACAAGTTTATGCTCACAAATAAAAAACATAAAGTGTACGGAAAGTCTATTTGTAAAGCTAAACATGGCATGTCACATCATAGTATGTAAAAGCAGTTGTTGTGAAAAATCACATATACATATATATACGTAAAAATGAAAAGACTCGCTCATAGATACTTGCAATGTCACATCCATTCGGGCTGGGAAAGCCGGAGTCTTCGATAGTAATCGCACCTAAGCACATTATTAGGACCTATTAGTAAAACTCAACTTAAACGACTAAGTTTGGGAAAACGGAGTGCGGATTCAGAATCAGAGCGTTGAAATACGCTAAGAGAGGCCTGGGCAAATTTTGTAAAAAGTCAATGAAAAGGTCAACGATCAACCATAAAAAGTCTACTGGGCCGCCCCGATGGTCAACTACGTTAAAACGTTGAAATTTCACTAAATGGATGTCAAAAATGGACCCGGGGCATCGAAATTAACCTAGGAGAGTTTCCAAGAAAATTTCAAAAAAGTTAACACAAAGACTATTTCAAGAAATATTCCAAAGAATACTCCAGGAATATGCTGGAATATTCTAAAATCCCTTTAGCAATTGGGCTGGGCTGGATCCTAGGTTCAAATCTGAATCCGAGTTAGGGGGTAATGGGTTTGGGCCGACTAGGTTTGGGCCATTTTTATTATACCAGGTTGGCCCACGGATCCAGTTGGCCCTTCTTTTTTGTTTTTTTTTTTACATTCTTCTTCTTTTGCTGATTTTCATCGGAAAATCTGGGGAGAATTCAAACCCTCCGTTCAGACCCATTTCACAACCAAATTTTGCCCATAATATATCAAAATGAAGCTAGGAAAGTGTAGAACAAGATTGTACCTATTTAGAGTTCAAAAAGTGGCCAGAAATGGCCGGAAAATGACCTGAAATTTGTTGAGGTCGTAAGAAAATAGGGGAAATGAGTATAAACATGCATGCAGGGGTTAGAGCTCGAGATTGAGTTCCACACTGTACCCAATCTATCACCGAGACATAGAGGGAGAGATTTGAGGTACTAAGGACACCCATTAACTCCAAACTCGACGACAGTTCGCTGAAGTTTGTCGTTGGTGAAGACATGCATGCATCGATTCATAACAGGGTTTAAAATATCATCCATAAACCCATAAATTTAGAGAAGAAGGCATAGCTTGTGGAGCCTAAAATAATCCCAAAAATTCTAGAGGCGACACGTGGACTTTTATTCAAGAAGGACAAGATTGTCCTCAATAAATGGGCAAGCTTCTCAGACGCTCCCATGCGCAGCTCACATCCCTGGAGGACTCAGCAGCTGAACACAATTGCCCACAGCTCACCTGCCCTTGGCAAGGAATTAAAGATAAGGATTAATTACCGAAATCATATCTTTAATACATTCCTACTTGAAGAATAACTCCAATCAAGTAAGTAATCCTAATTTATTTAAATTAGGATAATTACACCATTATCTCAAGATATTATTTCATATTCAATATCTTGGGAATATTTAGAGAATATCTCTCCATTAAACACTATATGGCCGGCCCTAGACCTATAAATACCCTATATTCTACCAAAATTTTAGAGCTTTTTGCAACCCTCAAAAGCCTTAAACACTTTAGTCTCTCAGAGAAACTAACTTAGGCCTTGGAGATCAGTTGACCTAACCCCCCCCCACCTCGTAGGCATGTGAGGCTTAGGTCTTTGATCAAAGGTGTTGATTGTTTTGCAGGTGCATTTTCATCAAGATTGAAGACGACGGAAATTTGCATCGACAAATTGGTGCTTTCATTGAGAGCTGATTCAAAATACTCGAAGAAGCCTTTCGCATTAGTTTCTTGAATTTTCTGTTACGTTGAATTTCTCACATGTCATATCAATTCATTTTTCTTAGAAAATTTTCTTGATCAATCCCTGGAGAAAGGATGCAATGGTAGGAAATTCATAAACTATGACAAACGGAACCTCATATGTGGAAGGATTTGGACTAGAGAGTGGAGACGAGGAGATAGCCCCACTAAGGAGATCCTCAAGGCTTAATGCAACGGCATGATAAGCTTTACCAGCACCACCGTGACCCAGTGGCCACGACACCACTCCCACCAAACCCTAGGTAGGAGGCCCAGGTCCACTTCTAAGCCCATGGGCAGGAGACGCATAACTTGGCAGCTGCCACAGCAAGCCCTGGGCAGGAGGCCTAGCCTAATGTAGCAGTAGGCCTTGTTGCACAGCATGCCCAAACCCGAACCTAAAATACGGCAGCTACTACCAACCAGGCAGCTTAACAAGCCCAAGCCCAAGCCATTCAGCTAGCAGGCCAAGCTGTGGCAGCTCAACGGCCAGGAGGGCCTACGACCATATAGATCTAAGATGAGCAGGTGCTGGTCCAACACTCCCTGCAACTCGCTCTGATGATTCGACTTGCTACCCAATCCATTCCAAGGCCATCTCCAGCAATCCAGATTCTGACCACAGGTCCCGCGATCAACTAAGGGTTACTTACACCCCACTTTTCTAAAGGAATGCCTGTTTTAGGCTCAAGTTTTGTACCTGCAGTCTACTATACTTCCACCACACACGAAGACGCCTATCATCCAAGCTCTTCCAATCAAAATGGTGAGCATCCCTTGCCCTAGTAGGTCGCCAATTTGACGAATGCCCTCGTATAACAAACCACCTTGGTGAACAGACTTCTTGAGCACATCGAGATGCAGTGCGCCCTAGATGAGGTATCCCGAAGCAGGACAAGGGCAAAAGAATGTGACTCATTCTAGCGATGTCCCGGTAAAGAGTCGCTCAGCCCATCACGAACCAAGCATTTGGGCAGTGTATACTCTCATTTAGGCCCTCGGGGAAACGTCTTCTCCCGCTTAGATGCGCAGAGAAGCTTTCATTCCCGACTCAGCTCACAAGTCAGTGTGCATTCGAGGTTGGGTCTGCACTCCGATGAGCACTCAAGACCTTCCGAAAGAAGCGTTCACACGAGGCTAGGCTTGAAGGGAGATACTCCTATGAGGCAACGCAATACATAGCCACATGATGCACATAGAATAGCACGTGAGCAGTCCAGCTCAGGTTCCACTGGCAGCCCTCGCTAGGCACGACGGTGAGCAACACATCATGAACTACGTGCATAACAATCATGACACAGACGAGCAAGACATGTTGAAGAGCAACATAGACTAGCAGGTCAACACCAGGGGCAGTTGGAGGCTCCGCTGCCCTGAAGGAAAAATTTTGTCCTAGCTAAGAACATGTGAGAATATTTGAACACATATGCAAACTATTAACATATTAAAGTGGGCATGCATTAAAAAACAATTCTAAAACCCATGACTTTCAAAGCCTAGTGAATGGTGAACCAAGAAACTCTTCAACAACATTAAAGAGAAGGCAGGATTTAGAGATTCATTACCCTTGAAGCTCATCCTTGTTTACATAAGGGATTCACCTAAGTGGAGGGCCTTCAAGTCACCTCCTAGCTCCTTGGATCCTCCTTGTGATTTTCTACCTTTTTATGCTCCTTTGCTCCTTGAGGATGTGAGGAAAGGATCTCCAAAAACACCAAAGATTTGGTGTCTCTAAGTCTCCACACCAAGGATGAGGTGTGAAGATGAAAATGGATCACTTAGAGAAGAAAAGATTGCTAGCTATATCTTCTCTAAGTGGCCGGCCTCCTTTAGAGAAAAAGAGAGAAAGTGTTTCTCATTTTTGTCTCAAGAATACCCTAATGAGGTAAAAGCTATAAAGATGCTTTCATATCTCTTTTCTTAGGTGAGTGGCAAACTTGCAATTAAGCAAAACTTCCCACTACCCTTGCTATGGCCGGCCATCTTAAGTGATTGGGCTATTTGCCCATACTTGTTTTAGTTGTCATACAACTTAAACATAATGGGCCTAGTGGACCAAAACCTTTTGGACCCCGAAGCCCAAAACTAACTTAAAAGCCCAAGACGAACCTTTTGTAAAATTAATTAACTAATTAATTAATCTTGACCATTCTCAATTAAACTATTTAATTGCTTATCCATCTCATTTATATTTCTTCACTTTCATCCTTACTCAGTGTACGATCCATTAGGTTCCAATTAGCGAGGCGGTGGGCGATTATTACTCTTAACGATCGATTGTGAATTGAAACAACATTTCAATTCTCCCTTTGTTGAAGATTAGTGTTTGCTAATCTTCAGGGCTTCCACAAACCATGAGTGACACCTAGGAGTATGTCATGGCTACCCAAGCTAAGTAGAAGTGGTTGGAGAACCTTTCTAGTTACAATTACAATGCAATATGTTCCTTCTCTAATAGAATACTCTTAATCACATTGTTTGAGTGATAGTTTGTTTCATGTCTACTATCCAATGTGATACTTCTTTATATGATTCAATTGAATATGATTTGGAACATACTTCCTAAGTCATATTCGTATGCTTTGGCCAAAGACTCTCGAATCATATCTTAGAGTATTCTCCTTCCACCATGGAAGGTCAGAGATCCCTTGTTGTGCATTCATATGCCTACATGACTAGATAGCTTGACCCCAACAATGCCGTGGACACTTTCGATGGAATGCCTTTGACATGATCAAAGATCAAAGACCTAACCATTAGACATCTATGATGTCTCAGGTCAAAGGACTACTTTGCATATTGCAACTAACGAGTTCTTATATGACATGTATGTTCGAACTCTCTTTTGATCGTTGTTCAGTGTACTGGATTACTCTTTCGAGCACCTATGTGTTTGTCTTAGTGTCCAACATTAAATGAGTTGAGACTAGTCATACTCACGCTTGAGTTGACATAACACATACTAACCTTAGCGGATTGTCAATGCCCAATTGGCAATCCTATGGCTAGGAATGTTTTAGGAATGAACATAAGAGAAAGGTCTTGTTAATCTAACTTACTTAAATCACTTATCTCTTAGAGCAAATACATTCCTTGGATTCCCTTATTGCTTAAACACATGATACAATAAATAATGATTAACAATAAGCTTTGCCCTTTATTAAATATATAATAGTTTAATACAATAAGTATTCCAAAAGCTATTACATCAAATGAGTGGCTTTGTGGGCATACTTCCAACAATCTCCCACTTGCACTCGAAGCCACCTTCCCATGTATCTAATGCCCATCTTTTCCATATAGCGGTCAAGTTGGATTTGAGACATTGGCTTTGTCAGTGGATCTGCTACGTTATCGGCTGAGGCAACCTTGAGGATGTTGACTTTCCCTTCGGCATCATATCTTCTAATGATATTAAAGCTCCTATCAAAATGCTTGTTCTTTTGATGAGCCCTGGGTTCCTTGGCTTGAGCTATCGCCCCACTATTATCACAGTACAAAGTTACTGGTGATGTAATGGTTGGAACCACTCCAAGTTCAGTAATGAACTTTTTCATCCAGAACGCTCATTTGCCGGCTTTAGCTGCAGCGACATATTCTGCCTCTATCGTGGAATCAGCAATTACATCTTGTTTCTTGCTTTTCCAGCTAACAGCCCCACCATTTAGAGTGAATACATATCCGGAGTTGGAACTTCTATCATCGATGTTAGATTGGAAATCTGTGTCTGTATAGGCTTCCACGCACAACTCTGTTGCTCCTCCATAAACGAGGAATATGTCCTTAGTTCTTCTTAAGTACTTAAGGACCGTCTTGACAGCTGCCCAGTGTTCTGATCCTGGGTTAGATTGATATCGACTAGTAATGCTCACAACATATGCGATATAAGGCCTTGTGCATATCATGGCATACATGAGACTTCCTATGGCGGAAGCATAAGGAATAGCACTCATCTACCGTATCTCTTCAGGAGTCTTAGGTCCCATGGACTTAGAAAGGTGAATTCCATGTCTCACAGGAAGAAGACCTTTCTTAGATTGTTCCATCTGGAACCTACTTAGCACCTTATCTATGTACATAGATTGGGATAATCCAATTAATTTTTTGGATCTATCACGATATTATCCCAAGTACATAAGATGTATCTCCTAAATCTTTCATGTGGAAGGTTTTGGACAACCACACTTTTACAGAAGAAAATACTGCAGTGTCATTCCCGAATAGTAATATGTCATCTACATATAACACTAAGAATACAACTGCATCCCCAACGACCTTTTGATAAACACAATTGTCGTCTTCGTTTTGAGAAAAACCAAACGATTTGATTTCAGTATCAAAACGAATGTTCCAGCTCCTGAAGGCTTGCTTAAGTTTATAAATGGACCTTTGAAGCTTGCAT
This sequence comes from Malus domestica, assembly GCF_042453785.1. NCBI lineage: Eukaryota > Viridiplantae > Streptophyta > Magnoliopsida > Rosales > Rosaceae > Malus > Malus domestica. The sequence continues at coordinate 36,065,089 of NC_091673.1, forward strand.
ACCTTAGTCTTTTCAGACTTGGACATGAAACCTTCGGGTTGAGTCATATAGAGCTCTTCCTCTAGGTAGCCGTTGAGAAAGGTCGTCTTCACGTCCATTTGCCATATCTCATAATCATGGTACGCAACTATAGTAAGCAAAATCCGAATGGACTTAATCATAGCAAGCAAAATCCCTTCTCGTTGCCTATAACCCTTAGCTACTAGTCTAGCCTTATAAGTTTCCACGTTCCCATCAACGCCTAGCTTCCTCTTGAAGACCCATTTGTTTCCAACATGTATTATACCCTCTGGAGGGTCTACAAGAGTCCAGACTTGATTTTGATACATGGAATCCATCTCAGATTTCATGGCCTCTTGCCATCTCTTTGAGTCAATGTCGGACATTGCTTTAGTGTAGTCCCTAGGGTCCTCCTTTGTGTCATTGTCACCTAGAAGGTGCAATTCCCCAAAGTCATTATCTAAGCCATACCTCTTAGGTGGCTTGCTAACCCTTTCAGATCTACGTGGAGCTAGGGGTTCAGGAACAGGGTTGTCAACTTGTCGAGTGCTTGTTTGTGGTTCATCATTAATCTCATTAATTTCCATCGTTTTACTTATAGTTTCTTTAAGAACAAATTCATCCTCTAGAAACTTAGCAGTTCTGGCGATAAAGACTTTTTGGTCGTCAGGATGGTAGAACTCATATCCCATAGTTTCTCTAGGATATCCCACAAAATAGCACCTAACTGATATCGCTTCAAGCTTCTTGACATATGCTTCACAAACTCCATTAAGTTATGGAGTTCCTGGTGGAGTCAACTGTGATATTATTCCACACTCTTTGAGATAATCTAGGAACTCGCTACTTAGATACTCTCCCCCTCGATCTGATCTTAGGATCTTTATCTGTTTCCTAGCCTGCTTCTTAACTTCATTCTTGAATTCTTTAAACCTTTCAAAGGATTCTGACTTGTACTTCATAAGATACACATAGCCAAACCGAGAGTGATCGTCGGTGAATGTGATATAGTAGGAGAAGCCTTCTCTCGACGTAGGAGACATAGGTCAACATACGTCAGTGTGGATTAACCCTAGAATATCAGTGGCATGCTCTCCTTTCCCAGTAAATGGAGATTTGGTCATCTTCCCTTGTAAGTAACATTCACAAGTACCCATTTGGTCATAACCTAATGGGCGGAAATATCCGTCTTTCGACATCTTGCGAATCTTATCAAGGTTCACATGTCCAAGTTTAAGATGCCACATATTTTCTTGGTTAACTTCTTCTCTAGCCCTTTTGGGTTTTGAGGTATTCCCGCTTTCTATACAGTGCATCCCACTACTTGTCTCTAGGTGAAAAAGTCCCTCTATCATATTACCATGAGAGATAATACGACCGTTCAAGTATAAAGTGCAACTCATTTTGTCTAACAATATTGAGTGCCCATCTCGTAAAAGCTTAGAGATAGAAATCAAATTCTTTATACATGAAGGAAAATATAAACAATTTTTAAGTTCCAGGACTTCCCCAGAGGGTAGTTTAAGCATGTAGGTGGCTATTGCTTTTGTAGAGATCTTAGTGCCGTTCCCAACTCGCACAATCATCTTCCCATTGCACAGTGTCCTGCTCCTTGTTAGTCCCTGCAACGAATTGCAGATATGTTGACTAGCGCCTAAATCAAATATCCAGGAATTGGAGCTCACTGTAAAAGCACTCTCTATGACAGAAATAGTCCCTTCTAAAGTTCGTGTCATAAGGCTCGCAATGCGCACCCTGTATTTCTTCTTCCAACGTTCATCCTTTCCATAATGAAAGCATGTTCCTTTGGATTTTATTGCCTTATTCTTATGTAACCTTTTCCTTGTGATTGCATTCTCACTCCCACTGTCTTTTTTGAAACCCTGTTCAAACTTACAACACATGTCAATCATCTCGGTAAAAGTATGATCGAATTATTCACTTTATAGTTTACAATAAACTTAGTGAAATCATCCGAGAGAGATGCAAGGAAAAAGTCTTGGGCCATTTTCCCATCGATGGAAGTTCCTAAACTCTCAAGATCTTGAAAGATCCTTTCCATCTTTTGTCCATGTTTATGAACTGATGTCCCCTTTGCCATTTTGGCATTCAATAGACTACAAACATTTGAGAATCATACATTACTAGTCTCAATGTCATGCATCTTATGCAAACTTTCAACCATGGCACAAGAAGTGTCCATGTGCTTATGTAGCTTCATAAGCTCCTCACTAAGTGAAGTGAGGATTAAGCATTTGGCTTGTAAGTCATCCTCATAGTGTCTATCATAATTTTGACACTCCTCCTTTGAAGCTAGTTTCGTAGGAGGTACATGAGGAGGGGATTGCTTAAGCACATACAATATGTCTTTCGCCTTTGAGACATTCTCAATGTGGCAATACCAAGCAAGGAAACGTTGGCCCCTAAGGCCCCTTTTGTCAAGTATAATGGTGGGTGTAATTTTAGGCATGTCGCTAACTACATAACATAACAGAAATCGTATTAGATTGTTGATTTTAAAACTACTTGATTGGGTCTTAAATCAAATAGTACCACCCACTATTTTTGGCAAATTCCACATCCCTCAATGGAATTCGAGAGTTATGTTGAACTCTTAGCGGGGTATGGGAGGCTCACCATGACCAAGCCCACCTCACGATGATACGATGTTGGTTAGCAAAAATAATGATGAGAGAATAACGCTTTAATCATTTACAACTCTTGTAATTACCCATCTAATTTGGCCTCTAGAGAATGATGCCTCACAATGATATGATGTTGGCACCATTGCACTTAGTTAAGTTATTCCCACCATGCTAGTTCGTGTAGGGGTTCAAGAATAGCCTCACAATGATATGATGTCGGCCATCCTTGTTGCCTACCTCACCACATCATGTATGTACATATGGACTCCTCCTGAATGTAAGCACATACTTTGAACTTTCCCATGATAGGGTGAAGCCGGTGTAGGAGTCAGAAACGATTGGGGCCCACCATGGTGGAAGGCCTACGAAGAGATGTTCAAAGCATCTCTCGCTTATCAACTTAATATCCGTTTTGTTGAGGGAGTAGTGTTGGGCTACATCAATTTTATTTTAATCTTATTAAAAGGAACTTGGGCCTATCACAACCATTGGTCCAAGTTAATATGAATTAGTAGTATATAATACTCCCACTATTTCGATTGAAACAAGCGGGACTATATGGAACTACTAACGAATGCATTGCATCCTCATATGGACTATATAGTCATATTAGGTCTTAGGATGATTATGAACCGTTTGATTTGATCCAACACGAGCCTTGTGTTGGACCTTGGGTCTAAGGTAGGTAGTTGTTGATTTTAGTTACGCGTTTAATCTAATTAAACCGTTATTTCCTATTGGGCGTTGGACCCAACTATTCCAATTTGCATACAAATAAACAATTAGGAATACTTGAAATAAAGAGAAGGGCTTATGCCCTATTACAACACATTAGATGGACTTATGTCCATTTACAACAAATTTGAACTAATCAAATTACATTCAAATCTAAACTACTTAACCCAAGCATTCATAATGTAAAGCGACCAATCACATAGCTCAATTATCGAGGCATTTGGTTCATAATCACCATTTTCTTAATCAATCAAATTAACTAAGAAAGCAACTTAAACAATTGGTTTTCGGATTCATAGAATTGATGTAAATGGAACTAAATGAAATGAAAATCCAATTCTCATTCAAGAGACAAAACCATTTTGTTCTCATCATCTTTTAGGCCAAAAAACAATGACCACAACTATTGGGCCATAAATTTAAAACATAAACTTTTGGAGTCACTTTGCAAAAACACAAGAGTCCACAACTTCATGTAATTACAACTAGAACCCAAAAATTTCAACAATAATAAAAACTTCATTAAAGGAGCAAAACAATTTTTCCTTTAGCGTTTTTGGGCCTTAAAAGTATCCCTACTAAGGGGTGGCTGGTTTTGGTAGTGAAAAAGGAGGGGGGGAAAAGGTTTTTGGTGAAAAATTCAAAATTTGAAAGTGTTTGGTGCAAGTGGATAGGTAGGTGAAGAAAAGTTGATTGGGATGGGTTGTAAGAAAAATGTTTTGTCAAACAATAAAAGCATAAATCATCCATCATCAATCATCCATAAACCAAAACTTTATTCAAAGCAACAAACATATTGAATCAAAACACCAAAACTTTTTGTTCTTGGTAAGAACATCAAGAACATTGAAGAACACACATGAAAACTCATAAGAGCTCCATGAGTGTTTTCACTCAATAAAACTCAAATTTTCACTACACAAAAGAGGGTTAACATCCTAGGGTACTTAGGGGTTCCAAAAGTCACTTTAAAACTCTTTTAACAAGACAAACATGAATCCAAAAATCCACCCTTTGGATTTGGCCGAATCTCCCCACATACATGGCACCAAATTTTAGTTCCAATATTCATGCTTATATGAACTACATCTACAACATTTGAGATGCTAAATTTTCAAGCAAAATTTATATTCAAAAGCAAGAACAAAGCTTGTAACATTTACAACATTTAAATCACAAACCATGAAAAACACAAAACCCAAAAGGATTCACCATAAACTAGACCTAGGCTCTTGATACCACTTGAAGGAAAAATTTTGTCCTAGCTAAGAACATGTGAGAATATTTGAACACATATGCAAACTATTAGCATATTAAAGTAGGCATGCATTAAAAAACAATTCTAAAACCCATGACTTTCAAAGCCTAGTGAATGGTGAACCAAGAGACTCTTCAACAACATTAAAGAGAAGGAAGGATTTAGAGATTCATTACCCTTGAAGCTCATCCTTGTTTACACAAGGGATTCACCCAAGTGGAGGGCCTTCAAGTCACCTCCTAGCTCCTTGGATCCTCCTTGTGATTTTCTACCTTTTTATGCTCCTTTGCTCCTTGAGGATGTGAGGAAAGGATCTCCAAAAACACCAAAGATTTGGTGTCTCTAAGTCCCCACACCAAGGATGAGGTGTGAAGATGAAAATGGATCACTTAGAGAAGAAAAGATTGCTAGCTATATCTTCTCTAAGTGGCCGGCCTCCTTTAGAGAAAAAGAGAGAAAGTGTTTCTCATCTTTGTCTCAAGAAAACCCTAATGAGGTAAAAGCTATAAAGATGCTTTTATATCTCTTTTCTTAGGTGAGTGGCAAACTTGCAATTAAGCAAAACTTCCCACTACCCTTGCTATGGCCGGCAATCTTAAGTGATTGGGCTATTTGCCCATACTTGTTTTAGTTGTCATACAACTTAAACATAATGGGCCTAGTGGACCAAAACCTTTTGGACCCCGAAGCCCAAAACTAACTTAAAAGCCCAATACGAATCTTTCGTAAAATTAATTAACTAATTAATTAATCTTGGCCATTCTCAATTAAACCATTTAATTGCTTATCCATCTCATTTATATTTCTTCACTTTCATCCTTACTCAGTGTACGATCCATTAGGTTCCAATTAGTGAGGCAGTGGGCGATTGTACTCTTAACGATCGATTGTGAATTGAAACAACATTTCAATTCTCCCTTTGTTGAAGATTAGTGTTTGCTAATCTTCAGGGCTTTCACAAACCATGAGTGACACCTAGCAGTATGTCATGGCTACCCAAGCTAATTAGAAGTGGTTAGAGAACCTATCCAGTTACAATTACAATGCAATACGGTCCTTCTCTAATACAATACTCTTAATCACATTGTTTGAGTGATAGTTTGTTTCATGTCTACTTCCAATGTGATACTTCTTTATATGATTCAATTGAATATGATTTGGAACAGACTTCCTAAGTCATATTCATATGCTTTGGCCAAAGACTCCCGAATCATATCTTAGAGTATTCTCCTTCCACCATGGAAGGTCAGAGATCCCTTGTTGTGCATTCATATGCCTACATGACTAGATAGCTTGACCCCAACAATGCCGTGGACACTCTCGATGGAATTCCTTTGACATGATCAAAGATCAAGGACCTAACCATTAGACATCTATGATGTCTCAGGTCAAAGGACTACTTTGCATATTGCAACTAACGAGTTCTTACATGACATGTATGTTGGAATTCTCTTTTGATCATTGTTCAGTGTACTGGATTACTCTTTCGAGCACCTATGTGTTTGTCTTAGTGTCCAACACTAAATGACTTGAGACTAGTCATACTCACGCTTGAGTTGACATAACACATACTAACCTTAGCGGATTGTCAATGCCCAATTGGCAATCCTATGGCTACGAACGTTTTAGGAATGAACATAAGAGAAAGGTCTCGTTAATCTAACTTACTTAAATCACTTATCTCTTAGATCAAATACATTCCTTGGATTCCCTTATTGCTTAAACACATGATACAATAAATAGTGATTAACAATAAGCTTTTCCCTTTATTAAACATATAATAGTTTAATACAATAAGTATTCGAAAAGCTATTACATCAAATGAGTGGCTTTGTGGGCATACTTCCAGCATGCCCCACCAGGCACAAATCCAGGAGGAAGTACAAAGGCTTATAGCAGAGCAATTACGTGGTTTCCAGCGCGTTGACACTACCGACAATGCCCTCAGTAGAGAGTGGCCAACCTGAGCAGGCCATCATTTACAGACGAGATTGGACGGATGGAACCACCGCGGAAGTTCAACCTACCACATTTCACCTTGTTTAGGGGAAATGAAGATTCAGACAGATACTTGATGCATTACCAAAGTGCCATGACATTTTACACCAACAATGACCCTTTAATGTGCAAGATCTTTGCCACGACGCTAGAAGGTGAGGCGTAAGACTGGTTCCACACCCTGCCGCCACGTTCAATCCTGCATTTCGACAAACTTTCCTTGATTTTCACTAAGGAATATTCATCCTTCCGCTCATTCAAGAAGAAATCTGACCACATTTTCAGCATGAAGAAAAACCCGAGGAGTCACTCCACACTTATGTCAAGAGATTCAAGTCGGAGAAGGCAAGGATTGTTGGATGCGATGATAGCATCGCGTGCTCAGCTTTTTGAAAGGGGCTCTCAGTATATCACCCACTTTTTGCAGAATTGATTATGGGTGAGAACCTGTCCCTGGAAAACTCTTATGCTTTGGTAGAAAAGCACTCCCTCTGGGATAAAGAAAAACGTTCCCAGAAGTCGCTTGAGTAGCCATGCAAAGACGCGGAACCGACTCAAAAGTAGGTGAGCGACAAACTGCTTGACAACAAAAGCAAGCTAGGAGACAAACGCAGGGACTAGACCCCAGCTAGGAGACAAACCGTTTGACAACAAAAGCAAGCTAGCTGAAAAAGACGGCTAGGATCGACTCACGGCTGAGCCTAGTGGAGAAGGAAGAGCTCACGGCTTTCCTTAGGGGAAATCATGACGTCTTCGCATGGTCACCCTCTGACATGCTCGACATTGATCAAATGATAACTTGTCACAAGCTACACGTCGATCCTGCTGCCAAACCTGTGATTAAAAAAAGGTGACATTTTGCACTTGCGCGAGTAGCGATTATTGAGGTGGAGATTAACAAGTTACTGGAGGCAGAATTCATTGAGGAAGTGGCACATTCAGCATGGCTGGCCAATGTCGTCCTAGTGATGAAAAAGAAGAAGGGCAAATGGAGAGTATGTGTGGACTACGCTGATCTCAACAAGGTATGCCCTAAAGATAACTACCGGTTCCCCGAGTTGACCTTCTCATCGACTCAACGTCTGGGAACCAGCTGCTTAGCTTCTTGAACGCATCCTCAGGCTACAGTCAGATTGCCATGCACAAGCCTGATAAAGAAAAGACCACATTCGTGATCGAGTGAAGCACATACTGCTACAAGGTAATGCCCTTTGGCCTCAAGAACGCAGAAGCAACCTACCGGCGACTCGTAAACACGATGTTCAAGAAGCAGATCAGAGTCACCATGGAAATCTACGTCGACGATATCATGGTGAAAGGCAAGCAGCGATCAGACCACATTTGCAACTTGGTGAAAACTTTTGCCATTCTCCAAGAATACAACATGAAGCTTAACCCAGTCCTTAAGGCCGATTCTTAGGGTACCTTGTAACCCAACGAGGAATCGAGGCTCATCCAAGGCAAATCAAAGCAATCTTGGACATGAAATCACCCATAACTCTGAAGGAAATCCAAAGTCTAACCAGACGAGTGCCACACTCAATCGTTTCCTTTAGCGATTTACCGATCGATGCAAGCCATTCTTAAAAGCAATCTAAAAGGCGCAGAAGGACAAGTGGGGCGATGAGTGCGAGAAAACATTTCAAGACCTGAAGCAGTACCTGACATCACATTTACTACTATCCCAACCGAAAGAAGCGGAGGACCTTTACATCTATCTGGGGGTATCAGAAGTAGTAGTGAGCTCTGCCCTTATACGAGAAGAGTTGGGGGCCCAACTGCCTGTATTTTACACTTCCAAAGCTCTCCTCAATGTGGAAACCAAATACTCAAAGATTGAAAAACTAATTTTGGCACTAGTTGTTGCAGCTCGGAAGCTCATACCCTACTTTCAAGGGCATCTGGTCATCGTCATGACCCAATATCCACTTTGATCAGTTTTGCACAGTCTAGACACTTCTCAATGAGTAATGAAGTGGGCATTGGAACTTGGTCAATACGCCCTAGCATACCAACCCTGCACAGCGATAAAAGCCTAGACATTGGCAGACTTCATAGCAGAATTCACCCCAAGCCTGAAGGATGTAGCAACACAACCCGAAAGCACCCCTGAGGTAGCCGAGCACGCTATAGCCCATACCTGCCCTACCGTTTGCAAGTTGATGGATCATCTAACCATCAAGGATCTAGGGCGGGCCTAGTTCTTACTACCTTGGATGGTTTGATGCTCGAGCAGGCGATCACTCTAAGCTTCAAGGCGTTAAACAACGAAGCAGAATATGAAGCCCTATTAGCAGGTATCCGATTGGCAAGGGACCTAGCAGTGAAGAAGCTCGCGATCTATTCTGATTCCCAGCTGATCACTAACCAAATTGCAAAGGAGTACGCAGCAAAACATCCATGGATGGCCCGATACCTCGAGAAAGTACGAAAGCAGATAGCGACATTCCAAGCATACACATTCACTCAAGTTCCACGGGCAGAAAATGCTCATGTAGACGCACTAGCAAGCCTAGGCTCCACACTAGACCATTAACTCAAGCGCTCAATCCCAGTTGAATACCTGGAAAAGCCAAGCATAGATGAGGAACCAGCAGTCGAGGTGGCACAGATCAACATAATCCCGAGTTGGCAAGATCCTATTATCGACTACATAGTAAATGGAAGACTCCCCGCAAATAGACTGGAGTCCTGGAAACTCTAAATGAGGGTAGTACGCTACTATATATGGAACAACATGCTCATTTAAAGATTTTTTTAAGGACCACACCTTCGCTGCCTATGGCCTCCAAACGACCAGAAGATTCTTAGCTCAATCCACAACGACGTTTGTGGAAACCACTCTGGAGGTCGCTCTTTGGCACAAAAAGCTCTCAAAGCTGGCTAGTATTGGCCAACTATGCACCAAGACGCAAAAGATTATGTATAAAGGTGCAACAACTGTCAGCGCTTCAAGCTCGTGCCCGCACTACCTGCCAGCAAACTTCACCCGTAGATGAACCCATGGCCATTCATGTAGTGGGCGATCGACTTGGTGAAGGATGATTTTGTGAAAACATGTTCATTTGAATAACATCTATAGCATGCATTTAACAATTAAAAGGCGGAATCATGCTTGCATGCATTCAAAAACAAAACATTAACCATGAAATTCAAAGCCTAGTAGATTGGTGAACCAAGACTCAACTCAAATCAAAGTGAGTTGAGAAATTTACACCTTTGTAGATTCCTCTTTGCATAAGCAAAGGCTAATCACCCAAGGAGAGGGCCTTCATTCCTTGCATCTTAGATCTATGGATTTGGATGGATGAAATGGTTCTCCAAGTTCTCAAAATAGAGAACCTCTAAGTCTCCACACCAAGGTAAGATTGATGAAGAAATGAGTGACCTTAGAGGAGAAAGATTACTAGCTAATCCCTCCAAGGGGGGGCCGGCCTCTTTAGAGAGAAATGAGAGCTTTGTGTTCTCTCCAATGTCCTAAAAGAAACCCTTAATGAATTTAGGCTATAAAGTCCTTTATATAGTCCCTTCAAATAAGTGACCTAAAGAACCAAAAAGCCATTCTTCTAACATGGCCGGCCACTTTAAGGGATTTGGGCTTTTGGGCCCTTGTGAATCTTTATTCATTAAGTTGTCATACAACTTAAGTCCATGGGCTTTGACGTTCGAAGCCCATTGGGCCTTAAGGTCCAAAACTATCCCGAGGTCTTTAACGAACTTATTCGTTTGATTAATTAACATATTAATTAATCCTTGCCATAAATAATTAAACCATTTAATTATTCTTACTCATCTCCGTTGTTTCTTCAATCTCTACCTTACACGGTGTACGATCCATTAGGTTCCTTTTAGCGAGGAAGTGGGCGATTAAAACTCTTTGAAATTGATTGTGAATTGAAAGTTACTTTCAATTCTCCCTTTAGTGTTTATACACGTTTAGGGCTTCCACAAACCAAGAGTGACACCTAGCAGCATATCATGGTTACCCAAGCTAATCAGAAGAGGTAGAGAACCTATTCAGTTTAGGATTACAAATGCAATACGGTCTTTCTCTAATACAATACTCTTGACCACATTGTTTGGTTTGATAGTTTATTCATGTCTACTATCCAATATAATTCGTGTGCTTATATGATTACCTTGAATGTGATTTGGAACGACTTTCCTAAATCTCATTCATACTCTGGCCAGAGATTCTTAATCATATCATAGAGTATTCTCCCTCAAACGGTTTAAAGGTTAGAGATCCCTTGTTGCGCATTCACTTGCCTCCATAGTTAAATGGCTTAACCCCAACTATGCCGTGGACACCCTCCCGATGGAGTGACTTTGACATAATCAAAGATCAAGGACTTAACCACAAGACAACTATGATGCCTCAGGTCAAAGGACTACTTTGCATTATCCCAACCATGAGTTCTCATGTGACATGAATATGAGAACTCTTCGTTGATCGTGTTCAGTGAACTCATTCTCTATTGAGCACCTACGTATTTGTCTTGATGTCACACACACCAATGACTCGAGACTAGTCACTCTCCCTGAGAGAATACACAGCACGTACTGATCTTAACGGACTATCAATGCCCAATTGGCAATCCTATGATCAGGAACGTTTAGGATGTGTCTACGAAAGAATGGCCTCATGAATCTAACTTCTTTAGATTGCATTCTCCCAATCACATATTCCTTGGACTTATCGTTTAAGCATATAACATTTATATGAGACGGCTCAAACAATAATCGTTGCCCTTGATATTAAACTAGATTAGTTTAACATGTGAAATGTCCGTAAAGTATCATCATATGATTGGTTTTAGGGCACATTTCCAACAATCTCCCACTTGCACTAGAGCCAATCAGCTTGGTCATCAGTGATGATACGTCTTCTGTAGTCATTTCATAAATGGCTGAATAGTAAGCCTAGACAATGGATATCTATATGTTATCCATAGAAGCAACCTTGAGAATAACGACGTCACCATTATACATGATTCTCAATCATGTGGTTCAGTCTCTCATTTGAGTTCGGACCTTGATGAGACCTTGATTCCCTGGCTTGAGCTATCGCCCCATTAGTGTCATAGTGTTAGTACACTAGATACACTTTCTGGTTGGAACCGAATAGAGAGTTCATAAATGAACTTTCCCATCCAAACAACATTGTTGTAAGCTTCTATATGGCAATATATTTTGCATTTATAATGGAACACACTAAAGTCATTACTTTTAATGTTTCCATCCAAATATCTCTTTAGTCATAATAAAGAGATATCTGATTATCTCTTTATTCATAATGAAGAAACATCCAATGATGGATTAGATTCATAATCTAATACATTTACGCTTCCTTTACGTTACTCTAATTCTTCCTCATTCTTTGAGGAATCTATCCTTTAGTATTTCTTAAATACTTAAGGACTCACTTGACAGTTGCCATGGTTCTGACCCTGGGCTTGCACTGATATCATCTTGTACCGTTCTAGGTACAACTCATATCAATGTTTTTCATACAATATGAAATACATAAATCCCCTTTATGCATACGCATAAAGGATTCTATTTACGCATTATTTCTTTAGGAGTCAAAGAGTACGTTCTCTTTGAGAAGAGCAACTTCTTAGTCTCACTAGAGTTGTCCTTCTAATTGAAGTTTATCATCATATGAGAAACTTCCTAGCATCTATTGTCTATTATTAGGGATTGATATAATCCAATTATATCATGAAATATATCATTATAGATTTCCATCCCATGTATATAGACTATATCTCCCATATACATTCTATCTTCATATAATGTTTTAAAGTCATAACTTTAACGAAGAAGTATTCTTTTCATTTCCAAAATATATATTTAAATTTTAGGAACATGATTAACTCCCACTAATCTTTTGTAAACCTAGTAAACAAAAGATTCATTTACATCTTTCTGAGAAATCAAACAATTTGATCCTTTTCTCATAAGATGCTCATAGCTCCCACTAGCTTGCTTAGATTCATGATGGATGGATCTCTACAACTTACATGTCCTGTGATTCATAGTTTTAGACATATATTATTAAGACTATCTTAATAATGGTTTCGGAAACCCATATTATGTCCAAACGTTGAATCACCATGTAGTTGTAGCTAGCTATCTTCGAATTAATTGAAACCAAGACTACGTCAAAAATGGTTTCTTCAAAGTCAACCATCCCTTTGATTGTAGTTACCTTAAGCTACCAATTAGCTTATGAAGGTTTCATTATTTCGGGTCAAATGGTACTTTACCATTTCCTTGAGTATATATCATATATACACTCAATGTAGTCATAAGGATTTTCATTCTTATTTCTTTCGAATTAAGAGGTGCAACTCTATGACATAGTCATAAAGTTCAAACCATTCAACTGAGATGGTTTATAAATCCTTCTCGACTACCTTGGAGCTTTTGGTATAGGAACTAGGTTGTTTATATTTGTTGATTACTTTCTTGTCTCTCAAAGAACCCATTCTTTGAGTTCTATCTCTCGTTCATTTGCTTTTAGGCAAATCACATTGTAGGATTACAATGAACTACCCAAGAAAACAACATTTGTTAATTGGTTTATAGAAGCAATATCCAAAAGTTAATTTAAGGATATCCCACAAGATTGTTATCAAACAAATATTGCTTATTAGCTCACAACCCCAAATCTTAACATGCTTAAGATTTGTCTTTCTTTCCAACTACATCTTATGGAGTCATGAAAAATTTGGAAGATATTCTAATTGACAATCATATTGTTTTTAGAAGTATATATCCTATATATGGGTAATAGATAACATCTAACGAACTAAATCTTATTCGAGTTCGTTCTTCTCCTTAATGGAGAAATTTATTATCTTATGATGCTTCTTTCCTTGATATCTTTCAAGGAGAATCATCTAAAGTGTTTCTTTTCCTTGGATCAAATCTAAGGAGGTAAATACTTTAGATGTCTTACTCATCAACTTACATTTCTTGAATTCTTTGAAACCTTTTGCAAAGTATTCGGATTTGTGTTTATTCAAAATAAACTATAGTCCAACCGAGAGTGATCTTCGGTGAATGTCATATAACATGAGTAGTATTATGTTGTGGACAAGTGCCACCAACATCTAAGTGAATTAACCTCAACAACTTTGTGATTCTTTCTTCTTTCCAAAAGAATAAAGATTCGAACATTTCGCCTCTATACAATTTTAAAAGGAAGGTATTGGATCTGTATCTAACGATCCAAAGCATCCATCTTTCACCAACTCGTAACTTATGTTTTTAGAGGTATCACAATTTAGTTGGGATTAGTCACTACCTTGCAACCTTTTGGGTTTTAAGCATCATTATATTCTAAACAGTTAACACTACCATATCATCTCTACTATAGAGACAATCAATTAGATTACTATAATCCAATCATTGATTAATAAAGAACAATGTTTTGTCAAACAAAACATTCATCCATCTCTACTATAGTGACGGAATTAAATTCCTTAAAATTGGAATGTAAAGACAATCTTTGGTTTTTCCAATTTCTTTGGTAGTTCTTATGAGGAAGTAAGTACTATCTGCTTTCGCAGAGATCTATATTTTATTCACGTTCCGAATGTGAAGTACCTTTTCTTCTCTCATATATCTTCTACTTCTTATTAGTCACACTTTTACAACGATTGTAAAACATAATTACTAATACGGAATCAAGCATTCAAGTAGAAGAACCAATTGTTTTGAACTATTCAAGAACAATTTACAACACCTTTGAAAGGTGTGTTCTTGACACTTGCAAGACATTTCTTGCAAATACCCCTTCCAATGTCCATCCTTTCATAAAGAAAGTTTGTTCCCTTGGAGTTATTTTTATCTTCTTTATTTGACTTTCACCTTTGACTACATTAGTCATGGTCCCTAAACTCCCACTATCTCTCTTGAAACTTATTTCAATTGTGTTATACACATTAAACATTTTGGAGAGCATGTGTTTATTGTTCACTATATAGTTTACAGTAAACTTAGTGAACCATTAGGATAGGGACATAAAGGTGAAGTCCTAGCCTAGTTTCCGTCTCGTTAAGTGGTTTATCACTTCAACACTCAATGATTCAAAATCATCATAAGTCCATGTTGATGGACTATTTTTGTCAACCAACCATTATGTTCTAAACATAATTACAAACTTTCAAGAGTTGTACAAGGCAACTCTCATTTCTTCATACAACAATTTGTAAGTGAAGAATCATGGCACATAAAGTGTCCATGCCCTTGTGCTTTCTTCTCAAGTTCTTTGTTCATTTAACAAAGAAACAAGCACTAGTGTTTGCATTGACTAAGGGTTGTTCAAAGCAACTCTTATTTCTTCATACAACGATTTGTAAGTGAAGAACTAACAACACTAAAAGTGTCCTTGTCATTATGCTAATCTTCGTAAGTTCCTTTGTTCATATAACGAAGGAATAAGCATTGGTTGTTTGTGTTGTCCTTTTACATGATAGACTTATCTAACATGTTCTTCCAATGTTACATTACCAATAGGAAGAATTTGAGGATTAGACTACTTAGGTACATATACAATCCATTTAAGACAATCTTTGGGATTTTTGTACCAAGTCCGGAAACTAAAGCATTCGGCTTTTCTTTGTCAAGTTTTGGATAGAGTTTGCAAATATATTGGTAAACAAATACATAATGAATATAAATTGATTGATTTTAAGCCATTTGATTCGGGTCTTTAAATCAAATAGCACCACCCACTATTTTTGGCAAATTCCATATCCCTCATTGGAATTCGAGAGTTTTGGAGGAAACTCTTAGTAGGGTATGGGAGACTCACTACTACCAAGCCCACCTCACAATGATATGATGTTGGCTAGCATTAATAATAATGAGAGAGTACGCTTACTCATTTGCATCTCTTGCAAGTACCCATCTTATTTGGCCTCTAGAGAATGTCACCTCACAATGATATGATGTTGGCTCCATTGCACTTAGTTAAGTCATTCCCACCATGCAAGTTCGGGTAGGGGTTCAAGAACAACCTCACAATGATATGATGTTGGCTATTCTCGTTGCCTACCTTTCACAACATCAAGTATGCATATAGATTCCTCCTGAGTGTAAGCACGCACTTTGTACTCCCCCATGATAGGGTGAAGCCGGTGTACGAGTCACAAACGATCGGAGCCTACCACGGTGGAAGGCCACGAAAGAGTGTTCAAAGCACTCTCACGCTTATCAACTTAATAATGGTTTGGTTGAGGGTTTTAGGTCTCATCAAATATAAATATTCATTTTAATCTTTATTAAAACAATTTTGGTCCTATTACAACTATTGGTCCATTTGATTGTTTTAGTTGTATTTAATACTCCCACTATGCTTATAAAACGGTTTTTAAATCAAGAGTATATGATACTACTAACATAAACTTTGCATTTATTTGATGGACTATATAGTTGCCTTAGGACCTTAGGATGACTATGAACCTTTGTTTAGATTCAACACGAGCCTAGTGTTGAATCTTGGTCTAGGGATGGTGATTGATTTTAGTTACGCGTTTAATCACATTAAGGCGTGTTGTTCCTAGGGGCGTTGGACCCTCTTCTCCATTTTCATGCATATCAAATAAAACAAGAAAATGAGTACTTCAAAGTAAAGAAGAGCTTATGCTCTTTACAACATTTGAATAAAAACAAATTACTTTAAAGTAAAGAAGAGCTTATGCTCTTTTACAACATTTGATCAAATCAAATTACAACCAAAATCTAATCTACACATTCCCATGGTTCAAACAAATTTGAAACGGCCTTTCACATAGCTCAATTATCGTAGGCTTAGGTTCATAATCACCCTTTAATTAATTAACACTTTAACTAATTAAATTGAATGCAACATTTTCATTTGGTTTTTGTATCCATAAGATTGATTTAAATGGAGCTAAATGAAATGAAAATCCAATTCTCATTTAAAGAGACAAAACAATTTTGTTCTCTACCTAATTTGGGCCAATATGCAATAACCACAACTTATTTGGGCCATAAAGCAATTAACCTCAACTTTTGGGCTATATTGCAAAACTTTTGGGGTCACTTTGTAAAAACACAAAAGTCCACTACTTCATGTAATTACAACTAGAACCCAAACTTTTAATAATGCAAAAGCTTCATTAAAGGAGCAAAACAATTTGTCTTTTAGCGTTTTTGGACCTAAACGTAAAAACGTAAACTTTTGGGCCAAAGTGCAAATACACAAAAGTATCAAAACTTTATGTAATTGCATAAAAGCCCCAAAAGTACTCCCACTTGAGGGAGGGCCGGTTTTGGAGAAGGAAAAGGAGTGATGTGTGTGTTGATTTGTGAGTTTTGACATAAGGCATGCAAGTGGTGCAAGTGGTGTGTGTGAAAGGGAATTAATCCTTTCACAACCACCATTATTTCTACCACCATTTAAACAAATATCTAACACATTAAATCATTTGAAAAACATAAAACATAAACTTTATGAAATAAATCAAAACTTTGAATCAAAACACAAAACTTTTTGTTCTTGGCAAAAATGTCAAGAACAATGAAGAACATTCATGAAAAACCCAAAAAATTTCCATGAACATTTTTACTCCAAAAACATCCCAAAACCATTCAAACTTTAGGGAAATAACATATAACCAAACTAGGGTACATAGGGGTTCCAAAAGTTACTTGAAAACACTTTTAACAAGTCAAACAAGAACCCAAAAATCCACCCTTTGGATTTGGCCGAAAATTCCCAAAAACATGGCACCAAATTTTAGCTCCATTATTCATGCTCATAAGAACTACATCTACAACATTTGAGATGGCAAATTTTCTAACAAAATTTACATTCAAAGAAACAAGAATAAAGCTTGTAACATATTACAACTTTTAAATCACAAACTATGAACTACAAAACCCAAATGGATTCACCAACTACTAGACCTAGG
Source organism: Malus domestica (assembly GCF_042453785.1). NCBI lineage: Eukaryota > Viridiplantae > Streptophyta > Magnoliopsida > Rosales > Rosaceae > Malus > Malus domestica. The sequence goes on from NC_091673.1 coordinate 36,082,677, forward strand.
CTCTGATAGCACTTGAAGGATGATTTTGTGAAAACATGTTCATTTGAATAACATCTATAGCATGCATTTAACAATTAAAAGGCGGAATCATGCTTGCATGCATTCAAAAACAAAACATTAACCATGAAATTCAAAGCCTAGTAGATTGGTGAACCAAGACTCAACTCAAATCAAAGTGAGTTGAGAAATTTATACCTTTGTAAATTCCTCTTTGCATAAGCAAAGGCTAATCACCCAAGGAGAGGGCCTTCATTCCTAGCATCTTAGATCTATGGATTTGGATGGATGAAATGGTTCTCCAAGTTCTCAAAATAGAGAACCTCTAAGTCTCCACACCAAGGTAAGATTGATGAAGAAATGAGTGACCTTAGAGGAGAAAGATTACTAGCTAATCCCTCCAAGGGGGGGCCGGCCTCTTTAGAGAGAAAGGAGAGCTTTGTGTTCTCTCCAATGTCCTAAAAGAAACCCTTAATGAATTTAGGCTATAAAGTCCTTTATATAGTCCCTTCAAATAAGTGACCTAAAGAACCAAAAAGCCATTCTTCTAACATGGCCGGCCACTTTAAGGGATTTGGGCTTTTGGGCCCTTGTGAATCTTTATTCATTAAGTTGTCATACAACTTAAGTCCATGGGCTTTGACGTTCTAAGCCCATTGGGCCTTAAGGTCCAAAACTATCCCGAGGTCTTTAACGAACTTATTCGTTTGATTAATTAACATATTAATTAATCCTTGCCATAAATAATTAAACCATTTAATTATTCTTACTCATCTCCGTTGTTTCTTCAATCTCTACCTTACACGGTGTACGATCCATTAGGTTCCTTTTAGCGAGGCAGTGGGCGATTAAAACTCTTTGAAATTGATTGTGAATTGAAAGTTACTTTCAATTCTCCCTTTAGTGTTTATACACGTTTAGGGCTTCCACAAACCAAGAGTGACACCTAGCAGCATATCATGGTTACCCAAGCTAATCAAAAGAGGTAGAGAACCTATTCAGTTTAAGATTACAAATGCAATACGGTCTTTCTCTAATACAATACTCTTGACCACATTGTTTGGTTTGATAGTTTATTCATGTCTACTATCCAATGCAATTCGTGTGCTTATATGATTACCTTGAATGTGATTTGGAACGACTTTCCTAAATCTCATTCATACTCTGGCCAGAGATTCTTAATCATATCATAGAGTATTCTTCCTCAAACGGCTTGAAGGTTAGAGATCCCTTGTTGCGCATTCACTTGCCTCCATAGTTAAGTGGCTTAACCCCAACTATGTCGTGGACACCCTCCTGATGCAGTGACTTTGACATAATCAAAGATCAAGGACTTAACCACAAGACAACTATGATACCTCAGGTCAAAGGACTACTTTGCATTATCCCAACCATGAGTTCTCATGTGACATGAATATGAGAACTCTTCGTTGATCGTGTTCAGTGAACTCATTCTCTATTGAGCACCTACGTACTTGTCTTGATGTCACACACACCAATGACTCGAGACTAGTCACTCTCCCTGAGAGAATACACAGCACGTACTGATCTTAACGGACTATCAATGCCCAATTGGCAATCCTATGATCAGGAACGTTTAGGATGTGTCTACGAAAGAATGGCCTCATGAATCTAACTTCTTTAGATTGCATTCTCCCAATCACATATTCCTTGGACTTATCGTTTAAGCATATAACATTTATATGAGACGGCTCAAACAATAATCTTTGCCCTTGATATTAAACTAGATTAGTTTAACATGTGAAATGTCCGTAAAGTATCATCATATGATTGGTTTTAAGGCACATTTCCAACACTTGGTAGGACCAATGCCACCTGCTATTGGGGGCAGAAGCATGATGATCATAGCAACCGATTACTTCAAAAAATGGGTCGAACCTGAACCCATGACCATAACTACCCAGACAGACATATAGCGCTTCATGTGGAAGAACATCATCTGCAGCTTTGGCATCCCATACTCCATTGTCACCGACAATGGTTCACAGTGCATGGACAAATACTTTGCAAAGTTCTTCAAAAAATATGGCATCAAGCAGCACATGTCCATGCCCTGATACCCACAAGGCAACGGGTAGACCGAAGCATCTAACAAGACCATCCTTGACTGCCTGAATAATACCCTCTCAGACAAAAAGGGCAAGTGACCAGACAAGCTCCTTGATGTTTTATAGGCATATCGCACCACCAAAAGGTGAGCAACCGACGAAACTCCGTTCTCCCTAGCGTATGGTTCGAAGTCAATCATTCATCCCAAGGTCGTAGTGCCAAGCATTAGCACTGTATCGCCGAATCTCGAGTAAAACAAAAAGGAGATGGCCACCAACTTAGACCTGGTGAAGGAAGAGCGCGAGAAGCTTATCACCCGCATTGCGGCTTATTAACAATAGCTTCTCTCCAACTACAACAAGAGGGTAAAAATCTGGCAGTTCCAGCCAGAAGACTTAGTCTTCAGAAAAGACTTCATCACTGCTCGAAGGGAAGGCTCCAAAAAGATGGCTCCCATCTTGGAAGGTCCTTACAAGATTAGCCAAATAGGCGGAAGGGGCAGCTACACCTTCACCATTATGAGTGACAAAGAAATCGACAAGCAGTGGAATGCCTACAACCTGAGGAAGTACTACGTGTGACCTCCCACCGCTTCTTGGACCCTGTTCAAGATAAAAAAGTTGAAAGACTCAAGCAGCTCGACAGATAGAGACCTCGCATGTCGAGGATTATCAGTTGTTATGGCATTATTGCCTATGAGCAAAGTTAATAAAAGCCTCTATTTTCAATGAAGATTGACGGAATTATTCGCAAGCCTGGGTCAAATGCATAAACAAGCTGACCATTTCTTACGATAAGCAGAAGACACCCGCTGCCCTGCAGACATGGTGTAAAACGCCCACTGCCTGGTAGACATGGCGTGAGAATGTTCGCTACCCTGCAAACATGGCGTAAGATGCCCTCTACCCTGCAGACATAGCATAGCCACCCTTGTGACAAACAAACAACGCTTTCTACACGTTCAGACATGGGGTATCCGGAATATCTAGACGTGGATAGGTAGTATGACTACTTAGTTTCCCCTGATGTTAGTGACTACCTGAGCCGGACGACTCCCAAAATTGGCTAAAATAGTCTTTCCTTGAGAATAGACTTAGCCAACTGAAGGATTCAATCTCACGGGACCCAGGTCTCTAACTGGAATATACAATTAAATGCAAGACCCCTGCCCATGAAAGATGTCGCGTGAACCGTCCTTGATGTGCAAATCTTCATGAAGTGGCTTGATTTTAAAGTGTTACAATACTAGTTAAGCGACCTGTGTGATGAAAGATACAACTCGGAAGGATATAGTTTCTGAGGGGCGACTTCGTTTACACCTCACGCCAAAAAATGCCTCCAAGAGCCAGGGATGACGCCTGAAGTGGTCAAGAGGGTCGTATGCTTCTGTAAGTAAGATGCCCGACTGACGACCCTGCAGCCACAAGCCCAAGGTAGCTCGTAAGCCGAGACTTACACCTGTTATGACCACGCGAACTTGCTTGCTTACTTACGAGCAGCACTTCTGGTCCACGGTCTGTGGTTTAAGTTTTTCTGTGACAAAGTCGAGTGTCACGATTATAGCAGTTACGCAGACCTCCTCTGCTTCCTACGAGAGGCACGAGTCTGGCCGACGGCTCTATAAGTAAAAAATCTCACAACATGCCCCGGGAGGGCTAGAAGCTTAAGAAGCCACTAAAGTCAAGTGTCACGACTATAACAGCTACACAGACCTCATCTACTTCCTACAAGAAGCACGAGTCCGACTGACGGCTCTATAACTCAAAAATCTCATAACATGCCCCGGGAGTGCTAAAGCTCATGAAGCTACCTAAAGTCGAGATTCACAGCTATAGTAGCTACGTGAACTCGCCTACCTCCTATTGAGACAACGAGTTCGGCCCCCGGCTCTATAAGCTGGAAATCCCGCATTTCTTCCTTTTACAGGTAAAAATCTAGAAGCCCCAAAGCTAAAACTGAAGCCTAAAGTGATTGCGTGAGTCAACTGCTCCATCAAAGTAGCCAACTCAACTGCCCGTCCTGTGGCAAAGTTTTGGAAGATGCCTCAAGCAGGCAAGGCTCTAGAAGCCTCGAAGCTGAAACTAAAACCTAAGTGACGATGTGGGATCAACCGCTTTGTTGAAGTAGCTCACCCAGCCACCCGTCATACGGTAAAGTTTCACAAAAAACATGGTAAAATTGAAGGATGAAGCAAAAACAGGGAAAATTGTTTATTAAATTTCTAGCAAATTGATAAACTGGCTCGAAGGCCAACAAGGTTCAAGGAAAGCAAAACAAAAAGGAAAAGAAGAAAATTCCTAAGTCTAAGAAAAAAGACTACTCCTTGACAGCCTGCACAACCACTAGTTCCTCGACCGCCATGCCTTCAACAGCCGCACCACTCCCACCAGCCAAAGCTTCCATCAGCTTATCCTCAGCCACCCCTGCTTAGATTGCCTGACCCTCAACTGCTCCACCAAAGGCAGCTTCAAACGAGAAATCAAGAAGATCAACTAGAGAAATGGAAAACGTCTCGAAGTCTTTCTCGGAAAACTCATAATCCGATGGCTTGCCCTGAAGATGATCTACATAGCCAAGCTTGTGGAAATCAGCCTGACAAGAGGCAAGCGCCACTTCGTGACCAACTTTCTCATTTTTCAGCTGCACATTCTCCTCAACAAGCCTAGTATGAGCACCGTGCAGCTTATCCAGTTCCTTTTTCAGTTTCTCACTAGCAGACAGTGCACCTTGTAGATCTACTTCCATGGACTCAAGCTTACTGGCAATCTCCTTAAGACGAGACACTTCAGCATGCATGAAGATAAGCTCCTCATCCTTGGTAAAACAAGCAGATCATAGCTCTGAATTGACATGCTTAAGGTCCTCGACCATCGGAGAAAGATGACTGATTTCCTTCTCTGCAACTTCCAACATCGCCTAAGTTGCACTAAGCCTAACATTCAAATGGGCAGCATTCTCACAAGCGATCTCCAACTGCAAAGAAGTGGGAGAAGAGACATCAGACCCCTTCAAAATGTTAAGTTCAGATTCGAGTTTCTCGATCTTTTCACCAGTTGAGCGAAGCTGAGCCGCCAACGCCACTTCAGCTTTTTTAGCACACTTAACAACATCCTGATCAACGCGCATAGACTTAGCTGCCAAGATCAAAGTCTTATGCATTATAGCAATCAGGGAAAACCTCCTCGAGTAGGCAAGACGCTTCGTAAATGAGTATGAGTGGATGACAACTTTCCTAACACTGTCAACAAACTTGGCGCATACATCAACGTCCTTAAGCAAGTCAGCCTTTAGCAGCGCATAAACCTCAAGAAACTCTTCAGCCTCAGACCTGGTGGATCTCTCACAACTACCCGTGCGAGCAAATTTCCCCTTTTCAGTAGACGAGTCATTCACAAGGGAAGGAGAAGTAGGCTCAAGCGCCACTTTAACAGCAGAATCCACTTTCCCGTTCTTCATAGCGGCGAGCCTCTTAGAAGCAGAACCAGACTTAGCTCCCGACGAATGCTTCGATACAAACTTGGACATTAGAGGTACCACCGAACTCTTCCATTAGGCAAGTCTCTCAGCAATGGATGCAGTTACCTTCAGAGTAGCAGGTTTCACAGGCTCAGGCTCAATGATCATCTTCGCCCTCTTAGGGGAAGTTAGATCAATGACAAGCTTCTTAGCAGCAGACGAACTCCCACGAACAATGGAGGAAGTTCTTGGCTTCTTATTGACTGAAGGGTCATAAGAAGGTGAGGAATATCTTTTGTTTCCACCCTCGTTGGCAGCAGGCTTTACAGCAATGATCGGGCGAGCCAACTCCTCATCCTTTATCCCCTTTATCTCTTCCTTCGGAAGCAGGCCACCTTTCTCCAGACGAAGAGGGCTAAGCAGCCAGCGCCACTCACAGTACTCAGCAGGAATGCCTAAGGTGACGTGCATTTTCTTCATATCTGCCAAAGTCCTTGGAGTTGAGCCAAACTCCAAATCTACACAAAGAAAGACGATCAATAAATTGAAGTCATGGAGCAGCTTAACAAAAATTGAAGCGGGATAAGAATGAAGCAGTTCACTTACCACTGATAAAGGTAGTTGGGACACGCAGCCTAGGAGAGGAGTCAGACTCCCACTTTCCACTCACTTCTAAGGTATCTCATGCCTATTCATGGTCACCTTTGCTAGAAGCATCGAACAGCCTATGGTGAGATCTCAACAACCCCATGCTTTCCTTGTGGCCGATCTTAAAGAAGTACCAAAACTCATTTATGGTCAAGCCGAGCTTAAAGAACTTGCTTCAGTTTAAGAATCCCACCATCGCACAAACTGCATTTGGGGAACACTGAGCAGGCGCGCATTTTATGTTGGAAATGTGCCCTAAAACCAATCATATGATGATACTTTACGGACATTTCACATATTAAACTAATCTAGTTTAATATCAAGGGCAACGATTATTGTTTGAGCCGTCTCATATAAATGTTATATGCTTAAACGATAAGTCCAAGGAATATGTGATTGGGAGAATGCGATCTAAAGAAGTTAGATTCATGAGACCATTCTTTCGTAGACACATCCTAAACGTTCCTGATCATAGGATTGCCAATTGGGCATTGACAGTCCGTTAAGATCAGTACGTGTTGTGTCTTCTCTCAGGGAGAGTGACTAGTCTCGAGTCATTGGTGTGTGTGACATCAAGACAAGTACGTAGGTGCTCAATAGAGAATGAGTTCACTAAACACGATCAACGAAGAGTTCTCATATTCATGTCACATGAGAACTCATGGTTGGGATAATGCAAAGTAGTCATTTGACCTGAGGCATCATAGTTGTCTTATGGTTAAGTCCTTGATCTTTGATTATGTCAAAGTCGCTCCATCAGGAGGGTGTCCACGGCATAGTTGGGGTTAAGCCACTTAGCTATGGAGGCGAGTGAATGTGCAACAAGGGATCTCTAACCTTCAAACCGTTTGAGGGAGAATACTCTATGATATGATTAAGAATCTCTGGCCAGAGTATGAATGAGATTTAGGAAAGTCGTTCCAAATCACATTCAAGGTAATCATATAAGCACACGAATTACATTGGATAGTAGACATGAATAAACTATCAAACCAAACAATGCGGTCAAGAGTATTGTATTAGAGAAAGACCGTATTGCATTTGTAATCCTAAACTGAATAGGTTCTCTACCTCTTCTGATTAGCTTGGGTAACCATGATATGCTGCTAGGTGTCACTCATGGTTTGTGGAAGCCCTAAACGTGTATAATCACTAAAGGGAGAATTGAAAGTAAGTTTCAATTCACAATCGATTTTAAAGAGTTTTAATCGCCCACTGCCTCGCTAAAAGGAACCTAATGGATTGTACACCGTGTAAGGTAGAGATTGAAGAAACAACGAAGATGAGTAAGAATAATTAAATGGTTTAATTATTTATGGCAAGGATTAATTAATATGTTAATTAATCAAACGAATAAGTTCGTTAAAGACCTCGGGATAGTTTTGGACCTTAAGGCCCAATGGGCTTCGAACGTCAAGTCCATTGACTTAAGTTGTATGACAACTTAATGAATAATGATTCACAAAGGCCCAAATAGTCCAATGAATCCCTATGGCCGGCCATTTAGAGATGGAGTGGGTTTTGGACTTATTTACAAGTTTGCCACTCCAATGAATTAAGGTATAAATATGACTTTATAGCCAAAATTCATTAAGGGTTTCTTTTAGAGAAAATTGGTGAGAACTTGTCTCTCCTTTTCTCTCTAGGAGGCCGGCCCCCTTGGAGGGTGGATCTAGCAATCCCACTACTCCAAGGTCACTCATTCCTTCTCCAATCTCTCCTTGGTGTGGAGACTTAGAGGTTCTCAATTTTGGGAACTTGGAGAAACCTTTTCATCCATCCAAATCCATAGATTTTAGATGCAAGGAATGAAGGCCCTCTCATTGGGTGATTAGCCTTTGCTTATGCAAAGAGGAATCTACAAAGGTATAAATCTCAACTCACTTTGTTTTGAGTTGATTCTTGGTTCACCTATCTACTAGGCTTTGAATTTCATGGGTAATGTTTTGTTTTTGAATGCATGCAAGCATGATTCCGCCTTTTAATTGTTAAATGCATGCTATAGATGTTATTCAAATGAACATGTTTTCACAAAATCATCCTTCAAGTGGTATCAGAGCCTAGGTCTAGTAGTTGGTGAATCCTTTTGGGTTTTGTGGTTCATAGTTTGTGATTTAAAAGTTGTAATATGTTACAAGCTTTATTCTTGTTTCCTTGAATGTAAATTTTGTTAGAAAATTTGCCATCTCAAATGTTGTAGATGTAGTTCATATGAGCATGAATTTTGGAGCTAAAATTTGGTGCCATGTTTTTGGGAATTTTCGGCCAAATCCAAAGGGTAGATTTTTGGGTTCTTGTTTGACTTGTTAAAAGTGTTTTCAAGTAACTTTTGGAACCCCTATGTACCCTAGTTTGGTTATATGTTATTTCCCTAAAGTTTGAATGGTTTTGGGATGTTTTTGGGTGAAAAATGTTCATGGAGCTCTTATGGGTTTTTCATGAATGTTCTTCATTGTTCTTGACATTTTAGCCAAGAACAAAAAGTTTGGTGTTTTGATTCAAAGTTTTGGTTAATTTCATAAAGTCTTTGTTTTAAGTTGGTTGGTGTGACTTTTCCATCATCAAAAACATTTATTTGAAAAGGAGATGGAAATGTTGCAAGTGTGTTTAATTTATGTACATAATTGTTTTTCTTTCTTACACACACGTTCCCACCAACCAATTTCAACTTGCAAGGCTTTATGACATAGTTAAAAAAAAATAAATTTCCAAATTTTGTGGCTTCAATTTTTTCCCTCCCTCTCTCCTAAAACTGGCCCTCCCTCAAGTGGGAGTACTTTTGGGGCTTTTATGCAATTACATAAAGTTTTGATACTTTTGTGTATTTGCACTTTGGCCCAAAAGTTTACGTTTTTACGTTTAGGTCCAAAAACGCTAAAGGACAAATTGTTTTGCTCCTTTAATGAAGATTTTGCATTGTTTAAATTTTGGGTTCTAGTGTAATTACATGAAGTAGTGGACTTTTGTGTTCTTACAAAGTGACCCCAAAAGTTTATGTTTTTGCAATATTGCCCAAAGGTTGTGGTAATTGCATTTTGGGCCAAATTAGGTTGAGAACAAAATTGTTTTGTCTCTTTAAATGAGAATTGGATTTTCATTTCATTTAGCTCCATTTAAATCAATTTTATGGATACAAAAACCAAATGAAAATGTTGCATTCAATTTAATTAGTTAAAGTGTTAATTAATTAAAGGGTGATTATGAACCTAAGCCTAATATAATTGAGCTATGTGAAAGGCCGTTTCAAATTTGTTTGAACCATGGGAATGTGTTGATAGGAGCATATTTATGCGACTTAGTATGCTTGTTTTCGTGCATTTATGTTCTTAGTTCTTAGTTATTTTAGTAGTTTAAGCTATTTTTGTGTGTTTGTAGGTTCTAAGGACTAATATGGCAAGAAAGTGCATTTTGGTGCATTTTGGAGCAATTTTGGGCCAAAGATGGATAGCATATGCTTGGAGCAAGAGTGATGGACGAAATTGAAGGTTTGAAGGGTTAGGATTCCTAATTCAAGAAGGATTCCTAATTCAAGAAGGATTCCTAATTCAAGAAGGAGTCCTAATTCAAGAAGGATTCCTACTTGAAGAAGGAAAGTTAAGCCTAGGGTTTCCTACTTTGGGTTTGACCTTTCCTAATCCAAATGTTCCAGCAACAAAGTGAGGTTCCTAAGCACATTAGGACACCAAACAAGAACTTCTAGAGCATTACACCCTTGTGCCGCACCTTCCCCACTTTCTTTCCTATTTTCCTTACTTGTTTTCCTATTTTCTGTTTTCCTACTTTGACTTTTCCCTATTTCCTCTTCTCTTTTCCTTATTCCTGAAATAAAAAGACCTTTCCTTTAGTTCTAGGGCCTTGCCGCACCACATCTGACCTTTCCTCTTCTTTGCCGTGCAAGGGAGATGGTTATTTCCTGTTTCCATGCATTGAAACACATTCCTTTTGTGTTTCACACCTTTGCTGCAACTTTTGGTTAATTTCCCTTAAGTTTCTGATTTGTTTGCCTAGTTTAGGAAGCTTTGGACTTAATTTCTGTTTACCAAATAGAACTTAGGTTTTTTAATTCCTGAAATCCTAGAAGTAAACTGGGTTGCCGCAGCCTAAGGGGAGGGCATTCAGCCACACACTATCCCAAAATTCATCAAAACCCATCCACAACCTCAGAAACCATTCCTCCTCCATCTCTGCCGATTTCCACCACCATCCTTCATCTCCACACCTTCCACACAACACCCATACACTACCCCCAAGCCTTGCCGTGCCCCTACACCATCCATAATCCATTCTACATCACACAAACCCCCCAGAAATCATCCTCCCCCAATCTGCCGCAAGGAGAAGAGAAGGAGACAGTTCATGAAAGTTGTTTGGCTCTTCAATCTGAGTTGTTGAACAATTTTAGGTGTATTCTATCTTATATTTCAATGTCTACTTCTTGTAATCTTTGTTTTTCATTGAGTATGATTGGCTAAATTCGTTTTGGCTAAGGGTGTATTCGAAACCATGTTTATTTATGTGAAATAAGTTGATTACTTCCAGTTATCGTTGCATAAGTCGTGAATACAATTTGCTTAACCGTTTAATTCAAAACTTATTCTTGTATGTTGATTGAGAGTGCACGCTTGATTTGCATGCTGGAATTTGGTGCTAGAATATAAGTTTGTTACACCTAATCGTTATGAATTTATATTCGCAAGTAGTGAAGATCGCTAGTCACGATCGTGTTAAGTAGATTCATGGCAGGAGTATCATGCTTTTCATAGTTACAATTGCCTTGTCGATGCTTATGATTTCCAAAGAACTTAATGATTCTAACTTGTATCTTTATCATGCTGTTCATATAGAGAACTTGTTAGGAATAATTAGTTTGCGATGCATATTCATCCAATTCAATGATTCTAGGGAAATCTGAAAGTTAATTTAAGCGGACCTAATTAACTTGGAGTGTCGAGGTTCATAACTTATTGAATTGATAACTGGAAATCGATTACGTTGCATAAATTTCATGTGTGGAGAAGAACCCCTTAGCCATTCCATCACCCATTGATTCATCACATTTAGTTTACAATCTGTTTTAATTTACAATCTGTGCATTTAGTTCAAATTCGTCCAAACACAATTCCCCCATATTTTGTTAAGTTTGAGTCTTCATAATCTGTCCTCTTTGGTGTTTTTAAGTATTTTGAGTCATAAGTTTTGTCAAATTCGTCCAAATCTTGTCTTAGTTGCTGTTTGAGTCAATTAACTTGTTTTAGTCAGTTTTGGGCAGATTTGAGTGTTTCAAATCTGTTTTGAATCTTAGTAGTCTAATTAGAGTCTTTAAGTTTAGTTTTTGTGTTTCTAAGTCGATTTGTATTAGATTAGCACCCCTAGTTAATCCCCGGTTAGAACGATCCCTACTTACATCATTACTACAATTGTCACAAATAGGGTTTAATTTGTGTGTCAAGTTAATTTTCACATCATGTGTAGATTAGATTTTGGTTGTAATTTGATTTGATCAAATGTTGTAAAAGGGCATAAGCCCTTCTTTACTTTAAGGTAATTTGTTTTATGCAAATGTTGTAATGAGCATAAGCTCACCTTTACTTTGAAGTACTTCTTTCTTGTTTTATTTGATATGCATGAAAATGAAGTAGTTGGTTCCAACGCCCCTAAGACCACACGCCTTAATGTGATTCAACGCGTAACTAAAATCAATCACCATCCCTAGGCCGAGATTCAACACTAGGCTCGTGTTGAATCTAAACAAAGGTTCATAATCATCCTAAGGCCCTAAGGCAACTATATAGTCCATCAAATGAATGCAAACTTTATGTTAGTAGTATCATATACTCTTGCTTTAAAAACCGTTTTATAAGCATAGTGGGAGTATTATATACAACTAAAACAATCAAATGGACCAATAGTTGTAATAGGACCAAAATTATTTTAATAAGATTAAAATAAATGTTTATATGTGATGAGACCTAAAACCCTCAACCAAACCATTATTAAGTTGATAAGCGTGAGAGTGCTTTGAACACTCTTTCGTGGCCTTCCACCATGGTAGCTCCAATCGTTTATGACTTGTACACCGCCTTCACCCTATCATGGGGGAGTGCAAAGTGCATGCTTATACTCAGGAGGAGTCTATATACATACTTGATGAGGTGAGTGTAGGCAACGAGGATGGCCGATATCATATCATTGTGAGGCTATTCTTGAACCCCTTCATGAACTAAGCATGGTGGGAATGACTTAACTAAGTGCAATGGAACCAATATCATATCATTGTGAGGTTACATTCTCTAGAGGCCAAATAAGATGGGTACTTGCAAGAGATGCAAATGAGTAAGCGTACTCTCTCATTATTATTAATGCTAGCCAATATCATATCATTGTGAGGTGGGCTTGGTAATAGTGAGTCTCCCATACCCTACTAAGAGTTTCATCCAAAACTCTCGAATTCCAATGAGGGATATGGAATTTGCCAAAAATAGTGGGTGGTGCTATTTGATTTAAAGACCCGAATCAAATGGCTTAAAATCAATCAATTTATATTCGTTATGTATTTGTTTACCAATATATTTGCAAACGTTATCCAAAACTTGACAAAGAAAAGCCGAATGCTTTAGTTTCCGAACTTGGTACAATAATCCCAAAGATTGTCTTAAATGGATTGTAGAAGTACCTAAGTAGTCTCATCCTCACAATCTTCCTATTGATAATGTATCATTGGAAGAACATGTTAGATAAAGTCTATCATAAAGAGGACAACACTTTTAATGTCATAATTCTTCAATTACAATTTGTTGTATGAAGAAATAAGAGTTGCTTTGAACAACCCTTAATCAATGCAAACATTAGTGCTTGTTTCTTTGTTACATGAACAAGGAACTTTAGAAGAAAGCACAAAGGCATGGACACTTAATGTGCCATGATTCTTCACTTACAAATTGTTGTATGAAGAAATGAGAGTTGCCTTGTACAACTCTTGAAAGTTTGTAATTATGTTTAGAACATAATGGTTGTTTGACAAAAATAGTCCATCAACATGGACTTATGATGATTTTGAATCATTGAGTGTTGAAGTGATAAACCAGTTAACGAGACGGAAACTAGGCTAGGACTTCACCTTTATGTCCCTATCCTAATGGTTCACTAAGTTTATTGTAAACTATGTAGTGAACAATAAACACATGCTCTCCAAAATGTTTGATGTGTATAACACAATAAATAAGTTTCAAGAGAGATAGTGGGAGTTTAGGGACCATGACTAATGTAGTCAAAGGTGAAAGTCAAATAAAGAAGATAAAAATAACTCCAAGGGAACAAACTTTCTTTATGAAAGGATGGACATTGGAAGGGGTATTTGCAAGAAATGTCTTGCAAGTGTCAAGAACACACCTTTCGAAGGTGTTGTAAATTGTTCTTGAATAGTTCAAAACAGTTGGTTCTTCTACCTGAATGCTTGATTCCGTATTAGTAACTATGTTTTACAATCATTGTAAAAGTGTGACTAATAAGAACTAGAAGATATATGAGAGAAGAAAAAGGTGCTTCACATTCGGAACGTGAATAAACTAAAGATCTCTGCGAAAGCAGATAGTACTTACTTCCTCATATGAACTACCAAAGAAATTGGAAAAACCAAAGATTGTCTTTACATTCCAATTTTAAGGAACTTAATTCCGTCACTATAGTAGAGATGGATAAATGTTTTGTTTGAGAAAACATTGTTCTTTATTAATCAATGATTGGATTATAGTAATCTAATTGATTGTCTCTATAGTAGAGATGATATGGTAGTGTTAACTGTTTAGAATATAATGATGCTTAAAACCCAAAAGGTTGCAAAGTAGTGACTAATCCCAACTAAAGTTGTGATACCTCTAAAACATAAATTACGAGTTGGTCATAGATGGATGCTTTGGATCGTTAGATCCGGATCCAATACCTTCTTGTTAAAATTGTATAGAGGTGAAATGTTCGAATCTTTATTCTTTTGGAAAGAAGAAAGAATCACAAAGTTGTTGAGGTTAATTCACTTAGATGTTAGTGGCACTTGTCCACAAACATAATACTACTCATGTTATATGACATTCACCGAAAATCACTCTCGGTTGGACTATAGTTTATTTTGAATAAACACAAATCCGAATACTTTGCAAAAGGTTTCAAAGAATTCAAGAAATGTAAGTTGATGAGTAAGACGTCTAAAGTATTTACCTCCTTAGATTTGATCCAAGGAAAAGAAACACTTTAGATGAGTCCCCTTGAAAGATATCAAGGAAAGAAGCATCATAAGATAATAAATTTCTCCATTAAGGAGAAGAACGAACTCGAATAAGATTTAGTTCGTTAGATGTTATCTATTACCCATATATAGGATATATACTTCCAAAACAATACGATTGTCAATTAGAAGATCTTCCAAATTTTTCATGACTCCATAAGATGTAGTTGGAAAGAAAGACAAATCTTAAGCATGTTAAGATTTGGGGTTGTGTGCTAATAAGCAATATTTGTTTGATAACAATCTTGTGGGATATCCTTAAATTAACTTTTGGATATCGCTTTTATAAACCAACTAACAAATGTTGTTTTGTTGGGTAGTTCATTGTAATCCTACAATGTGATTTGCCTAAAAGCAAATGAACGAGAGATAGAACTCAAAGAATGGGTTCTTTGAGAGACAAGAAAGTAATCAACAAATATAAACAACCTAGTTCCTATACCACAAAGCTCCAAGGTAGTCAAGAAGGATTTATAAACCGTCTCAGTTGAATGGTTTGAACTTTATGACTATGTCATAGAGTTGCACCTCTTAATTCGAAAGAAATAAGAATGAAAATCCTTATGACTACATTGAGTGTATATATATGATATATACTCAAGAAAATGGTAAAGTACCATTTGACCCAAAATAATGAAACCTTCATAAGCTAATTGGTAGCTTAAGGTGACTACAATCAAAGAGAATGGTTGACTTTGAAGAAACCATCTTTGATGTAGTCTTGGTTTCAATTAATTCGAAGATAGCTAGCTACAACTAAATGGTAATTCAATGTTTGGACATTATATGGGTTTCCGAAACCATTGTTAAGATAGTCTTGATAATGCATGTCTAAAACTATAAATCACAAGACATGTAAGTTGTAGAGATCCATCCATCATGAATCTAAGCAAGCTAGTGGGAGCTATGAGCATCTTATGAGAAAAGGTTCAAATTGTTTGATTTCTCATAAAGATGTAAATGAATCTTTTGTTTACTAGGTTTACAAAAGATTAGTGGGAGTTAATCATATTCCTAAATTTAAATATATATTTGATATATTAATTTTGGAAATGAAAAGAAAACTTCTTCATTAAAGTTATGACTTTAAACATTCTATAACGATAGAATGTATATGGGAGTTAATCATGTTCCTAAAATTTAAATATATATGATATATTAATTTTGGAAATGAAAAGAATACTTCTTCGTTAAAGTTATGACTTTAAAACATTATATGAAGATAGAATTTATATGGGAGATATAGTCTATATACATGGGATGGAAATCTATAATGATATATTTCATGATATAATTGGATTATATCAATCCCTAATAATAGACAATAGATGCTAGGAAGTTTCTCATATGATGATAAACTTCAATTAGAAGGAAAACTCTAGTGAGACTAAGAAGTTGCTCTTCTCAAAGAGAACGTACTCTTTGACTCCCAAAGAAATAATGCGTAAATAGAATCCTTTATGCATACGCATAAAGGGGATTTATGTATTTCATATTGTATGAAAAACATTGATATGAGTTGTACCTAGAACGGTACAAGACGATATCAGTGCAAGCCCAGGATCAGAACCACGGCAACTGTCAATGAGTCCTTAAGTATTTAAGAAATACTAAAGGATAGATTCCTCAAAAATTGAGGAAGAATCAGAGTAACGTAATGGAAGCGTAAATGTATTAGATTATGAATCTAATCCATCATTGGATGTTTCTTCACTTTGAATGAAAAGATAATCAGATATCTCTTTATTATGACTAAAGAGATATTTGGATGGAAACATTAAAAGTAATGACTTTAGTGTGTTCCATTATGAATGCAAAATATATTGCCATATAGAAGCTTACAACAATGTTGTTTGGATGGGAAAGTTCATTTATGAACTCTCTATTCGGTTCCAACCAGAAAGTGTATCTAGTTGATGTGAAAAATAAGTTAACACACAAAATTAAACCCTCTTTTTATCAATTGTAGCAAAGTATGTAAGTAGGGATCGTTCTAAACCGGGGATTAGGAGGGATTGCTAAACACTTGAAAAATGACTTAGAAATGTAAAAACAAATTTTAAAACACTAGATTAGACTCAAAGAATGCAAAACTCACGTTTAAAATACTAAAATAAACCAATAACTCAAAACAACAACTAAAAGACTCAAAACTGCCTTAAAAACACTTTCTGGGCAGTTTTGAACACAAAGCACCAATTTGGACGAATTTGGGTTTTAACTTGTACCAAAACACTTAAAAACATAAACCAACACACTTTCTAACTAATCTAGGACTTCAAAATAAATGGGGAATTGATTTGGACGAAAATGAACTAAATGGACAGATTGCAAGGAAAACAGATTGTAATTGAAACAGATTGTAACACAAAGTTATGAATAATCAATGGATGATGGAATGGCTAAGGGGTTCTTCTCCACACATGAAATATATGCAACCTAAATCAATTTTCAGTTATCAATTTAATAAGTTATGAATCTCGACACTCCAAGTTAATTAGGTCCGCTTAAATTAACCTTCAGATTTCCCTATAATCATTGAATTGGATGAATATGCATCGCAAACAAATTATTCCCAACAAGTTCTTTATATGAACAGCATGATAAAGACACAAGTTAGAATCATTACGTTCTTTGGAAATCATAAGCATCGACAAAGCATTCGTAACTATGAAAAGCATGATACTCTTGCCAGGAATCTACTTAACACGATCGTGACTAGCGACCTTCACTACTTACGAATATAAATTCATAACGATTAGGTGAAACAAACTTATATCCTAGCATCAAATTCAAGCATGCAAATTAAGCGTGCACTCTCAACCAACATACAAGAATAAGTTCTAAATCAAACGGTTAAGCAAATTGTATTCACGACTTATACAACGATAACTGAAAGTAATCAACTTATTTCACATATATAATCATGGTTTTGAATCCACCCTTAGCCAAAACGAAATTAGCCAATCATACTTAAAAGCAAAACAAAGATTACATGAATTAGACATTAAAATCCAAAGAAAGAAAACACCTAGAATGCTCCAACTTGGCAGCAAGTGCATCCAAGATTCCTCCTTTCCCTTGCTTGTGGCAGATTGGTTTGTGGACAGGTTTTGGGTAGTTCTATGGTGGAGAAAGGTTTATGGTGAGTGTAGAGGAGTGTTTGATGGTGGAAGGGTGGTGGAGAACTTCGGCAAAGAGGGTGGAAGAAGGTGGAGTGGCTGTGATATTTTCTGGGCACTAGAATGGTGTTTTTGGGGTGTTTTGCTGCCTAGGGTGAGTATGGACGAATTTCTGTGATGAATGGTGAATATGAGAGTGTCAACCCTTTGCCAAGGGGTGTAAACATGTATATATAAGCCCCAAAAACCCTAGAGAATCAGATTGGGCAGTGGGGAAAATGCACAGCAAGGAGGGTGAATTTGTGATGTGCAATGGTCCAAGGATGAAAATGGAGCAATGATGCAAAGTATGGAGGGTAAAATGGAGTAGTATTTCAGCTAGGGAGCATGAATGATTGTGTTCATTGCATGGAAATGAAAAGGGGAGGTGAAATGTTTCAGAAATTAGTCAAAGGTGCAGCAACATGTGTTGCACACAGCATTGGATCCCAAATGTGGATGATGGACCATCAATTGGTGCATGGAATGGTTGTGAAAGTTGTGTGAAATCTGATGGGTGAAGGGAACAAGAGGTATGCAGCAATTGAGTGTGATAATTGAGTGAATTGAGGCATGAAATCAGAAATATTTTAGGGGACAAGGATGATTAAGCATGCATGGGAATCCAAAGGGAACGCTATGTGGTTACACGGCAAAGAGTGGGTGTTCTTTTGTGGCTGAATTCTTGATCCTTTGTACATTAATTCTTCACATTCTTAGCCTCTTTAATTCTTCAATTTCGTCCAAACCTTGGTTCCAAATATGTGACATGCATTCCAAGCTCCATTTTGCTCCAAAATGCATCTTCTTGCCTACTTTGTCCTTAAAATCTGAAAACACACGAAAATGACTTTAAACACTAAAATAACTAAAGAGACACGACATAAATGCACAAGAACAAGCCAACTAAGTCGCATAAATATGCTCCTATCACTAGTGTACTGACACTATGACACTAATGGGGAGATAACTCAAGCCAGGGAATCAAGGTCTCATCAAGGTCCGAACTCAAATGAGAGACTGAACCACATGATTGAGAATCATGTATAATGGTGACGTCGTTATTCTCAAGGTTGCTTCTATGGATAACATATAGATATCCATTGTCTAGGCCTACTATTCTTTTTGGGATTTTCAAAACAATTTTTCAAATTTTTTGGGATTTTCTGATTTTTATGTCAAAACACACTGAAACACTCCAAAACAGCTTAAAAAATACTTAAAACAGCAAGGAACAACACTAGAAGTAATGGGTGATAATTTTCTACGAATTTTATGCAAAACACTAGTTACCCCCCCACACTTAAATCAAACATTGTCCTCAATGTTTCAAGCATATACTCACACAAAAACAAGCAACGAATAACAGAACAGATATAGCAAAGTAAACAAAAAAAAATTAGACAGAGTAGAGGTTAAGAACGCAAATCTGGTTTTTGAGATAGATGATCTTGGTGACTTTCCACAGCTTTGATCTTGAACTGGTTTGTAATTCTGAGCGGGGAATATCAGAGTGCAGTCTGCATTCTTCTCTGCTTGTTTCTTCTGCACGGCGGGCAGGCACGAGGTAAAGGTGTTGGTCTGTTTCTTTCTTCAATCTTTCCAAGTGCCCACCTCTTGCTCTCTTTCTCCTTGTCCTTAGTTAAGGATGAATCAACACGTTGTCTCCACATGCTTCGAGGTATCATCTTCACTTCCCTTATAAGTGAGAGACAAAGCGAAAGCATAAGATGATGAGTACTTGAGAGCAAGAGCTGGCTGGAGAAAGGACAGGGAGAAAGCATGATATGAGATACTCTTGCTCTCAACCCTTATGATATGAAATACTTGTACTCTGGATGGGTTGTTTGCAGGGGTATCCCAGGGGATGAAAAATACAGAGTGACTCGAGAGGGTTTGTTGGAAAGCCATTTCAGAGAGGATGAAGGGTTAAGTGAGGCTGAAAGTTGGGTGAGACTGCTTCACTTTGAAGTTCAACATTTATAGAATTTTCTTAATGGCTGGGAAGGCATTGTTCCATTACTCGTGTCGGCAAGCCTAGGATAATTTAACAGTCGTTTTCACGTGCATTCCGCTTCTCCAAAAATTTTCGACAGATTGCGCGTGATTTACGCAACGCAGATGTGCAAATTGACAGATGCTGACACGTCTCGATAAAGCAGAGGCCTCTTTAATATCCAGAATTTACGCTTCGAGTTCTGAGCTTCGTTGAGGGCAGAGATTGCATGTGACAAGTGCTGACGAGGCTGAGAGAGACAGATGGTTGGAATCGGTGCTTCAACAGACTGCCCGTGATTTTCGCAAAGCTGAGTTGCGTGTGATGGGTGCTGACGAGGCTGAGACAGTTGACACTCTTCGATATCTAGAATTGGTGGTTTGTGAGCAAGCCCAACTTTTGAGAAAGCTGGCGCCTCTTCGATCTCTGAATGGCTTCTTCGATTTCTGAGCTCACCTCTTCGATCTCTGAAATCCCATCGCGTGCTGATTTTTATAGAGGTATGCAGGACGTTCAAAGCACTCTTGAATTTCTGTCTGTAAAAACTCCCGTTTTGCACTTTTACGATCTTGACTTGTCCGATCTCCTCTTTCTTTAACACCTCTGAAAAATGTCTGGCCCTTCCGACCGTCGTTTTGACTTGAACCTTGGTGAAGGAGCAGCCCCTCCTTCTCCAGACAACATATGGCGTCCGTCCTTCATATCCCCTACTGGTCCTCTCACCGTTGGGGATTCGGTGATGAAAAATGACATGACCGCTGCGGTGGTGGCCTGGAACCTTGTCACCCCCAGAGATAACAGACTGCTCGCTAGACGGTCTGATGAATTGGCGGTTAAGGAGTCACTGGCTCTTAGCGTGCAGTGTGCGGGTTCTGTGTCCAACATGGCCCAACGCCTATTTGCTCGAACCCGTCACGTGGAATCGTTGGCGGCTGAAATATAGAGTCTCAAAGAGGAGATTAGAGGACTCAAGCATGAAAATAAACAATTGCACAAGCTTGCACACAATTATGCCACAAACATGAAGAGGAAAATTGACCAGCTGCAGGAAACTGATGGTCAGATTTTACTTGATCACCGGAGGTCTGTGGGTTTGTTCCAACAACATCTGCCTTCGTCTTCTGGGGCGGCACCGCGTAGTGAAGCTCCAAATGATCAACCTCCGATACCTCCTCCTTCCGTGGCTCCACCGACTGCTGAGACTCCGCCGACTACTGCAACTCCGCCGACTACTACGACCTCTCCCAAGCAGCCTTTGTGAAGGCTCCCTCTTGTATTATGCTATGTTTCTTTATTTCCCAGTTTCCTGTTCATTTCCATGAAGTTTAATGTTAAAATCCTTTGCATATTTGTTAATGTTTCAAAATAGAAAGTCACAACCAAAAATAATTAAACAAGTAATAAAATTGACAATCAAGCAGAATAAATGGGTTGCCTCCCTTAAAGCGCTTGCTTTAACGTCTTCCAGTCGGACGATGAACACATTGATCAACCTTCATGGGAACCCACGGCATGCAGTGGGATCTCCTCCACAACATGCTCCACAAAGTGCTCGTAGTATGGCTTCAAGCGATGTCCATTCACCTTGAATTCTTGCCCGGTTCTCAAGCTCTTAATTTGGACTGCACCATGAACAAAAAGATTAGTAACAACAAACGGGCCAACCCACTTGGAACGTAACTTACCAGGGAATAGACGAAGACGGGAATTGAACAACAACACTTTCTGCCCAATTTCGAAAGTCTTGCCTCGAAGCATCTTATCATGGAATGCCGTGGTCTTCTCTTTGTAAATTCTAGCATTCTCATAAGCTTCATGCCTTATCTCATCAAGTTCACTCAATTGAAGCTTTCGATGAATTCCGGCTTGGTCCACATTCAAATTGAAGGTCTTGATGGCCCAATGTGCTCTATGTTCTAATTCCACGGGAAGATGACATGGCTTGCCATACACAAGCCGAAAAGGAGACATACCAATAGGGGTTTTGTAAGCCGTTCGATACGCCCATAATGCATCATCCAACCGTAAGCTCCAATCTTTTCTATTTGGCCCAAAGGTCTTCTCCAAAATCTATTTGATCTCACGATTCGACACCTCGGCTTGACCATTTGTTTGGGGGTGGTAAGGTGTGGATACCTTATGCGTCACATGGTACTTCTTGAGTAATGCCTCAATGGTACGGTTGCAAAAATGAGACCCGCCATCACTGATTAGTACCCTAGGCATCCCAAACCTAGAAAAGATATTAGTTTTCACAAAATCTGCCACAACTTTAGAATCGTTAGTTCGAATGGCTTTCACTTCCACCCACTTGGAAACATAATCAACGGCAAGTAATATGTAAGTGAAACCAAAAGATGAAGGAAAAGGACCCATAAAATCGATACCCCAAACATCAAAGATTTCAGCAACAAAGATGGGTACCTGCGGCATTTGATCTTTTTGGCCAATATTACCTGTCCTTTGGCATCGATCACATGTTAAACAAAAGGTTCTAGCATCTTTAAACAAAGTAGGCCAATAAAAACCACATTCAAGAACCTTAAAAGTTGTCCTTTGGGTGCCAAAGTGACCCCCACATGCATATGTGTGACAAAAACTTAAAATTGAGTGAAAATCTGATTCATGCACACATCTTCTTATAACCTGATCTGAACAATATTTCCACAAGTATGGGTCATCCCAAACATAAAATCTAGCATCCTTTTTAAGTTTATCACGTTGGAATTTGTTTAGGGTGCTAGGAACTTGTTTAGTCACCAAATAATTCACCAAATCTGCGTACCAATGAGCACTTACCTGAACGGACAAGAGTTGTTCATCCGGAAATGTTTCGGAGATGGGAAGATCCTCTTTTTCACGCACCAACCTGCTTAGGTGGTCGGCAACAACATTATCACTCCCCTTCTTGTCCTTCATTTCGATGTCAAACTCTTGAAGTAGAAGCATCCAACGAATGAGTCTAGGTTTAGCTTCTTTCTTGGTGAACAAGTACTTCAAGGCTGCATGGTCAGTGAAAACAATAACTTTAGTACCAATTAGATATGATCTAAATTTATCTAAAGGAAATACAACCGCCAAAAGTTCTTTTTCGGTTGTAGAATAATTCAACTGAGCATCATTCAAAGTGCGTGAAGCATAATAAATAACATGTGGCTGTTTATTTTTTCTTTGACCCAAAACAGCGCCAAGTGCATAATCCGATGCATCACACATCAATTCAAAGGGAATGGACCAATCCGGGGGAGTTATGATGGGTGCCGTGGTGAGGAGGTCCTTGAGATGCTTGAATGCTTGCTCACATGCCTCATTGAACTCGAAAGACACTTCCTTTTGTAGGAGACGGCATAGGGGTTGTGCAATCTTGGAAAAGTCCTTGATAAATCGTCGGTAGAATCTTGCATGACCAAGGAAAGAACGAACCTCTCTCACCGAAGTGGGAGAGGGTAAGTAGCGTACAAGATCTATTTTAGACTTATCAACTTCAATTCCACGTTCAGAGATAATATGACCCAAAACAATACCTTGTTTAACCATAAAATGGCATTTCTCCCAATTTAACACAAGGTTTGTTTCAACACAACGTTTCAAGATTAAAGTGAGATTATCCAAGCAATTATCAAATGAATTACCAAATACACAAAAATCATCCATGAATATCTCAATAATTCTCTCAACATAATCAGAAAAGATGCTAACCATACACCTTTGAAACGTGGCAGGAGCATTGCACAAACCGAATGGCATGCGTCGATATGCAAACGTTCCAAAGGGACAAGTAAAAGTGGTCTTTTCTTGATCATCCGGGGCAATAACAATTTGATTATAACCGGAGTATCCATCAAGAAAGCAATAAAAGGAATGACCTGCTAACCTTTCTAGCATTTGATCTAGGAACGGCAATGGGAAGTGATCTTTCCTTGTGGTTGCATTTAGCTTCCTATAATCAATGCACACTCGCCAACCGGTTTGAATTCGAGTGGGCACAAGCTCATTCTCTGCATTCTCGACAACCGTCACTCCAGATTTCTTGGGCACACATTGGATAGGTGAAACCCAACGGCTATCGGAGATGGGATAAATCACCCCACAATCTAGAAGTTTGATTATCTCCTTTTTCACAACTTCCATCATCGGAGGGTTAAGACGGCGTTGAGCCTCTCTAGTTGGTTTGGCCCCCTCCTCAAGAAATATGTGATGCATACAAGTCGTAGGGCTTATACCTTTAATATCGGCCAATGTCCATCCTAGGGCAGATTTGAATTCCTTCAACACACGCACTAGCTTCTCCTCCTCTTGTGCCGTGAGGGATGAGGAGATGATGGCAGGTAGTGTCTCATTTTCCCCCAAAAAGATGTACTTCAAATGGCTTGGTAGGGGTTTGAGATCAAGTATGGGTGCCTGAACGATGGATGGAAGCAACTTGTTAGTCGAAATTGGAATGGAATTAAAGTTAGGAGACTTACCACCATGCTTAGGTAGTGACTCAAGGGCAGCAACCAACTCAAAAATTTCATCACTAGGAGGCACGACATGGCCTAGTCCATGTATGCCGTGGGTTACACTAGAATCTGCCCCCTTGGTTGTGAGTTCCATTCCTCGTGTAATGACTTTTTCAAGCGCATCGTCATTCAAATCTTCAAGATATCCCTGCGCCAAAGATTCAATTATATCAATAGAGAAACATGAATGGTCCTCACTAGGGTACTTAATGGAATCAGAAAGATTAAAATTAACAACTTCCCCATTAAATTCCATGGACAACGTTCCACTATACACGTCAATCTTCGTTCGGGCCGTCTTCATGAATGGCCTTCCAAGGAGGATGGGCAATGAAGAAGCATGATCTGATTCATCCATTTCGAGTACATAAAAATCTGCTAGGAAGACTAAATGATCAACCTGCACCAAAACGTCTTCCAACACTCCCTTTGGATAAGCGTTAGATCTATCGGCCAATTGTATGATTACACCATCATGTTTCAACTCACCTAAGTTCATAGATACATAAATGGAGTATGGCATAACATTTATAGAGGCTCCTAAATCTAGCATGGCAGATTTGAAACGAGTGTTACCAATGACGCACGGAATTGTAAAGCTACCCGGATCTTTGCATTTGGGGGGTAGTTTATGTTGCAAGATGGCGGAGACATTTTCACCTACCTTCACAACCTCCTTGGTTGAAATCCTCTTCCTAGTGGTGCATAGCTCCTTTAAAAACTTAGCGTATCTCGGGACTTGCTTAATGGCATCCAACAAGGGTATGTTGACTTGAACTTTCCTAAGTGTCTCAAGGATGTCCTTTTCAGCTTCTTCCTTCTTTGTTTGCACAAACCTGCTAGGAAAAGGAGCATTCAAAGGCACAACATTAGTAGAAACCGAATTTGACACATTCTTACCTTTATTGGATGAATTGGACAGATTTGGAGCCATGGGGGCTTGCAGCATAGGTGTGTCCACCTTTGCCGTGGGTGGGCATGCTTCCTCCTCCTCAAATTGAAGTTTTTCATCCTCTTTGTGACTTGTTTTTGATGAAGAACCTGCCCCAATCTCTTTTCCACTTCTCAAGAGTATGGCCTTTACACTTTCAAAGCCTCCTTTCGGGTTTGGAATGGTAGAACTAGGAAGCCTTCCTTGGTCTCTAATCTGCCCAACAACCTCGGCACTCTGCCCCATTTGTTTCTCTAGTTGGTCCACTCTTTTGTTTTGATTTTCCTGCCCATTAGTCAAAGTGGTTAGTAACTTAACAAGTGTATCATTATCCAAAGCATTACCTGAATTATTTGGGGAAGATTGTGGTTGGACTTGAGGGGGTGCGTATGGTTTGTTGTAGAAGCCCGGGGGTTGTTGCCTAAAGCCTCCTTGTGGTTGGGCTTGTTGTGGCTCTCTCCATTTGAAGTTTGGATGGTCTCTCCACCCCAGATTATACGTGTTGGAATATGGATCATGTCTTGGCTGATTTTGGCTTTGAAACCCAATGGCATTAGCGCTCTCCCATCCACCATTCTCAATGAGTTGAGGACACTTTTCAGATGCATGTCCTTGGATAGAACATACGACACACACCATGGGTCCTTGAATCTTCATTCCCTCGGCCATCTGTGAAACAAGAGAAGTAAGATTAGCTAACTGAGATTGAATATTGGAAGTGGAACTTACCTCATGCACTTGTTGCCGTGGGGGTCCTCTTTGGCCTACACCCTCGTATTGTTGAGCGTTCAATGCTCGATTAGCAATCAAGATTTTTGCAGCCATGGGCGTTTTGTCTACCAATGCTCCACCCACCGAGGCATCGAGCATTTGACGTTCTAGTGGTAGGAGCCCTTCGTAGAAGTATTGCAAAAGCAATTCCTCATTCATCTGATGATGTGGACAAGAAGCAACAAGTGATTTAAATCGTTCATAATATGTAGGAAAAGACTCACCTTCATCTTGTTGAATTCCACTTATTTTTTTACGAAGAAGAATGATGCGAGAAGTTGGGAAAAACTTCTCCAGAAACGCCCTCTTCATACTCTCCCAAGATGTAACTGTACCGGGAGCCAACTCGTATAACCAATCCTTGGCTTTGTCCATTAAAGAGAATGGAAAAGCCTTCATCTTTAAAATACTTCCGTCAACGGTAACCGGAGTCATACTTGAGCACACCACTTCAAATTCTTTCAAATGTTTGTTCGGATCCTCCATGGACAGCCCATGGAACTTTGGAATGTGGTGGAGCAAACTTGACTTTAACTCGAACTCTTCGGTTTTACCTTGAGCAGCCATGGGATATTGGATACACAATGGTGCGGCATTATCCAAACCCGAGGCGGCAAGCTCCTTGAGCGTACGGTTGTCCATGGCTATACCTTGCTCTTCTCCACCCACTTGTGCCGTGGGATCCTCCTTGTGTTGTTGTTTCCTCCTTCTTCTCAAAGTTCTCTCGAAGTCGTCGTCAAAGTCTAAGATATGCTCATGAACAGGTCGGGAACTTCGAGTCATGCACTAGTACCTAAAAACAAAGAAAACAAAACAAATCAGCAACTTAAACAGAAACTTAAACAAAATACAATAATTCGAAAGAAAACAATCCAAGAGATTAGCAAAGTTGCTAATCCCCGGCAACGGCACCAAAAATTTGATGTGAAAAATAAGTTAACACACAAAATTAAACCCTCTTTTTATCAATTGTAGCAAAGTATGTAAGTAGGGATCATTCTAAACCGGGGATTAGGAGGGATTGCTAAACACTTGAAAACTGACTTAGAAATGTAAAAACAAAGTTTAAAACACTAGATTAGACTCAAAGAATGCAAAACTCAAGTTTAAAATACTAAAATAAACCAATAACTCAAAACAACAACTAAAAGACTCAAAACTGCCTTAAAAACACTTTTTGGGCAGTTTTGAACACAAAGCACCAATTTGGACGAATTTGGGTTTTAACTTGTACCAAAACACTTAAAAACATAAACCAACACACTTTCTAACTAATCTAGGACTTCAAAATAAATGGGGAATTGATTTGGACGAAAATGAACTAAATGGACAGATTGCAAGGAAAACAGATTGTAATTGAAACAGATTGTAACACAAAGTTATGAATAATCAATGGATGATGGAATGGCTAAGGGGTTCTTCTCCACACATGAAATATATGCAACCTAAATCAATTTTCAGTTATCAATTTAATAAGTTATGAATCTCGACACTCCAAGTTAATTAGGTCCGCTTAAATTAACCTTCAGATTTCCCTAGAATCATTGAATTGGATGAATATGCATCGCAAACAAATTATTCCCAACAAGTTCTTTATATGAACAACATGATAAAGACACAAGTTAGAATCATTACGTTCTTTGGAAATCATAAGCATCGACAAGGCATTCGTAACTATGAAAAGCATGATACTCTTGCCAGGAATCTACTTAACACGATCGTGACTAGCGACCTTCACTACTTACGAATATAAATTCATAACGATTAGGTGAAACAAACTTATATCCTAGCATCAAATTCAAGCATGCAAATTAAGCGTGCACTCTCAACCAACATACAAGAATAAGTTCTAAATCAAACGGTTAAGCAAATTGTATTCACGACTTATACAACGATAACTGAAAGTAATCAACTTATTTCACATATATAATCATGGTTTTGAATCCACCCTTAGCCAAAACGAAATTAGCCAATCATACTTAAAAGCAAAACAAAGATTACATGAATTAGACATTAAAATCCAAAGAAAGAAAACACCTAGAATGCTCCAACTTGGCAGCAAGTGCATCCAAGATTCCTCCTTTCCCTTGCTTGTGGCAGATTGGTTTGTGGACAGGTTTTGGGTAGTTCTATGGTGGAGAAAGGTTTATGGTGAGTGTAGAGGAGTGTTTGATGGTGGAAGGGTGGTGGAGAACTTCGGCAAAGAGGGTGGAAGAAGGTGGAGTGGCTGTGATATTTTCTGGGCACTAGAATGGTGTTTTTGGGGTGTTTTGCTGCCTAGGGTGAGTATGGACGAATTTCTGTGATGAATGGTGAATATGAGAGTGTCAACCCTTTGCCAAGGGGTGTAAACATGAATATATAGGCCCCAAAAACCCTAGAGAATCAGATTGGGCAGTGGGGAAAATGCACAGCAAGGAGGGTGAATTTGTGGTGTGCAATGGTCCAAGGATGAAAATGGAGCAATGATGCAAAGTATGGAGGGTAAAATGGAGTAGTATTTCAGCTAGGGAGCATGAATTATTGTGTTCATTGCATGGAAATGAAAAGGGGAGGTGAAATGTTTCAGAAATTAGTCAAAGGTACAGCAGCATGTGTTGCACACAGCATTGGATCCCAAATGTGGATGATGGACCATCAATTGGTGCATGGAATGGTTGTGAAAGTTGTGTGAAATCTGATGGGTGAAGGGAACAAGAGGTATGCAGCAATTGAGTGTGATAATTGAGTGAATTGAGGCATGAAATCAGAAATATTTTAGGGGACAAGGATGATTAAGCATGCATGGGAATCCAAAGGGAACGCTATGTGGTTACACGGCAAGGAGTGGGTGTTCTTTTGTGGCTGAATTCTTGATCCTTTGTACATTAATTCTTCACATTCTTAGCCTCTTTAATTCTTCAATTTCATCCAAACCTTGGTTCCAAATATGTGACATGCATTCCAAGCTCCATTTTGCTCCAAAATGCATCTTCTTGCCTACTTTGTCCTTAAAATCTAAAAACACACGAAAATGACTTTAAACACTAAAATAACTAAAGAGACACGACATAAATGCACAAGAACAAGCCAACTAAGTCGCATAAATATGCTCCTATCACTAGTGTACTGACACTATGACACTAATGGGGCGATAGCTCAAGCCAGGGAATCAAGGTCTCATCAAGGTCCGAACTCAAATGAGAGACTGAACCACATGATTGAGAATCATGTATAATGGTGACGTCGTTATTCTCAAGGTTGCTTCTATGGATAACATATAGATATCCATTGTCTAGGCCTACTATTCAGCCATTTATGAAATGACTACAGAAGAGGTATCATCACTGATGACCAAGCTGATTGGCTCTAGTGCAAGTGGGAGATTGTTGGAAATGTGCCCTAAAACCAATCATATGATGATACTTTACGGACATTTCACATATTAAACTAATCTAGTTTAATATCAAGGGCAACGATTATTGTTTGAGCCGTCTCATATAAATGTTATATGCTTAAACGATAAGTCCAATGAATATGTGATTGGGAGAATGCGATCTAAAGAAGTTAGATTCATGAGACCATTCTTTCGTAGACACATCCTAAACGTTCCTGATCATAGGATTGCCAATTGGGCATTGACAGTCCGTTAAGATCAGTACGTGATGTGTCTTCTCTCAGGGAGAGTGACTAGTCTCAAGTCATTGGTGTGTGTGACATCAAGACAAGTACGTAGGTGCTCAATAGAGAATGAGTTCACTGAACACGATCAACGAAGAGTTCTCATATTCATGTCACATGAGAACTCATGGATGGGATAATGTAAAGTAGTCCTTTGACCTGAGGCATCATAGTTGTCTTATGGTTAAGTCCTTGATCTTTGATTATGTCAAAGTCACTCCATCAGGAGGGTGTCCACGGCATAGTTGGGGTTAAGCCACTTAGCTATGGAGGCAAGTGAATGTGCAACAAGGGATCTCTAACCTTCAAACCGTTTGAGGGAGAATACTCTATGATATGATTAAGAATCTCTGGCCAGAGTATGAATGAGATTTAGGAAAGTCGTTCCAAATCACATTCAAGGTAATCATATAAGCACACGAATTACATTGGATAGTAGACATGAATAAACTATCAAACCAAACAATGCGGTCAAGAGTATTGTATTAGAGAAAGACCGTATTGCATTTGTAATCCTAAACTGAATAGGTTCTCTACCTCTTCTGATTAGCTTGGGTAACCATGATATGCTGCTAGGTGTCACTCATGGTTTGTGGAAGCCCTAAAAGTGTATAATCACTAAAGGGAGAATTGAAAGTAAGTTTCAATTCACAATCGATTTTAAAGAGTTTTAATCGCCCACTGCCTTGCTAAAAGGAACCTAATGGATCGTACACCGTGTAAGGTAGAGATTGAAGAAACAACGGAGATGAGTAAGAATAATTAAATGGTTTAATTATTTATGGCAAGGATTAATTAATATGTTAATTAATCAAACGAATAAGTTCGTTAAAGACCTCGGGATAGTTTTGGACCTTAAGGCCCAATGGGCTTCGAATGTCAAGTCTATTGACTTAAGTTGTATGACAACTTAATGAATAATGATTCACAAAGGCCCAAATAGTCCAATGAATCCCTATGGCCGGCCATTTAGAGATGGAGTGGGTTTTGGACTTATTTACAAGTTTGCCACTCCAATGAATTAAGGTATAAATATGACTTTATAGCCAAAATTCATTAAGGGTTTCTTTTAGAGAAAATTGGTGAGAACTTGTCTCTCCTTTTCTCTCTAGGAGGCCGGCCCCCTTGGAGGGTGGATCTAGCAATCCCACTACTCCAAGGTCACTCATTCCTTCTCCAATCTCTCCTTGGTGTGGAGACTTAGAGGTTCTCAATTTTGGGAACTTGGAGAAACCTTTTCATCCATCCAAATCCATAGATTTTAGATGCAAGGAATGAAGGCCCTCTCTTTGGGTGATTAGCCTTTGCTTATGCAAAGAGGAATCTACAAAGGTATAAATCTCAACTCACTTTGTTTTGAGTTGATTCTTGGTTCACCAATCTACTAGGCTTTGAATTTCATGGGTAATGTTTTGTTTTTGAATGCATGCAAGCATGATTCCGCCTTTTAATTGTTAAATGCATGCTATAGATGTTATTCAAATGAACATGTTTTCACAAAATCATCCTTCAAGTGGTATCAGAGCCTAGGTCTAGTAGTTGGTGAATCCTTTTGGGTTTTGTGGTTCATAGTTTGTGATTTAAAAGTTGTAATATGTTACAAGTTTTATTCTTGTTTCCTTGAATGTAAATTTTGTTAGAAAATTTGCCATCTCAAATGTTGTAGATGTAGTTCATATGAGCATGAATATTGGAGCTAAAATTTGGTGCCATGTTTTTGGGAATTTTCGGCCAAATCTAAAGGGTGGATTTGTGGGTTCTTGTTTGACTTGTTAAAAGTGTTTTCAAGTAACTTTTGGAACCCCTATGTACCCTAGTTTGGTTATATGTTATTTCCCTAAAGTTTGAATGGTTTTGGGATGTTTTTGGGTGAAAAATGTTCATGGAGCTCTTATGGGTTTTTCATGAATGTTCTTCATTGTTCTTGACATTTTAGCCAAGAACAAAAAGTTTGGTGTTTTGATTCAAAGTTTTGGTTAATTTCATAAAGTCTTTGTTTTAAGTTGGTCGGTGTGACTTTTCCATCATCAAAAACATTTATTTGAAAAGGAGATGGAAATGTTGCTAGTGTGTTTAATTTATGTACATAATTGTTTTTCTTTCTTACACACATGTTCCCACCAACCAATTTCAACTTACAAGGCTTTATGACTTAGTTAAAAAAAAAAAAAAATTCCAAATTTTGTGGCTTCAATTTTTTCCCTCCCTCTCTCCTAAAACCGGCCCTCCCTCAAGTGGGAGTACTTTTGGGGCTTTTATGCAATTACATAAAGTTTTGATACTTTTGTGTATTTGCACTTTGGCCCAAAAGTTTACGTTTTTACGTTTAGGTCCAAAAACGCTAAAGGACAAATTGTTTTGCTCCTTTAATGAAGTTTTTGCATTGTTTAAATTTTGGGTTCTAGTGTAATTACATGAAGTAGTGGACTTTTGTGTTCTTACAAAGTGACCCCAAAAGTTTATGTTTTTGTAATATTGCCCAAAGGTTGTGGTAATTGCATTTTGGCCCAAATTAGGTTGAGAACAAAATTGTTTTGTCTCTTTAAATGAGAATTGGATTTTCATTTCATTTAGCTCCATTTAAATCAATTTTATGGATACAAAAACCAAATGAAAATGTTGCATTCAATTTAATTAGTTAAAGTGTTAATTAATTAAAGGGTGATTATGAACCTAAGCCTAATATAATTGAGCTATGTGGAAGGCCGTTTCAAATTTGTTTGAACCATAGGAATGTGTAGATTAGATTTTAGTTGTAATTTGATTTGATCAAATGTTGTAAAAGGGCATAAGCCCTTCTTTACTTTAAGGTAATTTGTTTTATGCAAATGTTGTAATGAGAATAAGCTCACCTTTACTTTGAAGTACTTCTTTCTTGTTTTATTTGATATGCATGAAAATGAAGTAGTTGGGTCCAACGCCCCTAAGACCACACGCCTTAATGTGATTCAACGCGTAACTAAAATCAATCACCATCCCTAGACCGAGATTCAACACTAGGCTCGTGTTGAATCTAAACAAAGGTTCATAATCATCCTAAGGCCCTAAGGCAACTATATAGTCCATCAAATGAATGCAAACTTTATGTTAGTAGTATCATATACTCTTGCTTTAAAAACCGTTTTATAAGCATAGTGGGAGTATTATATACAACTAAAACAATCAAATGGACCAATAGTTGTAATAGGACCAAAATTATTTTAATAAGATTAAAATAAATGTTTATATGTGATGAGACCTAAAACCCTCAACCAAACCATTATTAAGTTGATAAGCGTGAGAGTTCTTTGAACACTCTTTCGTGGCCTTCCACCATGGTAGCTCCAATCGTTTATGACTTGTACACCGCCTTCACCCTATCATGGGGGAGTGCAAAGTGCATGCTTATACTCAGGAGGAGTCTATATACATACTTGATGAGGTGAGTGTAGGCAACGAGGATGGCCGATATCATATCATTGTGAGGCTATTCTTGAACCCCTTCATGAACTAAGCATGGTGGGACTGACTTAACTAAGTGCAATGGAACCAATATCATATCATTGTGAGGTTACATTCTCTAGAGGCCAAATAAGATGGGTACTTGCAAGAGATGCAAATGAGTAAGCGTACTCTCTCATTATTATTAATGCTAGCCAATATCATATCATTGTGAGGTGGGCTTGGTAATAGTGAGTCTCCCATACCCTACTAAGAGTTTCATCCAAAACTCTCGAATTCCAATGAGGGATATGGAATTTACCAAAAATAGTGGGTGGTGCTATTTGATTTAAAGACCCGAATCAAATGGCTTAAAATCAATCAATTTATATTCGTTATGTATTTGTTTACCAATATATTTGCAAACGTTATCCAAAACTTGACAAAGAAAAGCCGAATGCTTTAGTTTCCGGACTTGGTACAATAATCCCAAAGATTGTCTTAAATGGATTGTAGAAGTACCTAAGTAGTCTCATCCTCACAATCTTCCTATTGATAATGTATCATTGGAAGAACATGTTAGATAAAGTCTATCATAAAGAGGACAACACTTTTAATGTCATAATTCTTCAATTACAATTTGTTGTATGAAGAAATAAGAGTTGCTTTGAACAACCCTTAATCAATGCAAACATTAGTGCTTGTTTCTTTGTTACATGAACAAGGAACTTTAGAAGAAAGCACAAAGGCATGGACACTTAATGTGCCATGATTCTTCACTTACAAATTGTTGTATGAAGAAATGAGAGTTGCCTTGTACAACTCTTGAAAGTTTGTAATTATGTTTAGAACATAATGGTTGTTTGACAAAAATAGTCCATCAACATGGACTTATGATGATTTTGAATCATTGAGTGTTGAAGTGATAAACCAGTTAACGAGACGGAAACTAGGCTAGGACTTCACCTTTATGTCCCTATCCTAATGGTTCACTAAGTTTATTGTAAACTATGTAGTGAACAATAAACACATGCTCTCCAAAATGTTTGATGTGTATAACACAATAAATAAGTTTCAAGAGAGATAGTGGGAGTTTAGGGACCATGACTAATGTAGTCAAAGGTGAAAGTCAAATAAAGAAGATAAAAATAACTCCAAGGGAACAAACTTTCTTTATGAAAGGATGGGCATTGGAAGGGGTATTTGCAAGAAATGTCTTGCAAGTGTCAAGAACACACCTTTCGAAGGTGTTGTAAATTGTTCTTGAATAGTTCAAAACAGTTGGTTCTTCTACTTGAATGCTTGATTTCGTATTAGTAACTATGTTTTACAATCATTGTAAAAGTGTGACTAATAAGAACTAGAAGATATATGAGAGAAGAAAAAGGTGCTTCACATTCGGAACGTGAATAAAATAAAGATCTCTGCGAAAGCAGATAGTACTTACTTCCTCATATGAACTGCCAAAGAAATTGGAAAAACCAAAGATTGTCTTTACATTCCAATTTTAAGGAACTTAATTCCGTCACTATAGTAGAGATGGATAAATGTTTTGTTTGAGAAAACATTGTTCTTTATTAATCAATGATTGGATTATAGTAATCTAATTGATTGTCTCTATAGTAGAGATGATATGGTAGTGTTAACTGTTTAGAATATAATGATGCTTAAAACCCAAAAGGTTGCAAAGTAGTGACTAATCCCAACTAAAGTTGTGATACCTCTAAAACATAAATTACGAGTTGGTCATAGATGGATGCTTTGGATCGTTAGATCCGGATCCAATACCTTCTTGTTAAAATTGTATAGAGGTGAAATGTTCGAATCTTTATTCTTTTGGAAAGAAGAAAGAATCACAAAGTTGTTGAGGTTAATTCACTTAGATGTTAGTGGCACGTGTCCACAAACATAATACTACTCATGTTATATGACATTCACCGAAGATCACTCTCCGTTGGACTATAGTTTATTTTGAATAAACACAAATCCGAATACTTTGCAAAAGGTTTCAAAGAATTCAAGAAATGTAAGTTGATGAGTAAGACGTCTAAAGTATTTACCTCCTTAGATTTGATCCAAGGAAAAGAAACACTTTAGATGAGTCCCCTTGAAAGATATCAAGGAAAGAAGCATCATAAGATAATAAATTTCTCCATTAAGGAGAAGAACGAACTCGAATAAGATTTAGTTCGTTAGATGTTATCTATTACCCATATATAGGATATATACTTCCAAAACAATATGATTGTCAATTAGAAGATCTTCCAAATTTTTCATGACTCCATAAGATGTAGTTGGAAAGAAAGACAAATCTTAAGCATGTTAAGATTTGGGGTTGTGTGCTAATAAGCAATATTTGTTTGATAACAATCTTGTGGGATATCCTTAAATTAACTTTTGGATATCGCTTTTATAAACCAACTAACAAATGTTGTTTTGTTGGGTAGTTCATTGTAATCCTACAATGTGATTTGCCTAAAAGCAAATGAACGAGAGATAGAACTCAAAGAATGGGTTCTTTGAGAGACAAGAAAGTAATGGGTTCTTTGAGAGACAAGAAAGTAATCAACAAATATAAACAACCTAGTTCCTATACCACAAAGCTCCAAGGTAGTCAAGAAGGATTTATAAACCGTCTCAGTTGAATGGTTTGAACTTTATGACTATGTCATAGAGTTGCACCTCTTAATTCGAAAGAAATAAGAATGAAAATCCTTATGACTACATTGAGTGTATATATATGATATATACTCAAGAAAATGGTAAAGTACCATTTGACCCGAAATAATGAAACCTTCATAAGCTAATTGGTAGCTTAAGGTGACTACAATCAAAGAGAATGGTTGACTTTGAAGAAACCATCTTTGACGTAGTCTTGGTTTCAATTAAATCGAAGATAGCTAGCTACAACTAAATGGTGATTCAATGTTTGGACATTATATGGGTTTCCGAAACCATTATTAAGATAGTCTTGATAATACATGTCTAAAACTATAAATCACAAGACATGTAAGTTGTACAGATCCATCCATCATGAATCTAAGCAAGCTAGTGGGAGCTATGAGCATCTTATGAGAAAAGGTTCAAATTGTTTGATTTCTCATAAAGATGTAAATGAATCTTTTGTTTACTAGGTTTACAAAAGATTAGTGGGAGTTAATCATATTCCTAAATTTAAATATATATTTGATATATTAATTTTGGAAATGAAAAGAAAACTTCTTCATTAAAGTTATGACTTTAAACATTCCATAACGATAGAATGTATATGGGAGTTAATCATGTTCCTAAAATTTAAATATATATGATATATTAATTTTGGAAATGAAAAGAATACTTCTTCGTTAAAGTTATGACTTTAAAACATTATATGAAGATAGAATGTATATGGGAGATATAGTCTATATACATGGGATGGAAATCTATAATGATATATTTCATGATATAATTGGATTATATCAATCCCTAATAATAGACAATAGATGCTAGGAAGTTTCTCATATGATGATAAACTTCAATTAGAAGGAAAACTCTAGTGAGACTAAGAAGTTGCTCTTCTCAAAGAGAACGTACTCTTTGACTCCCAAAGAAACAATGCGTAAATAGAATCCTTTATGCATACGCATAAAGGGGATTTATGTATTTCATATTGTATGAAAAACATTGATATGAGTTGTACATAGAATGATACAAGACGATATCAGTGCAAGCCCAGGATCAGAACCATGGCAACTGTCAAGTGAGTCCTTAAGTATTTAAGAAATACTAAAGGATAGATTCCTCAAAAATTGAGGAAGAATTAGAGTAACGTAATGGAAGCGTAAATGTATTAGATTATGAATCTAATCCATCATTGGATGTTTCTTCACTTTGAATGAAAAGATAATCAGATATCTCTTTATTATGACTAAAGAGATATTTGGATGGAAACATTAAAAGTAATGACTTTAGTGTGTTCCATTATGAATGCAAAATATATTGCCATATAGAAGCTTACAACAATGTTGTTTGGATGGGAAAGTTCATTTATGAACTCTCTATTCGGTTCCAACCAGAAAGTGTATCTAGTGTACTGACACTATGACACTAATGGGGCGATAGCTCAAGCCAGGGAATCAAGGTCTCATCAAGGTCCGAACTCAAATGAGAGACTGAACCACATGATTGAGAATCATGTATAATGGTGACGTCGTTATTCTCAAGGTTGCTTCTATGGATAACATATAGATATCCATTGTCTAGGCCTACTATTCAGCCATTTATGAAATGACTACAGAAGAGGTATCATCACTGATGACCAAGCTGATTGGCTCTAGTGCAAGTGGGAGATTGTTGGAAATGTGCCCTAAAACCAATCATATGATGATACTTTACGGACATTTCACATATTAAACTAATCTAGTTTAATATCAAGGGCAACGATTATTGTTTGAGCCGTCTCATATAAATGTTATATGCTTAAACGATAAGTCCAAGGAATAT
Organism: Malus domestica; assembly: GCF_042453785.1. NCBI lineage: Eukaryota > Viridiplantae > Streptophyta > Magnoliopsida > Rosales > Rosaceae > Malus > Malus domestica. The sequence goes on from NC_091673.1 coordinate 36,120,049, forward strand.
GTGATTGGGAGAATGCGATCTAAAGAAGTTGGATTCATGAGACCATTCTTTCGTAGACACATCCTAAACGTTCCTGATCATAGGATTGCCAATTGGGCATTGACAGTCCGTTAAGATCAGTAAGTGATGTGTCTTCTCTCAGGGAGAGTGACTAGTCTCGAGTCATTGGTGTGTGTGACATCAAGACAAGTACGTAGGTGCTCAATAGAGAATGAGTTCACTGAACACGATCAACGAAGAGTTCTTATATTCATGTCACATGAGAACTCATGGTTGGGATAATGCAAAGTAGTCCTTTGACCTGAGGCATCATAGTTGTCTTATGGTTAAGTCCTTGATCTTTGATTATGTCAAAGTCACTCCATCAGGAGGGTATCCACGGCATAGTTGGGGTTAAGCCACTTAGCCATGGAGGCAAGTGAATGTGCAACAAGGGATCTCTAACCTTCAAACCGTTTGAGGGAGAATACTCTATGATATGATTAAGAATCTCTGGCCAGAGTATGAATGAGATTTAGGAAAGTCGTTCCAAATCACATTCAAGGTAATCATATAAGCACACGAATTACATTGGATAGTAGACATGAATAAACTATCAAACCAAACAATGTGGTCAAGAGTATTGTATTAGAGAAAGACCGTATTGCATTTGTAATCCTAAACTGAATAGGTTCTCTACCTCTTCTGATTAGCTTGGGTAACCATGATATGCTGCTAGGTGTCACTCATGGTTTGTGGAAGCCCTAAACGTGTATAATCACTAAAGGGAGAATTGAAAGTAAGTTTCAATTCACAATCGATTTTAAAGAGTTTTAATCGCCCACTGCCTCGCTAAAAGGAACCTAATGGATCGTACACCGTGTAAGGTAGAGATTGAAGAAACAACGGAGATGAGTAAGAATAATTAAATGGTTTAATTATTTATGGCAAGGATTAATTAATATGTTAATTAATCAAACGAATAAGTTCGTTAAAGACCTCGGGATAGTTTTGGACCTTAAGGCCCAATGGGCTTCGAACGTCAAGTCCATTGACTTAAGTTGTATGACAACTTAATGAATAATGATTCACAAAGGCCCAAATAGTCCAATGAATCCCTATGGCCGGCCATTTAGAGATGGAGTGGGTTTTGGACTTATTTACAAGTTTGCCACTCCAATGAATTAAGGTATAAATATGACTTTATAGCCAAAATTCATTAAGGGTTTCTTTTAGAGAAAATTGGTGAGAACTTGTCTCTCCTTTTCTCTCTAGGAGGCTGGCCCCCTTGGAGGGTGGATCTAGCAATCCCACTACTCCAAGGTCACTTATTCCTTCTCCAATCTCTCCTTGGTGTGGAGACTTAGAGGTTCTCAATTTTGGGAACTTGGAGAAACCTTTTCACCCATCCAAATCCATAGATTTTAGATGCAAGGAATGAAGGCCCTCTCTTTGGGTGATTAGCCTTTGCTTATGCAAAGAGGAATCTACAAAGGTATAAATCTCAACTCACTTTGTTTTGAGTTGATTCTTGGTTCACCAATCTACTAGGCTTTGAATTTCATGGTTAATGTTTTGTTTTTGAATGCATGCAAGCATGATTCCGCCTTTTAATTGTTAAATGCATGCTATAGATGTTATTCAAATGAACATGTTTTCACAAAATCATCCTTCATTTTATAGAGCAAATCACCTCCAAGAAAAACCGCGGCATGGGAAATGTGAATCCTAACACAGAGTAATACGGATGGAATTTGATAGCTCTCTTCCTAGTAGAGGCACCCTCTCCACATAGTTCTTGGCCGCTATCATCTTTCACCCGCTTAACGCGGACCCTAAACCGAATTGCATGCTTGTACGCCTCTAGAAAATTCTGAAACAACTCGTCGGGGTTAATCTTGACATGCACAGCCTTGAAGTAACCCACCTTGCAGGAAGAACCACCTTGACAATACAAAGGTGGAGGATATTCGTCACTGCTGCGGTCAGAAAAAGACATCTCAAGATTTCTGCAAAAAAACATGAAGGAAAAACATTCCAAAGGCAGCTTGCAAAAAAAAAAAAAAACAAAAAACAAAAAAAATACATATACATATACATACACACACACATACACACACACACACACACACACACACATATATATATATATACATATATATGTGCAAGGAGTAGGCCTTAAGGCCTCTCGGCCCTCTTTTTTTCTACTGCATGCAGGCCGACCCAACACAAGGGGAAGCCCACGCCTCCTCTCCCCTTTCCGCTCGTGTACTAGGTGCCCTAGGAAGCAAGGCCAGGTCATGCGACCAAGCCATTGAAGACCGAAAGCCAGCCCAAGCCGGACTCTCCCTCTCCCTCTCTAATCTGCTGCACGGGCCCCTGCTCAGCAGCTTGCAAGGTGCAGCCATGGAGACCCGGCCCAAGCCGATCTCCCCACGCCAGCCAACACCTTTGTCACACCACCTGCAGCCCGTGGCCTCCTTGCCACGACATTCATGCATCCTTGACACCCACCAAGCCAATTCCTCAAGCCCCAAGGCTCCCAAAACTTCAAGAAGAAAAAATTCAAATTTTTCTTACCTTTGTGCAGTACGTAAAAGAAGAAGAACAACAAGAAACTACTCTTCGCATGGGCAAGAAGAGAAGAATGCTAAGGGAGGGGGAAAAAATATCCTCTGGCTTCTCTTTCTTGTTGGAATAATGATTGTTCTCAAAATTTATTTAATCCCCTACTTAAGGCAAAGTTAAATAGGTATTGGGGGCAATTATTTTCCTTTTCCTAGAAGAAGTCTACTTCCAAATCAAGGAAGAAGATCAAGTTCAAATTGGGAAACAACTCTACAAAGCCAAGCAACTTGGGATTTCTACACCTACTACCTTTTCCATGCGTGCAACACAGTAGGTGTGGGGGCATTTGTGGACCCTAAAATAATCCCCAAAATTCTAGAGGCGACACGTGGACTTTTATTCAAGAAGGACAAGATTACCCTCAATAAATGGGCAAACTTATCAGATTCTCCCATGCGCAGCTCACATCCCTGGAGGACTCAGCAGCTAAACACAACTGCCACAACTCACCTGCCCTTGACATGGAATTAAAGATAAGGATTAATTACCCAAATCCTATCTTTAATACATTCCTACTTGAAGGATAACTCCAATCAAGTAAGTAATCCTAATTTATTTAAATTAGGATAATTACACCATTATCTCAAGGTATTATTTCCTATTTAATATCTTGGGAATATTTAGAGAATATCTCTCTATTAAACACTATATGGCCAGCCCTATCCCTATAAATACCCCATATTCTTCCTTTTTAAAGCTTTTTGCAACCCTCAAAAGCCTTAAACACTTTAGTCTTTCAGAGAAACTAATCAGGCATCGGAGATCCGTTCACCTAACCCCCCTCCCACCTCGTGGGTGCGTGAGGCTTAGGTCTTTGATCAAAGGTGTTGATTGTTTTGCAGGTGCATTTTCATCAAGACAGAAGATGGCGGAAATTTGCATCGACGTAGTTCACCTGGGTTTGAGCTTTGAGAGCTATGGAGCTCTCGGCTTCAATGGTGGATCACTCCATGTTGACCCGATGATGCATGCAAACACATATTCATGTTCCTTGCGTCACAGGGATGTTCAGTATATGATTTTTAGGGTTTGAGCTTTGCCATAGTTCTTGGGTTTGTTGGTGGTTTTTTTTTTTTTTTTTTGGCATGCACCGAGAGGAAGAGTGTGAGGAGAGCTTACAGGAGAGAGAGAGCTGGAAGAAAGAAAAAGAAGGGAATGGAGGGAGGGAGGGAGAAAGAGAGAGAGAGAGAGAGAGAAAGAAATAATTAAAATAATAATGTGATGTGTGTGTAAGGAGAGATTTTTCAGTGTGACTAGTACACGGGGTAGTACACCACATGCCACTAAACAAATAGTGGGATATGTGCGCTAAAAAGTTATTAACTTAAAAAATAAAATTTCCCACCATTCATATTAAAACATGTGGTGTACCACTTTTATTCCCGTCACAACTAAAAATTTCTCGTGTGTAAGAGAGAGAGAGAGAGAGAGAGAGAGAGAGAGATAAAGAAAATAATGAAGTGATGTGTGGGTAAGAGAGAGGGAGAGAACCATGTGGGGGAACCGGCCAAAAAGAAGGAAAAATGATGGTGCTGTGTGAGATGGAACAAGTCTGGGTTTTCAAAACCCAAAATAAATATTATTTTGGGAATTGTTATTAGCACTCCAAAAATCCCATTTGACACTCCAAATTTTTCATAATTGGAAACAAAAATACACTTGTGAGGAAAATACACTTGTGAGGAGTGTAGAATGAGATTTTTAGAGTGCTAATAACAATTCCCATTATTTTAATTCCTACTTGTACACTAAATGAATTAAATATCATGAGTGATCTGAACAAAGCCTATTTAAGGCTGATTTAAGCTTCCCCATGCTAGACCAAGGTGCACACTGCACGAGAAAATTAGAATTGATCTCATGTGGATTTGCATTATTTCGAACATAACTTCTTCGTTATAACTCCGAATTGAGTTCAATCTATGGCCACATGTTCGTAACAATGAGTGCTATTCAAGAATAGTAAAATAAGACTGGAAAAATGAAAGAAAATTTGAGGTTCACGTGGCATCTCAGGGGTAATTTGATAATTTCACTACTACTGAGAATAAAATACAATAAATCTCGGGACGGGATGTCACAAGAGAAGAACACATAATATTTTGGAGAAATTTGCTACGCTTGGACGATTTGTATTACAAGATGTTTTCTATTCTTGTTTTTAATAATATTTTGTTTTATGATTGTTAGAAACTAATTTTCGTTTACTAAGGCGAGGCCATGAGCCTTAGCAAGAATATGTAGTTTCTTTTCAATTTGCTTATGATATTATGCATGTAGGTTTGAATTATTAAGCACCGGTTTAAACTATCTAATTGTCTTAATGCTTAGCTACCATTAGGATCTTTAGAAAAGTAATTTGATGCCATTTTCGTCGGAACTTGGTCCTTGAAATTGATGAAGGCTTCTTGCGGTTAATATGTGCAAGTTCACTTAGGTTGAATACCACATCTTAAGAGTTGTATGGTTTTTCAAAAGGTTTCACAAAGCTTAATAAGTCAAGCATGTTTAGATTTGATATGAATACCACAGACGGGTTGCATGTTTGATATACGCTCTATATTGGGGGTCTAAGTAGGCATACTTTAGGAAAACCTAACCTTCAAAATATGCATTTGTAATTCACAAGTAATTGGAAGAACTACATAGGATTGTTAAGATGACAGAGGAACCCTAGGCTTTTACAATTAATTAAGATTTGGTTTGATACAAATTATTCATTCAATTCATGTGGAGAACGACCTTGCCAGAGTCATCTATACTACAATTACCTTGTACTCTTACAATTATTTTAGGTATTTTTATCCCTACTTTTGCAAGTGGTAAAAATCCTATCAACCATCTTCAAAATAATTAAGTGCTCACACAATCTCTGTTTACCGGCCACGCCCTACAAAACACTCCTGAAAAAGATAAGGCATCTAGTGTTATGGGGAGTTGGGAATCAGCCTGGTGGACACAATGAAGACAGACCTAACACCTAGTGTTTGTCAAAGTTTTGGACACCCAATGCCAAATCCCATACACACCAAGGATAACAAGAAGACTCAAGTAGAGCAAAGGTGATGCGAAAAATAAGTTAACACACAAAATTAAACCCTCTTTTTGACAATTGTAGTATAGATGTAAGTAGGGTATCGTTCTAGGCCGGGGATTAGGAGGGATTGCTAATCTATCCTAAATTAATTTAAAAATATTAAACAAGACTCAAGGATACAAAACTAGGCTAAAAACTCTAATAACTCGAAACACACTTAAAATGACTCAAAATAATGAAAACAATTAAATTAAACACTAGGAACTGAAATGGATGGAAATTAAATTAAAAGACTAACAATAAAGAAAACTAAATAAATAATATAATTTAATAATGGATGGGTGTTTGGTTTTGATGAAAAGTAAATTAAACTTAAATAAATTACAGAATTTACAAAAACATGAAATTAAGGTGAAATGATAAATGACGGACTAGCTAGAGGGTTCTTCTCCACACATGACACATATGCAACCTAAATTGATTTTCAGTTGTTCTTTCAATAAATTGTGAATTTCAATACTCCAGATTAACCGTGAACAGCACTTTTTTAATCTTCAAGTTTTCCTTAAGTTATTGAATTGGACGGGAAAACGCATACAACAATTCAAAACATTCTTCAAAAGTCCCCTACGTGAAAAGCACAATAGAGATACAATCAAAGATCATTAAACTTTGTGAAAACTATAAGCATTGACGAGGCATTCGTAACTATGAAAAGCATGATACTCTTGCCAAGAATTTACTTAACGTGATTGTGACCAGCAACCTTTACTACTTGTGAAAATAAGTTCATAACGATTAGGTGAAATTCACTTATATTCTAGCATCAAATTCATGCATGTAAATTAAGTGTGCACTCTCAACCAACATACACAAATCAGTTTTTATACGAACGGATAAGTAAATTGAAATCACAACTTATGAAATCACAACCGAAGGTAATCAATTCATATTACAGATATAATCATGGCTTTGAATTAACCTCTAGCCAAAATCAATTTATTTACACATTATTAAAAACAGAAATAAAAGAGAAGTTTGGAAAAATTAAACCGAAAGAAAGGATCTGCTGCTTGGACTCTGAACTGCATTTTCATGCTGACCTCCTGTCCTCTCGGTCCTCTTCCTGCATCTCTGCGAAGCAGCTTTCACTTGCCCTCCAGCTCCAGCTGCAGCTGCCAAATGGCAACTCTTCTTTCACATCTCCCCCGTATCCAACAGCCTCTCCCTATTGCCCACGCTGCCCAAGGGCAGCCCTCCTGCTTTCCCCCTTTCGCTGCACAAAGGCAGCTGCTTTTATTTTCTTCTCTGGCGCACACGCTGCAAGGGCAGCGGTGCTCTCTGTTTTTTCCCCAAGGCTCTCTGCTTCTCTCTTTTTCTCCCGCTGCCCCCAACGCAAGGCAGCTGTCTTCTTTTCTTATTTTCCTTTTCGCTGGCAGCTTTGCTGCCTCTCTCTCCTCCCGCGTCAATCTCCTTTTCCAGCTGCCCAAAGGCAGCATCTCTCTACTTCTTTTTATTATTCTTTTTGTTTCTGACCTGTCTCTCACCAGCTGCCAAAGCAGCTCTCCCTCTTGGATCCCTTTCACTTATTCTATTCTTTTCTTTCCTTTCTTCCAATCCCACCCGTCAGTCCACTTCTCTCCCCATTCGTTCCTTTCTTTTCTTCTACAAAACAAAACCATCATGATGATGTTTCAAACATCATCATGATTTATCATTATTATATATATATTTTTTTAATTTAATTTAAAAGCTGATCTACACAGACAGTTTTGACGAATTTATTACATAAAATTTCATTTGTTCTATTTTTATTTTCTTTGCATAACAAATCCTATAAACACAAAAATAACGTAAATAGCTCAAAAATATAAGGAACTAACTAAGAAAAGACGAGTGAATTCGAAGTAAAAATATATATAAATATGATCCGATCAAAAGGTTGTAGAAACTTGTTCTTAAACTTTGATTTTTTATTGTTAAAACTTGTCTCATGACTTGAATTCAATCTCTAACTTCTAAAATATGTTTATGAGGTGTTTTTAATATTAAAAATTGTCTCTTATAGATTGATAAATCGAATTGGAGGTGACATTTGTTCAAGCATCACAATAGATCAACAACAATTTGGTATCGACCTGCCCCTTTTGGGAGTCGAACCTAAGACCTCTTACTCAACTAAGACATTTCATGTCAATTACAAAATAGTATAACCTGTAACAAAAACACTTTCCTAAGGAGAATTATAGAAGCTCAAAATTGCAACTATTGGATAATTACAAATCCTCAACTGACGAGGATTAAATTTCCGAGATTAAAGAGGACACCAATAGTCCTTTATTCAAGTGCTATTTAACTTCCACCAACGCACTACTTCTCTTATCAGAAGACATCCTTTCAGCCATTCTATTAGTTATTTGGGCCCTCTTGCTTATGTTACTCCCAGCTTTCCTTTCGATGAACCTCTGCATTATCCTGATCGGTATTCCACCCAAATCAAAGTCTTCATTCAAAGACCTTTTTAAGAACCTAATGTCTGTTTTCAAGAGCTTTTTCTTCCCACTCAGAAAGGCAACAAAAGTGGGTGGTCGGGCCTGTTGAGGAAAAACTAGAGTACATAGAGTACACAACTCTAACACAAGTGTTGGAGAGACAAAACAAGTACACAAATTACTTGTATTACACTTACAAAATATTACAACACTTAAACTCTCAAGAACACACTTGAGAAGCTATGACACTCACTCACTTTCTAGAGACAAACTCTAGATCACTCACACTCCTCACAAGACTACTCTTACTTCTCACTATCACTTGGTTGGTTGGTTGATTGGTTGCTTGATTGATACAAATGGTGTGGATGCCTTCTCCTTTTATAGGCATGGATGGAACTTTGGAGAAGCATGTAATCATCATGCTAGAGATATCTAGATAATTCTACTAACTACTAATCTTGCATGTTGGTGGAAACCTCACCATTTTTCTAGACTTTTCCACAAACTTGAACTTTACTAGAATTCTCTAGCATGTGTATGGATCTTTCTTTGTCCATGGGTTGGATCCATCTTGGGCCAAGGCAAGATTTCACTTCAACACAAACACCAATTGGGTTGGTGTTGATCTTCAACACCCCCCTCAACACCAGCTCATTCTTTCCTCCATGCTGAGTTGATAATGAAAATTTTCAAACTTGCCGGTACTCAAACCTTTAATGAACAAGTCCGCAACTTGTTCATCTGTATTGATTTGTCTCATCTCAATCTCTTCTTGCAAGACTTTCTCTCTAATGAAATGATAGTGTACCTCCACATGTTTAGTTCTTGCATGAAAGATTGGATTTTTCGCCAAAAGAATTGCCGATTGGTTATCACAGTACAATGGTATTGGATAGTCTACTAGTTGATGTAGATCACCCATCAACTGTACCAGCCATGCATTCTCTTGAGCTGCCATTGCTACTGCTTTATACTCTGCTTCTATGGTTGACAAAGATATCGTTGGTTGTCTCTTGCTACACCACGAAACTACTCCAGAACAAATTTTGAAGACATACGCAGTGGTCGATCTTCTGGTGTCATGATCTCCTGCAAAGTCTACATCACAATAACCAACTAACTTGCAGTCTTCACCTTTCTTGTACAAAAGACCATAGTCAATTGTACTTTTTACATATCTCAGTATTCGTTGAACTGCTTCCAAGTGAGGCTTCTTTGGATTTTGCATGTACCAACTCATCACACCAACTGCATAAGAAATGTCAGGTCGAGTAAAGGTTAAGTAGATCAAACTACCTACGAATTGTCGATACATCGTCGCATCTTCCAAATATTTTCCTTCATGTGCACACATTTTGGCATTTGGCTCCATCGGCGTCGAAATCAGCTTGCATTCGAGCATTCCGAACCTCTTCAACAAATCTTTGGCATACTTTTGTTGACAGAGAAATATTCCTTCTTGTGTGCGATCAACCTCTAGACCAAGGAAGTGCTTGAGTTAACCAAGTTCCTTCATCTGGAAACGGACTGATAAATTCTCCTTCGTCCGAAGAATTTCTGCCTCATCATCACCGGTTATGATTAAGTCATCCACATACACTAGCATGATAGCTAGCTTTCCTTCGTTGACTTTGAAAAATAGGTTGGAATCTGCAGGTGTTACTGAATAACAACTTTGGTGAGAAACTTTGCAATCTTACCATACCACGCTCTTGGTGCTTGTTTCAAACGGTAGAGTGCTTTCCTTAACTTGCACATGTACTCAAGATGAGCTTCGCTTTTAAAGCCCATTGGCTATATCATGTAGATCTCTCGATCTTAGTCTCCATGGAAGAAAGCATTCTTCACATCCATCTGGTATAGATTCCAATCTTTGTTAGCTACAAGCGTAAGTAGGACTCGTACTGTTGTAAGTTTCACCGCTGGACTAAACGTTTCATCGTAGTCTAGTCCGTACTATTGAGAGAAACCATGAGCTACCAATCGTGCCTTGTACCTCTCGATTGACCTATTTGGACGGCGCTTTATCTGGTAAACCCACTTGCAGGATATGGGTTTCACATCTCTTGGCTTTGGCACGAGATCCCAAGTCTGATTTTGCTGAAGTGCATCGATCTCTTCTTTCATAGCTATCATCCACTTAGAACTCTACGATGCTTCTTCGAACGTCTCTAGCTCTGTTGCTTCTTCAATTATGGCTACATTGGTGTATTTAGGATTTGGACTTCGTGTTCTTGTTGACCTTCAGAGTTGAGATTGTGGAGTTGATTCTTCCGTTTCACTAGGCCCACCTTCTTCGTTTGGTTGTTGATACACGCCAGTTTGCCAAGGATTCCGAGCCACTCTTTGTTCAACATCATCGCCATTTGGATCTCCTAATTCATCTGAACTTGGTTGGAGTTGGATAGTATGCTCCCCCATCTTCTGTTGCAGCTTTTCTCCAAATTCTCTAGAGTCTGGTAGCACCTCAAGTTGAGGAAGCCCCTTAAGCATCGACTTTTTCACCATCACACTTAGGTTGGAATAGCTAACGTGACCTAACCGCATGTGCCATAGATTTGATGTCTCATATTTCCTTATCCTATCTACATATGCAGATTCTGCTGACATTACGTAGACTGACTCCAATTGTCGCCCCTCCATTGTTGGTATTTCTGAGATTTTGAGGTCAGGATACACCTTCACATCTTGTGGACTGAACAAGACATAGTGGCCTGATGATGTTAATTGGGCCATAGATAGCAAATTTGTTTTCATTCCTGGGACATGATAAACATCTTGAAGTGGCACCTGGTTAGAATTATATCGAGGCGTAACTATCGTCTTACCGATGTGAGCTATCGGTAACCTTGAGTTGTCGGCTGTCACCACCACACGACCTCCCTTGTATTCAGATAGGTTTTGTAACTTCTGTTTATCACCTGTCATATGATTTGAGCAGCCCGAATCTACGATTCAATCATTTTTGTAGTCAATCCGTTCTTATGTTGTTATCGTGTGGGCTAATTCTTCTTCCTCCGTAGCGAATAAGGTTTCAGCATCCCAACCATCTTCACTATTCTCCTTCGAACTAGAAGTAGTAGTATTACTTTCAATAGGCTTTTTCTTGGTCCAACAATCTTTCGCCATGTGGCCCTTCTTCCTGTAGTTGTAACACTCGCCATCAAACTTTCTATTATTACCACGATTCTTCGAAGCTCCCCCTGAACGAGAGCTTCCCTTTCCTTGGTGACTTTTCACCTTGTCTCCATCCTTTTTAGATCCATTACCAATGTACCGCTTGAAAGTGCCTTTGCTTTTGCTGGTGTAGAGTGCTTCCTCTTCACCCTTCAGCGAGACTCCTCCCATTTGCTTGGCCATAGCTTCTTGACCTGCAAGCAACTTTTCAAACTTAACAAGCAATGGTTGTGTCAGCCATCCCTCTATAGTGGCAACAAACCCTCGATATTCGGGTCTCAAACCATGTATAATTATTCTCTTCATCCTGGTTTCCCCAATAGAAGCTATTGGATCTAACTCTAAAATTTCATGGCATATCGACTTCACCTTGTGAAAGTACTGGGCAATCGTCATGTCGCGTTGTGCCATGGATAGCAGCTCGTTCTCGAGAAGTTGCAGTCTTGTATCATTCTTCTTTGAAAAGAGTGTAACAAAAGTGTCCCATGCTTCCTTTGGCGTTTTGGCATCCCGGATGTGCTCCAACTTCTTCTTCAATTGTGGTCTTTAAAGCAAACATTGCTTTGCCTGCTTTCATTTTCCACTTTCGCAAGATGCCATTGGCATCTTCTGCCGTCGGTTGTGTAACCTCACCACTGCCAACAACCTCCCAAAGGTCCTGACCTTTTAAGTAAGACTCCATACATGTTACCCACGTATTGTAGTTTTTGTTGTTGAACTTCTTGATTCCTCCAACTACTTGAAGGTCACCCATCGTGCCGGCAAGATTTCGACTATACCGATCAAGCTTGACTAACAAACTTGCAGAGTACCAAACTCCTCACGACTCAAGATAGCTCCACCAAGAACGATCCTTGACCGTCTCGCTCTGATGCCAATTGTTGAGGAAAAACTAGAGTACACAACTCTAACACAAGTGTTGGAGAGACAAAACAAGTAAACAAATTACTTGTATTACACTCACAAAATATTACAACACTCAAACTGTCAAGTACACACTTGAGAAGCTATGACACTCACTCACTTTTTAGAGATAAACTCTAGATCACTCACACTCCTCACAAGACTACTCTTACTTCTCACTCTCACTTGGTTGGTTGGTTGATTGGTTGCTTGATTGATACAAATGGTGTGGATGCCTTTTCCTTTTATAGGCATGGATGGAACTTTGGAGAAGCATGTAATCATCATGCTAGAGATATCTAGATAACTCTACTAACTACTAATCTTGCATGTTGGTGGAAACCTCACCATTCTTCTAGACTCTTCCACCAACTTGAACTTTGCTTGAATTCTCTAGCATGTGTATGGATCTTTATTTGTCCATGGGCCGGATCCATCTTGGGCCAAGGCAAGATTTCACTTCAACACAAACACCAATTGGGTTGGTGTTGATCTTCAACAGGGCCTTCACCTGCGTGAAGTACTTCACTTTTGGTTGAGCAGACTCATATTTTCAAGAATGCCTGCTCATAACCTGATCAGACACGGGAAAAGACAAACAGTTACTTCCAAATGACCTTTATGATGGTGGATGGATGGATGATGCATAGAAGGTACCATTAACTCACCTTGAGCAACCAACGATTGAGACGAGCTGTTGACAATCTTGAACACCATTTTTCATATGTATCAATAACTTGGTGCGTGACATCTGCGTGGCCCCTTCCTTCCAAGGCTGAAATGTGTTTATACCATACTTAACCAATCCCGAAACTATTAAGCACCGGTCAACATTATACCATCAAGGACCCAGAAGAGTTTCCCTCTAACCAAGAGGCCAATCACAGCGCGACATGTGTCGACATTGGAAGCCAATCATAGCGCGACACGTGTCAACATTAGAAGCCAATCACAACATGACAAGTGTCAATGTCAGAATGAAACTAGAAACTCTCTTCTATAAATAGAGATCATTCTCTCACAATATTTCCTAATGTCATTTGTACTAAATCATTCACTAGTACTCACTAAAGGAGAGCTTGAACCTATGTACTTATGTAGACCCTTCACAATTAATGATAACTCCTTTACTCTGTGGACGTAGCCAATCTGGGTGAACCACGTACATCTTGTGTTTCCTTCTCTGTCTCTATCCATTTGTATACTTATCCACACTAGTGACCGGAGCAATCTAGCGAAGGTTACAAACTTGACACTTTCTGTTGTACCAAAACCCCCACTGATTTTGTGCATCAATATTTAGTGTCGTCTGTGGGAACGACACTTATTCCCACTATTTTCAGCTTTGTTAAGCTGGTTTCCACCATTCGTACACTCTCTTTGGACCAGGCATCCCTCTCTAACATGGGGAGAGAAGGAAGCCACAACACATAGAATGACACCCCTTTTGCACCTAGTGCGAAGAAACGAAAGAAGGAAGGAAAGAGGGTTGCTCTTCAAGCTAAAGTCGATGAGCTAGAAGCTCAAAACAACAAGATAGCAATGAAGAATGAGGTCCTTCAGGAGCAGTATGAGAAGCTCTTTGAGATGCTCCACGAAACTAGGCGTACTCAAACACGCGAGCTCGTTGCCCCTGTGGACATCAACCATCATCTGGGTGCCCCCAACACGGAGGGTCATCTTCCTTCAACATGGGTATCCCTGATGAGGAGCGAGCTAATCATCAAAACATTGATCAACATGAGACTTCTTTCAACCCAGCTGCTTCGACCTGAATTAGGAGAAGTGGAGGAAGACACCTCATTGCAGAAGGGTTAGAAGGATCGAAAGTTGTTTATCGTGACTGCCGAGACTTCTTAAAGCAACGTCGAGAGAATCCCCTCCATATATGCTTGAAGATCAATGACCCAAGGGTTTCTGAAAGACTCGATCCCCTCCCACGACCTAGGCCAGCTGCCAATCTAGGGAAGGAATGACAGGTCCCAGAGGAACATGAAGGTACAGAGGACTCTGAGGTACTCCGACAGACTCGCCCTAGAAGTCAGTACGGCAAGTCCAAGGAAAAATCAAATTCCCTTGCTTAAACTTTCCTACTTCCAAGAGGCGATGGAGACTTACGAAAGAAAATCCCAATGGTACATGACTCCACTCAGGACCCCCTTGTCCCACAGCTCCTTAAGGAACCAACCCAAGCCTGGCCCTTTCATAAGGAGGATCCTAAACACCCTCCTTCAAGTGAAGACAAAACAAAAGCGTGGTTTACAACTCTATACTGGAAGGGAGGACCTAATTGAACACCTTAACCTCTTTAAGTCCACCATGGCATATCAGATGCATACCGACTAAGAGTGATGTCTTCTCTTCCTCTCCACCCTCTTTGGCAGAGCTCTAAACTGGTATTGTTGTCTTCCACCTGAGACAGTAGATTCATTTGAGGAATTGAGGAAACTGTTTATCTCTTAACACATCTTCCAGATTGATTGCTTGCATTCTGCATATGACTTGTACACTATTCGCTAGAAGCCGGACGAGTCACTACGAGAGTATGCCGGTTGTTTCAGCCTTGAGTATTCTCGCTGCGCTGAGGCAGACGACCAGACCACCCTTAAGGCTTTCACGGCAGGCCTACGTAATTGTTTCTTTAAGTACATGATCAATGCCAACACTTGGAAGACTTACTCTAAGGTGATGGCACATGTTTATAACCATGCCTCCGCCAAGGCAAGGACAGATCAAGCGAAACCCCCCACAGCCACCCCTTATCAGCAAGTAGGGAGTGGAAGCCAGATCCAACCAAATGAGAAGACCTTGACCTTCCAAACGACAGCGGTGCCTCCCCCTACCTTACTTAATACTTTGCCAAGTTAACAGGCATATCAATCTCAGGGCAAAAGGAAAGATTTTCATCCTCACCAGTCTCATTTTAGTAAAAGGAGTAAGGGACATTACCACGATTACCAAGGGTATCGCCATGATAATCCTCGACCTCAGGCAGTCAACACAGTGGGTCAAACACGTGTTAGGACAGCCCTTACCTTGAGGTATGAGGCATACACACCTTTGAAAGCCACATGCGTGGCCATTTACCACAGCATAGCACACCTGATACCGAAGCTAAAGCCGAGGCACCTGGATTACAAGCCCACGAAGAACACGAGCATGTTTTGCTACTACCACGAGCAAAACGGCCATGACGGCGATAAGTGTATCACCTTTCGTGATCATATTGAAGCTTTGGCACGTGAAGGAAAAATTGATAAATTCCTCATTCACCCTCTAAGGGGTAACTGTAACCAACGCCAGGTGAATGTGATATATTCCATAAGTGGTGGCACACCCATATCTAAATCTTCCAACAAGGCCAAAAATAGTGAACGAGCTTTAAGTTCTGGCCACCAAGTGTTTCACGTGGAAGACATCAGGGGAGGTAAGTATCAAAAGCCTAACTGGGATTCAATATGTTTCTACCATGAGGAAGAAGGAGGTATCATCTACCCTCACAACGACCTACTGATCGTGGAAGCTCACATAGCCAACTTTGAAGTACGACGAATCCTGGTAGACACGGGGGCTTCGGTCAATATCATGTTTGTTGAAGCTTTCAAGGCACTTAATGTAATTGAACATTTGCTCAGTCGCTCAATTTCCCCTCTAATAAGCTTCTCTGATGATATCATGCAACCTTTGGGGAGCATACACTTACCTTTCACCATTGGTACAGGCCCTTACACAGCTACCATTACCACTAACTTCCTAGTGGTTGATTACCCAACGGCATACAATATCATCTTCGGACGCACATGCATCAATGATCTTAAGGCCATGGTATCCACACATATGTTATTGATGAAATTTCCAACCCCCTAAGGCAATGGTTACATCAGACCAGATCAACTTAGTGCACGATCATGTTACAACACTTCGGTCAAGCAACAGCACCTGCATGTGCCCAAGGAAACCCTTTCTATACATGACCAAGTCATAAAGACCAGCCTAGACGAAGCCAACTTAGATCTTCACGGTGGCAACAACAAACCTGACGATCCTCGAGATGACTCTTTCACCCAGCAAGCACAACCCGCTGAAGAGTTGGAGAAGGTCTCTATCTCAAAAGATTATCCGGATCGTATGGTGAAGATTGGCACCACCTTGTCACCATCCATTCAGTTGACATTGATCTCTTTTTTGCAAGAAAACACTGATGTCTTCGCCTGGTCATACGAGGACATGTCAGGCATCTCTCCCGATATCATCTGTCATCGCTTAAGTATTGACCCCAAGACCAAGCCAGTAAGACAAAAGCGAAGATCTTATGACGCTGAACAGTACGAGGCAATGAAGGCAAAAGTTGAAAAACTCAAAGGCATAGGCTTCGTCCGCGAAGTCAATTATCCAACGTGGGTAGCAAATGTTATCCTTGTTAAAAAGAATCCGACCAAGGAAAGTCTCCTGCTTCAAAAGGTCTTGTAGAGAATGTGTGTCGATTACACCGACCTAAACAAAGGATGCCCGAAGGATAGTTTTCCTCTTCCTCTCATAGACAGACTTATAGATTCTACGACAAGGTGTGAACTTCTGAGCTTCATAGATGCTTACTCAGGATACAACCAAATCCTCATGAACCCTCCGGACCAAGAACACACAGCCTTTACTACTGACAGGGGACTATATTGCTATGAAGTCATGCCCTTCAACCTAAAGAATGCAGGAGCAACTTATCAGAGACTGGTCAATTCATTATTCGCTGAACAGATTGTGAAGAGCATGGAAGTTAACGTTGATGATATGCTAGTCAAGAGCAAATATGCTGACGAACACATCATCAACCTATTTGAAACTTTCACCATTCTGAAGAGGTATCGAATGAGGTTGAACCCCAACAAATGTGCCTTACGTGTAGGCTCTGGCAAATTCTTAGGCTTCATGATAAGCCAACGAGGCATTGAGGCTAATCCCGAGAAGATCAAAGCAATCCTCGATATGAAGGAACCAGTAACTTTAAAAGACGTCCAGAGCCTTACTGGTAAGGTGGTAGCCTTAACTAGGTTCATCTCTAAGGCTACAGACAGATGTGCTCCTTTCTTCAAAGCACTTAAGGGAAGTAAGAAGTACATTACATGGACTGATGAATGTGCTGAGGCATTCAAGAACCTCAAAGGCTACATGAGTAAAGCCCATCTGCTCTCCAAACCTGAGGTTGGTGATACTCTCATGATCTATCTGTCAGTATCGACTTTAGTAGTAAGTTCCATTCTCATTTGAAAGGATGGTAATGTTGAACGGCCTGTCTACTACGCTAGTAAGGCCTTACAAGATGCAGAGACACGATACTCCAACATTGAGAAATTGGATCTAGCATTGGTCATATCTGCTCGAAAACTTCGCCCTTACTTCCAAGCACACTTCATCATTGTGCTTACCAATCATCCTATTCGACTAATACTCCAAAGTCCTGACACTTCTGGGTGAATGATCAAATGGGCGATAACATTGGGTGAGTTTGACATCTCCTACCAACCAAAGCCAGCTGAGAAGGGCAAGTAGTGGCAGACTTCATCGTCGACTTCACATATCCTGTTGACATTGTTTCTACGCCTAAAGAAGTGGCTTCATTACCCTTGAAAACTCAGAAAATAGAACCAACAACCCTAGCATGGAGTCTATATGTTGATGGCTCGTCTAATCAACAGGGTTGTGGAGCAGGACTAATCCTTACGACCCCTAACAAAGTGGCGATAGAGTATGCTTTTCGTTTCAAATTCAAGGCGTCGAACAATGAGGCCGAATATGAAGCCCTCCTAGTAGGCTAACGTTTGGCCAAACACCTTAGGGTTAAAGAAATTGATATCTTCAGTGACTCCTAATTGGTGGTGAACCAGATCACCAATAACTTTGATGCTAAGGATATCTGGCACAAACACAATTGTTGCTCCAACACTTCCACTACCAGATTACCCAAATTCCTCGAGCGACAAACAGTCATGCAGATGCTTTGGCTCACCTCGCCTCAGCGGTGGAAAACAAGATTGGGAGAAAAATTCAAGTCGAATTGTTGGCAGCACCAAGCACCATGGCTGCGGAAGTGTGCAACTTACAACAGGGGGATAGTTGGATTACCCCGATTTATAGATTTCTTGCTTAGGGCACCCTTCCAAATGACAAAGTCCAAGCTAAGCAAATTCAATACAAGGCTACTCGTTACTTGATCATTAATGACCAACTCTACAAGCGGGGTTTTAGCTTACCATACCTCAGATGCCTTATGCCCGCAGACGCGGAAACTGTCATTCGGGAAATACATGAAGGAGTCTACGGAGATCATGCTAGATCTCGATCCCTAGCACACAAGGTTTTTTGCCAAGGATATTACTGGCCAACACTCAACCAAGATGCCATTAGAATATCCCGCTCATGTGATAAGTGTCAACGTTATGCAACTATTCCTCACTCTCCTCCCGAGCTGCTCACTCCTATGATCAGCTATTGGCCTTTTGCCCAATGGGTACTTGATTTGATCGGCCCAATGCCTGCAGGGAAAGGCAAGGTCCGCTATGCAATCGTTGCAATTGACTACTTCACAAAGTGGGCCGAAGTAGAACCTTTGGCAACCATTACTAAGGAAAAAATAGAAGACTTCGTATGGAAGAACATCCTTTGCAGATTCGGCATTCCCAATGCGATAGTCGCTAACAACGGGTGACAGTTTGACAACAATAAGTTTAGGATGTTCTGCTCTAAGTTCAACATCAACTTATGTTTTGCCTCCCCAGCTCATCCCAAGTCTAATGGACAAGTTGAAGCCATCAACAAAATAATCAAGCGAACTTTGAAAACCAGCTTGGACAAGGCTAAAGGTTGTTGGCCAGAATTTGTACCCTAAGTTCTTTGGTCATACCTCACTTCGTATCGGACATCAACTAGAGAAACCCCATTCTCACTTGCCTTTGGTACAGAGGCAGTTGTCCCAGTTGAGCTTGAGCAAGCAACGTTCCGAGTCCAGAACTACGTGCAAAAAGAAAATGACAAACAACTTTCCCTCAACTTAGATCTATTCGAGGAACATAAAAACCAGGCTCACTTGAGGAATGTCGCCTACACTCAGCGCATCTCCAACTACTATGACTCAAGGGTTAACCTCGTTCTTTCAAAGTGGGAGACTGGGTATTAAAGAAAAGATTACTCTGCGATAGAGTCCCGAGTAAAGAAACACTTAGTCCAAACTGGGATGGACCGTTTAAAGTTGTTGGCATCAGTCGCCCTGACCCCTACAAGCTTAGAAGCTCCGATGGCAAGACCCTTGGCCATCCATGGAACGCTAATCACTTGAAGTACTATTACAAGTAAACTCACATTGTACAAGTGTTAAGCTTCAGCCATTCAGCATCCTATGTAACGAAGACTATTTGGCATGAATTCATGCCACCAACCAGGTGATGAAATGTATAACCCGTACTCTAATATCATTTGGTAACTTGCCATTCATGCCACCAACCAGGTGAAGAAGGAACTCATCCTCGTGCCACCAACCACGTGATGAAATGTGATGAAGGAACTCACCTTCGTACCACCAACCAAGTGATGAAAGCAACTCACCATTCATTCCACCTACCAGAAAACGAGTAGTACAACGTGTACATGTGAACCCCTAGCATTCACAAATAATCAAAAACCCTCAAGCTTGACAACTCAACTAAGGTAGCACTTATGCCCAACAAGAGCTTCATCAAAGTAGTTTAACCACAATTCTCAAAAGCTTCACACACTTTTGATCAAGACAGTGTGAAGCAAAACCAATTTATGGTGCCAATAAAAGCTTCATCAAAGGAGTTCAACCACAATTCTCAAAAGCTTCACACACTCTTGATCAAGACAGTGTGACGCAAAACCAATTTATGGTGCCAATAAGAGCTTCATCAATGAAGGGCAACCATAATTCTCAAAAGCTTCACACACTCTTGATCAAGATAGTGTGAAGCAAAACCAATTTATGGTGCCAATAAAAGCTTCATCAATGGAGGGCAACTACAATTCTCAAACCTTCGAAGCAAATTTAAGGATGTTCGAAGCAAATTCAATTTATATGGTTCATCCAAACATTCAACTACTACAAGGTGTGGCTTGCATCACAATCTCTTGCTCAACAATGTGGAAGCAAAATTTGTATATAGTGTCTCTTCCACATTTTCAAATTTCTAGTTTAACAAAAAAAAAAAAAAAAAAAAAAAAGGGAAATTCAACAAAGCTTCATCAATGGAGGACAACTACAAATTCTCAAAAGCTTCACACTATCTTGATCAAGATAGTGTGAAGCAAAATCAATTCATAGTGCCCAACAAAGCTTCTACACAAAAGCTTCATCAATGGAGGACAACTACAAATTCTCAAAAGCGTCACACTATCTTGATCAAGATAGTGTGAAGCAAAATCAATTCATGGTACCCAACAAATGCTTCAACTCTAAAGCTTCACCTACAAAGCTTCAACTCCAAAGCTTTACCTACAAAAGCTTCAACTCTAAAGCTTCACCTACAAAACTTCAACTCCAAAGCTTTACCTACAAAAGCTTCACCCACAATAGCTTCACCTACAAAAGATTCACCCATAAAAGCATCACCAACAAAAGCTTCACCCACAAAAGCTTCAACTTCATAGCTTCACCTACAAAAGCTTCACCCACAAAAGCTTCACCCACCACAAAAGCTTCACCCAAAAAAGCTTCACCCATCACAAAAGCTTCACCTACAAAAGCTTCACCACAAAAGCTTCACACTATCTTGATCAAGATAGTGTGAAGCAAAATCAATTCATGGTACCCAACAAAGCTTCAACCTCAAAGCTTCACTACAAAGCTTCACCTATAAAGCTTAAAAATATATATATATATATATATATATTTTCAGAAATTCAAAAATTCAAAAATTCAAAAATTCAAAAATTCAAAAATTCAAAAATTCAAAAATTCAAAATGGTGAAGTTTTGTTACTTTGGAAACATCCAAGTCACTGAGTAGCTACTAGCAAGAGGTGTCTTGCTAGTAGCCATGTTTCCAAAAATTCAAAACTTCACCATCTTGTCAACTCTATCGACCAGAGACTTGGGGGACTCTTACCATATGCTATTGCACCTTGATACTCGGAAGTCTCATGACTACTCAGTGACTTGGATTTTTTCAAGTCTCCAACCGAGAAGTTTTCCTCACTCGAGAAATTAAGGGAGCACTACCTCAACATACATGCTTTACTCACAAGGCTTTAACATACAAGCTTCAACAAAAGGAAAAATTCAAAGAACTTAGTGAAGAAGGCCTTGGTGTATTTAACACAATACGTTAAAATGAAGCAAAGCTTGTTTATTGATATCTCTGATAAGTTACAAATATGTACATATACATGAATCAAAATAAACAAACAAGAAGGAGCCTTCACAAAGGTTGCTCAGGAGAAGTCTCAGCAGTCAGCAGAGCCCCAGAAAGAGGAGGCATCAGAGGATGATTATTTGGAGCCTCAGTACTAGGCAGAACCCCAGAAGGAGGAGGACTCGAAGGTTGATCATTTGGAGCTTCATTACGCGGTATAGCCCCTGAAGACGAAGGCAATAAATGCCTTTGGAACAAACCCACAAACCTCTGATGATCAAGTAAAATTTGACCATCAGATTCCTGCAGGTGGTCGAGCTTCCTCTTCATGTTTGTAGCATAGTCATGTGCGAGCCTGTGCAACTGTTTATTCTCATGCTTGAGCCCTCTGATCTCTTGTTTGAGACTTATCACTTTAGCCGCCAATGATTCAACTTGGCACGTTTGAGCAAATAGGCGTTGGGCCATATTAGACACAGAACCTGCACACTGAACATTGAGAACCAAAGAATCCTTAACAACCAACTCATTAGACTGTTTGGAAAGTAGTCTGTTATCTTTGGGAGTGAGAAGGTTCTTGGCCACCACCGCAGCAATCATATCATTCTTCATCACAAAGTCCCCAACGGTAAGAGGACCAGTAGGGGATAAGAAGCATGGGCGCCATATGTTGTCTTGAGAAGGCATGGCTGCCTCTTCACCAAAGTTCAAGTTAAAACGATGGTCGGATGGGCCAGACATTCTCAGAAATGATGAAGGAGAAATGAGGTGCAAAAAATCTCTGACGTAAGGGGAAAATTCCTACAAGCAGTAACTCTTTGAATGTACTTCTTGCACACAATTAGTGCCCTTATAAAAGAAAGGGCAACATAACCGTTGGTTAAAAAATCGAAGAGGCACCACTCTCCAGATTCCTAAGAAGCACCACTTTCCACACGCAACAGTAGCTCATCGGGTACCACAAATAACTTTGCCAAATATCTCTGACAAAGTTTAGACACATAAATTTTGAAGGTTCAACTACCCTACCATTACCCACAAGGGTAAAGGAACAATGCCACTGCTTGATAACTGGAAAGTCCTTGTGTGTGTCAACCTCTGTGCTCCGTGGCAAGGCAGACTGGTAAAAAAGCCCAACCTTTATTCACATCGAGAAAACACTTCCAACAGGATTACTTGCTCAAAAATCAAAGAAGCACCGCTCTTCGAATCTCGAGAGCCAAACTCCCACCAGGATTGCTTTCTCAAAAATCGAAGAGGCATCGCTAT
This sequence comes from Malus domestica, assembly GCF_042453785.1. NCBI lineage: Eukaryota > Viridiplantae > Streptophyta > Magnoliopsida > Rosales > Rosaceae > Malus > Malus domestica. The sequence goes on from NC_091673.1 coordinate 36,142,892, forward strand.
TCGAATCTCGAGAGCCAGACTCCCAACAGGATTACTTGCTCAAAAATCAAAGAGGCACCGCCCTCCGAATCTCGAAAGCCAGACTCCTAACAGGATTACTTGCTCAAAAATCGAAGAGGCACCGCCCTCCGAATCTCGAGAGCCAGACTCCCAACAGGATTACTTGCTCAAAAATTGAAGAGGCACATCTCTCCGAATCTCGAGAGCCATACTCCCAATAGGATTACTTGTTCAAAAATCGAAGAGGCATCGCTCTTCGAATCTCAAGAGCCAGACTCCCAACATGATTTCTTTCTAAAAAATCGAAGAGGCACCATTCTCCGAATCTCGAGAGCTAGATCCTCGACAGGATTGCTTGTTCAAAAATCGAAGAGGCACCGCTCTCCGAACTTCGAGAGCTAGATTTCCTTAGATAAAGCTTGTCTGCAATCTTCACACGCAACATCAGCTTTCCAGATACCACATACCACTTTTTCAAAGTGCTCTGACAAAGTTAAAACACGTGAATCTTGTAGCTCCCACTACATTGCTATGACCGAGAAGGGTAAAGGAACAACGTTACCACTCGCTGTTGGGACAATTCCTATATATGTCGACCTTCATCCTCCACAGCTAGGCAGACCTGCAAATAAAAAAAATGCTCAACTTTTCTTCACATCCGAGAGGGCACTCTTAGCATAGTCTTTCGAAATACTCAACTTATTTTCCCCTTGATAATACCTCTGAAAACAAGCCACACCAAAGCAAGAGTATCTCATATCATCAGGGTTAAAAGCAAGAGTATCCCATATCATGCTTATTCCCTGTCTTTTCCTTTGGCCTTGTTCTTACCTGCAAGACAAAGAGAAAGAGAGCAATCAGTCAGCACTTGGAATTAAGCTTCCAGTCAGGAACTGACTGCCTGGAACCCCTTACCTGATTACTTACTTGACATTGCTCTCGAGCACTCATCTTCAACATGTTATGCTTCCAGAGGAGATACCACATCTGCCTGAGGAAAAGATAGGGTAAGTGAGAAGGATACAAGGAAGCATGTGGAGACAAGCGTAACAGAATATGTGCCGATACATCCACTACTTTGTCAACAGCAAAAGTATTCCATATCATCAGGGTCCAACGTACTCTAGATTTAATGGACTTGTTTTGACCCTCAAATTCTTGAGTCGGCCTTATTCTCTAGAGGAAACGAGAAAACCCTTCAGCCCAGTTCAAGAATAAGCCTGTGGAAAGTTACTTCTTCAAAAGTAAAAGCATCTCATATCATCTCTTCTCCATTTTCTTCTCCTTATCCTTGTTGTTTTTTACGACACAAGGAAAAGGAGAACAATCAACTGGAAGCCGAAGTCGAACCTCCGATCCAGGTTGCTTGCTTGGAAGTCTGATTGCTTACCTTGTATGTTACCTCATTCGGCAAATCTCCTAGCTTGGCGACTTGGGGTCCTCTTACTATAGGGTTTGTATCGCACTTGACCAAGCTCGAAACTACAAGTAAGCTTAAAGTGAAATTGATACATTACCTTGTGCATTTTCATCGTTTAAAAATACCATCCCTGGATGGAGGAAAAGTACTTCCAGAGAAGAGGCCACATCTACATATGAGACAAATAAGGCAAATGAAAATGATACCACACTTCGGTACTTAGAAGTTTCGTGATTACTCAATGGCTTGGATCTTGCAAGTCCCTAACCGATGAGCTTCCCTCACTCAGGAACTTAGGGGAGCACTGTTTATACCATACTTAACCAATCCGTAAACTACTAAGCACCGGTCAACGTTATACAGTCAAGGACCCAGAAGAGTTTCCCTCTGACCAGGAGGCCAATCACAATGCGACACGTGTCGACATTGGAAGCCAATCATAGTGCAACACGTGTCAACATCAGAAGCCTATCACAACATGACACGTGTCAATGTCAGAATGAAACTAGAAACTCTCTTTTATAAATAGAGATCATTCTCTCACAATATTTCCTAATGTCATTTGTACTAAATCATTCACTAGTACTCACTAAAGGAGAGCTTGAACCAATGTACTTGTGTAAACCCTTCACAATTAATGAGAAATCTTCTACTCCGTGGACGTAGCCAATATGGGTGAACCACGTACATCTTGTGTTTGCTTCTCTGTCTCTATCCATTTGTACACTGATCCACGCTAGTGGCCAGAGCAATCTAGCGAATGTCACAAACTTGACACTTTCTGTTGTACCAAAGTCCCCATTGATTTTATGCATCAACAATATGAATACAATTGGTATCCCAGTCACCTGTTGTTTGCCACAGCCATGCTACCGTATATGTTGAAATTTTCAGGTCAACGGGCTGAAGGTCCACTCCAACAACACCGATACTGTGCCCACTTAACCACCTGCACAATCCTCGGGTGTGGGGTTTTATCACAAAAGGTCTCTGTATTAGTTAGAGTGGGGTAATTCTATTTAAAGTGCTCTCTCTTTTCCCACTTGGCCGATGTGGGACAATGGGTTCCAACACTCCCCCGCACATGAGGCCTCATTTATGGGTCACACGTGAAATTCCACACATCGACAACCATGTGGAGCCATGTCGGGACTCACCCAATCGTGCTGGGTCATTGGGGACCCACCCAAAAACGTGGCATCTTTGGCCTACGTAGACAATCGCATGGGGCCAACCCACCCAATCACGTGGCAATACTGGCCCGCCCTATGGCTCTGATACCATGTTGAAGTTTTCAAGTCATCGGGCTGAGGGTCCACTCCAACAACACCGATACTGTCCCCACTTAACCACCTGCACAATCCTCAGGTGTGGGGTTTTATTACAAAAGACCTCAATATTAGTTAGAGTGGGGTAATTCTATTTAAAGTGCTCTCTCTTTTCCCTCTTGGACGATGTGGGACAATGGGTTCCAACAATATATTACCATTTAAACCATTGCTCAAAACACATTATCGAAGAGAGAACTTGAATCTCCCCCCTCCCCTGTTTATGTTGTTTCCAGATATCTGCTCATACCAACCTAGAGCATCAATCAAAATAGTTTGTGGCATCAAACTAATAACACAAACCAAAATAGTGTGTGGCATAAAACTAATAACCCAAACTTTTATATCATTGTATTTCATATCATTAACACGGAACAGAAACTCCATATTAACTCAGGCAGCCAAGGAGAAGAATGTGAAAAATATTGTTTATATCAAATTTTGTTTTCTATGAGAAGCATGTGAAACGAGCATGGAGCATTATAGACATTTAACTTTAGAAAATAGTACACAGGCGTACCTGGGGCATAATAGTCTTCTTGGGGCACAGCTTCCATGACCTTGTCAAATAATTGCTTCCCTCTTAGGGCTGGTTTGGTATTGCTGTGTTTTGAAAAAAAAATGCTTTTGTTGTGCTGTGAGAATAAGCTCATTTTTGTTGTTTCACGTTTTCAGCTTTTTTTTTTCCCAAAAACTGTGAAAATAAGTTATTTTTAAGTGTTTACCAAACACCTTTTGAGCTTAACTTTTTTTTTTTATATACCCACTCTTTATAAAAGCACATCAGTACCAAACCAGTACTTAATAGATCCATCTTGTTCGCAACCACAACCAAGCCCCGACCTTCTTCAACTACCTGTCTAGTCTAGCTATAACTACTTCATCATGCTTCAAACTTCTCCTAGAAATTGCAATCTGATCATTAAATACATTGTTACAAGAAAGGAATCAGTTCAATATCAAGGAAAAATACACCATATAGTGCATATATCACTCTTCTAATGCAGTCGAAAAAGTTTTTCTTCTTCCGTATAGCGCCCTCTAGAAAACTCTATACCAATTTTAGAGGTTTAGAATGTTCTTGGATCAGTTTAATAGTATCTGCACCTTCCATCACAAATAACCACCATAGGGAATGCATGCTTCCATCCAGTATTCCATTAATCATTTTCATCGCACTAGACAAGACAATAATATGATACCTAAAAGGCTAAAACCCCGTTGAAAGATTACCTAAGAAGCACATCAGTTCACGGAACTGGAAAAGAAAGGTAGTAGAACACACACTAAATTTTTTTACAATACAGACTTGGATCAACAACTTTGTTGAGAAAAAATGAGGTAGTTCTTAGCACCAAGGGCAACATTCCAATCAAGCAATTTATGACAATGTAATTCATTTCTTGAACAAGTTTTTTATTTTTATTTTTTAGGAGACATTTAAAAGAATTAATCACTCAAGGCACCAAACGACAGCAAGAAATATATTTAACATTTTGTTTTAGTCCTCTCCCAATCCAAAAACAAATGCACAAATACTCAAATAGTCAATGGGCTGACGTGTGCACGTTAGGTGCATGTTTCAACATCAGGGTCGGCCCTAGGGGATGCCAGGCGTGTTACCGCACAGGCCCCCGATTTTTAGGGGGCCCTGAATTTTAATAACCTTTATAATATACTACATACAAAAAGAGTGAAAGTAATTCACAACGTTGCCCTAGTGGAATTGGCAAGCGCTGGTACCTACATACCCTTATGTAAGGGTTCGAGTCATAGTAGAACCCTTTTTGGGCCTTTTTTGAACTACATTAATTTTTTCTTTTCTCTTTAATATTTGTAGTTTAATTTCTATCATTATAAAAGATAACTTTTGATGATAAATTTATGATTAGGAATATCATAATTAATTAAAATCCTTAAAAGTTTGAAGATATAATCTTCAAAACCTCCATTTCCATATATGATATCATTTAATCGAATACATGTCAGTCGTTTATTCTTTGGTCAACTTTTAAGGATCATCTATTTTTCATTCTATTTAAAGACCATTTAGTCATCCATATATATATATATATAATACAACTTTGCCCACAACACTAAAGTGGAAGGTGAGCAGGTGATGCTCATCCCCTATTGATTACTGTTAAATTAATTTGGTTTAATTGATTTAAGACACGAATCTCGAATTCTAACTAATCTAACGACAATCAACCGATTGGAGGTTAGAATCATCCTCACTTTAGGGAGTCAGAAAAAATCCAATAAAAAAACTAACAGTTCATTATAAGATGCTACAATATCATAACCAGTGATTTATTTAGCTAGTTCATAATAAAGAGTATGAGTTGTTCTGATTATGATATAGGTACGGTGATATGTTATGTACATAGCCACCACACCTTGCTTTTTGTATTTAAAAAGTAAGAAGTTTCGAACTCATAAACATAAAGAATGCAGATATATAGCCACCAAACCATGCTTCTTTTTTATTTATTTTCTTTTACGTTTATATCAATTTATACACACAAAAAAATATAAAATATAAAAAAAAATATAGCAACCAAAATTTAGACCTTGTAAGAGTTTCCGTTTGAGTCTCGCACAAGGCCTCCAAAATCTTAGGACCGGCCCTGTTCACCATATTAACATGATACACATTGTGCATACTTCAGACCCTTTTTTCATCTTCGAATAAATTTTCATTTTCATAGGTAATTTGCATCACAAACTACCAAATTTTATATAGAAGACATCTAAACATATTACGAACTCTAGAAATTATCGTAAAAATAAACATGTCGCTTGGCACACCTCTTCTGCATCAAGGACCAGAGCAACTACATGAGCTCTCATTAGATTCTTCCTTGTCTGCACAATGCTTAAGGATGATGGTCCTTTCTCTTGTTTAGCTCGTTACAACCAACCTGCAGTGTCGACATGAATAGGAAGACACAATAAATCAAATAAAATAAGCCATGTACATGAAATTTGAGAAGTTAAAACAAATATACTTATAAAAAAAGAATAAATCAAAATTAGAAAGTGAAATAAACATTCAAACTTTATCAACCACCGTATGGTTGCTTATCCTGGACACCACAAATTAGCATACAAATTTGCACTCAATGTCTCACATTTGGTAACATAATACATTTATAAGCTCTGTTGCGAGTTATATATTAGTTAGAGTGTAAATAGTAGTTTATTGTCCCACATTGGTGAAGTACATATGTAATACCAATTGTAACTCCTATATATACTCCACTTTGGAGATTAATGAATATATAAGAAATTCCCAAATATTGTCATATATATTTTTGGTATTTACCATGTTTAGTTCAATATGGCATCAGAGCAGTTCGCTCTTGGTGACCTGTGTGCTTTAATTTTGCGCCCACATTTTTCGTGATTTCCTTCGTTAAAAAAAAAAAAGTGAATAGTGGTGCGCTACAGTACAGTGCATGAACAGTGGTCCTCTACAGTGTCGTAACAGTGATTGCTACAGTGCCGTGAACAGTACTCTGCTACAGTCTGGTAAATTGTTTTCATTCCGCTACGTATCTTTTGTGCCTTTATTGTTTGTGATTTTTGTTCAATGGCTCAATATAATCATAGTGTTGTTATGCATCTTGGTGGAACAAATAAATGGATAATAGATATTTGGGCTCTGATCATGTGACTAGTGACCCTAGAGTGTTTGATGAGTTATGTGACTATGTTCGTGATCCGTATGTTACTAGTGCAAATGGAGCACATTTCCCTGTGAAGGGTGAAGGCACTATCTCTCTGACTCCAACCTTATCATTGGTCCGTGCTTTACTTGTTCCTGATCTTAAGTGCAATCTTTTGTCGGTAGGAAAACTTCTTGATACCTTATATTGTTCTGCTCACTTCTACCCTACGTATTGTTATTTTCAAGATATTCAAACTCAGATAATAATTGGTCATGGTAAAAGAATAGGGGGTATGTACATCTTGACTATGGAGGATACTGTTGTTTCTGGTTCAAATAATCATCAAGTTTTTAGTGCTAAAGTGGATGACAGACATCAAATTTGGTTGTGGCATCGACGATTAGGACATCCATCATTCAGTTATATGAAACATATATTTCCTTCTTTGTTTCGCACTTGTAGTGATTCAGAGTTCAAGTGTGAAACATGTGTCGTGGCTAAGAGTCATCGTGCTTCATTTCCTGTAAGTGATTCTAAAGCTACCGTGAACACGGAAAATTCCTGAAAACGAAAGCGACAAGAACAACGTGCACAAACAAATATTTGTATTTGATGATTTTGGGTTACAATCTCTCTCTATTTTGATCCTCTGATTCGATCTCCATAAGGTGTTGATTTGCGGATGTTTCGTTGACCCAAGGGCCGTCGAGGCTTGATCTTGGATGAACTGTTGGAAGTTTCTTCAAGGGGCCGTGGGCTTGATCTTTGAAGGTGGATTTGAGCAGATCTTCAAGGAGCCGTTGGGGCTTAATCTTGAGGATGAGTGTTTCTTCAAGGGCCGTTAAGGCTTGATCTTGAATAACGGTGATGAACGGATCTTCAAGGGGTTTTGGGCTTGATCTTGAAGAACGGTTGGATGTGTGGCTTTGTCGACGTTGTTGATCCAAGGGCCGTCGGGGCTTGATCTTGGAAGAACGATGAACGAAGAACGAAGAACGCTTTCTTCAAGGGCCGTCGAGGCTTGATCTTGAAGGTGGATGATTGTTGATCCAAGGGCCGTCGGGGCTTGATCTTGGAAGAACGATGAACGAAGACGAATAAGGCTTTCTTCAAGGGCCATCGGGGCTTGATCTTGAAGGTGGATGATTGTTGATCCAAGGGCTGTCGGGGCTTGATCTTGGAAGAACGATGAGCGAAGAACTAAGATCGCTTTCTTCAAGGGCCGTCGGGGCTTGATCTTAAAGGTGGATGATTGTTGATCCAAGGGCCGTCGAGGCTTGATCTTGGAAGAACGATGAACGAAGAACGAAGAACGCTTTCTTGATTCTTCGGGAACCTGGATGCTTGAGAGCTTCGGAGTTTCAGAGCTTCAGAGCTTCAGAATTTTGCCTAATGATTTTGGTTCCTCTCCCCAAATGAATGAAATGGGCTTGTATTTATAGAATTTTCCAAGGCCTAATTTTGAATATAATATCCCAGATGAAATAAGTCGTTTATGCCAGGTGTTGACACGTGTCCTATTTGATGACTTTTCCAACTCATTTCAATTTTCGTTGAGTCACACGCTACGTGTAAAATTTATGTAATACATGAGCGTTGACACTTTGATTTATCGATCAACATTTATTTACCGAAATTTCGATGTCTACAAATGCCCCCACTTCAAGGCACGTCATATACATGTGCTTGTCACGTGTAGGAGATGCGTTTTGAAGTCCCTTACTGTAGATGTCGATCCAAGGGCCGTCGAGGCTTGATCTTGAATTGGACTGGAGATTTCTTCAAGGGCCGTTGAGGCTTGATCTTGAACTTTTGTTTGAAATTTCTTCAAGGGCCATCGAGACTTGATCTTGAAGGTTGAAATTGGACCACAAGGAGCTTCATGTGGTAGATGATCTTTGGCTTTGGTAGTGGGTGAATCGACACGTATTTTGTTGCGCTTGTTGACTTTCCACAGCTTTGATCTTGAACTGGGTTGAAGGATTTTCTGGATTCCTCCAATTGTTGATTTTCCACAGCTTATTCTTGAACTAGGTTTTGATTCAAGGGTGGTAGACACTTAATCTTGAATCGGACTTGTGATTTCTTCCAGGGCCGTCGAGGCTTGATTTTGAATTTGGCTGGAAGCTTCTTCAAGGGCCGTTAAGGCTTGATTCTTGAAGGCTGACTCGAACACATGGCAAGCAGGCACGAGGTGAAGGTGACGACTTGTTGCTTTGTTCAATCTTTCTAATTCACACCTGAGCAGTTTGGTCAACGGTATGATCTTCAAGATTGATGGGCTCTTCTTCCAGTTGGTGACTTGATCTTTAAGGATTTGATTCAAGGGTGGTGCATCGGCACGTGTAGCCCACAACGCCTGGCGAGTCGATCCAAGAATTTGAGGGTCAAAACGAGTTCACCGTCCAGAGTGATTGCAACCCTGATGATATGAGATGCTTTTGATTTTGAAGAAGTAGCGGATGAATCAGCCCGTGCTTGGTTGCACTTGTCTCCACATGCTTCAATGTATCATTTCCCTTGCCTTATCTGTTCCTCAGGCAGATGTGGCATCTTCTCGAGTTCTTCATCTCAGACTCTTTCTGCTGAGTTGATTGTGCATGCTGCATTCTTCTCTGGTTGTTTCTTCAGGCAGATGTGGCAGCTTCTTGAGGTTCTTCAGCTCGGACTCCTTCTGCTGAGTTGACTGTGCAGACCGCATTCTTCTCTGCTTGTTCCTTCTGCACGTTGTCTCCACATGCTGCAAGGTATCATTTTCACTTGCCTTATCTGTTCTCCAGGCAGATGTGGTAGCTTCTTTGGAAGTACAGCAGCAGTGGGAGACGAGTACTCGAGAGCAGTGCTAGGTAGGCAATCAGGGAAGGGTTCCCAGCAGTCGGTTCCTTACCCGAGTTTGAGTGGAAGTCCCGGCATATTGTTTTCTTTATCCTTATCTTTGTAGGTAGGAACAAGGACAAAGGAAAGGACAGGGAGAACGCATGATATGAGATACTCTTGCTTTCTACCCTGGTGATATGAGATACTTTTGCTTTGGAGTCATTGGCTTGCAGAGGTACCCCAAGGAATAAGGAACACTGAGTGACCCGAGAGGCTTCGTTGGGAAGGCATTCTCAGATATGAAGAAAGGTTCTGTATGTCTGCCTTGCTATGAAGGGTGAAGGTGGACAGTTATAGGAAATTCTTTAGTACCTGTAGAGGTACTATTCTTTTACTCGTGTCGGCAACCAATGCGTGATTGATCAGTATGGCTTCACGTGCTTTCTTCTTTATCAGAAATCTTCGACAAATTGTCCGTAATTTTCGTCAAGCTGAGTGTGCATGTGATCGGCGCTTCGACAAATTGCCCGTGATTTCCGCAAAGCCAAGTTTGCACGTGACGGGTGCTGACGAGGCTGAAAAAGACTGGCGCCTCTTCGATATCTGGGATTGGCGCTTTAACAAATTGCCCGTGATTTCCGTAAAGCTGAGTTTGCGTGTGACGGGTGCTAACGCGTCTGGAAAAGCAAGATGCTTCTCCGATTTCTGAGCTTGCCTCTTCGATTTTTGAATCTGCATTTTCTAACGCTGAGCTCACCTCTTCGATCTCTGAAATCCCGTCGAGTGCTGATTTTTTATAGAGGCACGCAGTTTGTTTCAAAGCACACTTGAATTTTAGTTTGTAGAAACTCTCTTCTTGCACTTCACAGATCTTGATTCGTCCGACCTCTTCTTTCTTCAACACTCTTTGAAAATGTCTGGACCCTCCGACCGTCGTTTTGATTTGAACCTTGGTGAAGAGGCAGCCCCGCCTTCTCCAGACAACATATGGCGCCCATCATTCATATCCCCTACTGGTCCTCTTACCGTTGGGGATTCGGTGATGAAGAACGATATGACCGCTGCGGTGGTGGCCCGGAACCTTGTCACTCCCAAAGATAACAGACTACTTTCCAGGCGGTCTGATGAGTTGGCTGTTAAGGAGTCCCTGGCTCTTAGTGTGCAGTGTGCGGGTTCTGTGTCCAACATGGCCCAACGCCTATTTGCTCGAACCCGTCAAGTTGAATCGTTGGCGGCTGAAGTGATGAGTCTCAAACAAGAGATTAGAGGGCTCAAGCATGAGAATAAACAGTTGCACAAGCTCGCACACAACTATGCCACAAACATGAAGAGGAAAATTGACCAGATGCAGGAATCTGATGGTCAGATTTTACTTGATCATCGGAGGTTTGTGGGTTTGTTCCAACAACATTTGCCTTCGTCTTCTGGGGCTGTACCTCATAATGAAGCTCCAAATGATCAACCTTTGGTGCCTCCTCTTCCTGGAGTTCCGCCGAGTGGTGTGGCTTCAAACAGTCAACCTTCGGCGCCTCTCATTTCTGGAGCCCTGCTGAGTGGTGAGGCGGCCCGCGAGCAATAAAGGCTTATTCCTGTTTGTTTGCACATTTTTTTTTTTTTTGTTTTGCACGTGGAATGCGAATTTATGTAATTTTTAGAGAAATAAATAAAAGATGGACTTTACTCCACTAACTGCATTATATATATATATATATATATATATTTTATATGGTGCCAGATGCACCCAAGACATATATACATATATAATTATAATCTCCGCTATCTTTTGGTGCTGGATGCACCATCCTTTTTTTTTTTTTTTTTTTTTTTTTTCTTGCACATGGTGCCAGATGCACCATCCTTTTTTTTCTTTTTTTTCACATGGTGGTTCTGATCGACCAAGATTTTTTATATTTTCTTTTCTTTTCTTTTGCCAAAAGCATCCCCCTTTTTTTTTCACGTGGTGACAGCACCACTTTGCTTTGCTCCACCATCCTTTATTTTTATTTTTTTTTTATTATTTTTTTTTAATTTAATTTAATTTTTTTAATTTTTTATTTATTTTTGTATTATTTTTTTTTTGTATAAATTTGATGATGGGCTGGGGGAATTTGCAGGGAAGGACGAAGTCGAGGGGGCCAGGCGCTGCGGTGGAAGGAGTCGATGCCGAGAGCGCAGCCCAACTTGCTCCAGGTGTGCGCACCATGTGCAGCAGGTGGGGTTTGAGTGGAGTGAGGAGTAGGCAAAGACGGAACAAAAGGCTTACATCTAAAAGAACTACAATCCACAGGCAAGCAATTCCTCTTGTTGTCAAAGCCCGCCAGTCTCAGACACGCCGGCGGCTCACCCGCGAAGAAGTTATACGAGTAAGTGAAGTTCTGCAGACTCAGCAGCGAACAAATACTCGCCGGAATCTTCCCCGACAGCAAGTTGTGGGCCACATTGAGCTACTCCAAGCTCACCATCCCTCCAATCGTCTCCGGTAGCGACCCCAGAAACTGGTTGAAGCTGACGTCAAACACCGTCAAGTTTTTCAGCACCCTTGTGGCAGCCAGATCTCTGACACCTCATTTCTCTGCTGTGGGCTCCATCCGCGTTCTCATCCGACGGACAGTATTGCATCTTCCTCTGCGTCAGCAAGCAGCACAGGAAACACGAGCCGTCCATTGGATGAGCCTTCAACACCTGCCTAGTTGTTCCCGCCAATTCGGTGATCGTGTTCACTTCCTTCAGAGGCGGTAATGGCGTCGCCGGAGATGATGCCACCGACTCGCAGACGTCTGAGTTCTCCGCCGACTTAGTGAAAGAGTTTTCCTTCGAATTGCCGGGGTAATCACTCGATTTGCTCTTCATGCTGTCGCGTCGCCGGCACCGGAAGCTTTCTCCCTTTCCCATCAGGTCGCGGTACCCGACCGTAAATAACTCGCTCACCGCCGGAGCCAGATACGAGCCGTCGATCACCATCGCGGCCATATTCAACATGCCTTGGAATCTTCCAGAAGGTCTCACTGAAGCAGCCGACGGAACCTTGGACGCGACGTCGAGAAAGTTGTTGATCAGAAGTCGGACGGTGCCGACGAGGTGATCGCTGAAGCAGCCGACGGCGTAGATCTGGATGGAGACATGGGAGGTCTCTCTTGAGAGAAATGCGGACGGGACCTTGAAGAGGAACCGATCATTCCACGTGGGGTTCTCGCCGCCGATCTTGTCGACCCGGGAGCGGATCTTGTGGGCGGAGTCGACCCAGGCGAGGGCGGAATCGTCCTTGGGGATGGCGACGGAGAGAAACGCCGCGAGTTGCTGCTGTTGGTGATGGAGTCCTTGCATCGTTATCTTACTGCTGATGCTGCTTCTGCACTAGATCTAGAAGCATCTCTCATTCTCTCACTCAACTGAGTCGGCTCTGGAACTCTGACTCGGGTTTTTTGATTGGTTTATCCGCAGCTGCTGTTGCTCTGCGCTGTCTCTGTGTCTCTGGACTCAACCTGATCCGTCTTCTGCAGGTGGTGGGACTGGGCCTGTGAATTGAGCTTTTTGCTGCTGTGCCGAGACACAAGTGAGGATGGGCCTGGCATTTGGGCTGCTCCTTTCTGTGGACTTCAACTTGTGTTTATTTGATTTGGCACGGGTCTTAAGTGTAGGAAGACCCACATTAATATGTATACATTTTTTTTTTTTAATTTTAATACCAAGAATATATATATATATATATATATTTTTTAATAAAATTGACTCTCACTAGTCAAACATTTAATAAAACCTAATTTTATTATTATTATTATTATTTTTTTTTTATTTTGACACGACTGTACTCGAAGTTGAACATTTGAGTTGCCTACGTACCCTTCCAAAGAAGAGATCAAGTCATAACGTAGTTCAAATACATTTTTTTTTTCTTGGTATTTTCTTTTTATGCCGTTTGCAGTTTCAGCTCGTGCAGGCAAGGAGTGTTGGTGTTGCCTTTTATGCTCGTGCAGACCAGGAGCTTTGTGCCATGCAGTTTAGACTCGTGCGGGCGAGGAGAATTTGGTGCCGTTTGCAATTTCAACTCGTGCAGGCAAGGAGCATTTGGTGCCGTGTTGCAGTTTCAACTCGTGCAGGCAAGGAGCGTTTTGCCATGCAGTTTTAGGCTCATGCAGGCGAGGAGCCTTGTGTCCTACAGTTTAGGCTCGTGCGGACAAGGAGCTTTGGTTCGTGCAGTTTAGGCTCGTGCAAACAAGGAGCATTGGTGTTGCCTTTTATGCTCGTGCAGACCAGGAGCGTTTGGTTCGTGCAGTTTAGGCTCGTGCGAACAAGGAGCATTGGTGTTGCCTTTTATGCTCGTGCAGACCAGGAGCTTTGTGCCATGCAGTTTAGACTCGTGCGGGCGAGGATAATTTGTGAATTTTGTCAAACAATTTTGGAGAGGCGTTCCTCACAATCTTCATAGCAAGGAGCCTTGACCGAGTGATTGAAGAAGTCTTTGGGAAAGAAATCGCGCATTGTGATGGCAATGGACGATCTTTGTGTCGTAATTTCATCATCCTCAACACTTTCACGTTGCTTTGAAGGTTGACAAGAGCTGCTTTGCTCCCTTTCCGATTGGCGGACTTGTGGAGGAGACATACGCTTCTTGTGCAATTTCTTATGAGTGATTTGAGTCCATCCTTCAACTTTGCTTGTCTTGGAGGATGCCCCCAGTGGTTGAGGTAAAAACCTTAAGTCGGAAGAGCCAGAAGTGATGGTGGTATAGTTTGACTTCACCACATCGTCAAGATCTAGCTCGATGATTCCTTTCTGAGCCAGCTTCATGATGAGATCTTTCAGCACGAAGCATTTTCTGTCGGATGACTGATGAAGTGGTGGAATTTATAGTATCTTGGACTGTCGGTACGATTCATCTCTTCCGGCCGTCTGCACTCAGGTAAACCGATCACCTTCTTGTCCAACAGGTCATCCAGCATGGCAACCACAAAAAAGAGAGACGGGGAATGGATAAGTCTTCTCCTTAAGCTCCTTCAAAGTGCGTCTACGCATCTCTTGATCACGAAAAGCTTCGGTTTGAATCGCCTTGCCTCGTGTAGGGATTTTGACGGGAGCTGTGTTGACCGTCATTGCTTCCTTGGTGGATTTCCATGCAGCCTTCTCTACCTTTGTCTCAAGAACTTTGTCGTTCTTGTAGTCGGCGATCGGTTCCTTCTTCCCATGATGGGCGATGCTTAACTCCATGTCATAGGCGCGGGTGGCTAGCTTTTCGAAGGTCCGTGGTTTGATGCCTTGAAGGATGTATTGCAAACCCCATTGCATGCCTTGGATGCACATCTCGATTGAAGAGGTTTCCGAGAGCCTGTCTTTACAGTCGAGGCTTAGAGTGCGCCATCTGTTGATGTAGTCAATGACTGGCTCGTCCTTCCACTGCTTTGTGCTCGTTAGCTCTAGCATGCTCACAGTGCGGCGGGTGTTGTAGAAGCGGTTGAGGAATTCCCGCTCTAATTGCTCCCAGCTGTTGATGGACTTAGGCTCTAGGTCCGCGTACCACTCAAAGGCATTTCCTTTCAGCGAGCGCACAAACTGCTTGGTGAGGTAGTCTCCCTCCGTCCCCGCGTTGTTGCAAGTTTCGACGAAATGTGCAACGTGCTGCTTTGGGTTTCCTTTTCCATCAAACTGCATGAACTTTGGTGGTTGATAACCCCTTGGCATCCTTAGGGCATCAATCTTCTTGGAATAGGGCTTCGAGTAGAACAAGGAGGTATGTGAGCTCCCTTCGTGCTGTGCCTTGATGGTGTTGGTGATCATCTCCTGCAGCTACTGGATAGAAAGAGATCCCATGAGTGCCGCTGCTTGGTCTGGCTCCGGCTTCCCATCGATTTTCTTCACCGGGGGTTCTTCGTCTCCGCTAGCTCCTCCCCTTAGTGGATCATCCTCTGGGTCGGGTTTATCGCCGTCCTGCGCCTCCAGTCGGTTGACTAGTGCTGCAATTTGCAAGTCTTTTTCTTCCACAGTTCGGGTTAGCCTTGCGATTGCTTCATTCATTTGAGCCAGCTACTCATCGATTGAAGTTGCTCCAATGGTCATGACTTGCATGGCTGAACTGTCGCTTGAATCGGCATCGGAGAGCATGGATTCGGAGTATTTCCTTGGGCTTTCCCCCCTTGGTGCCCTTAGTGAGGCTAAGGTGATCAAAGGCTCGTGCCTTGGGTGCTTTTGTTCCCTTGGCAGAGTTGATGCAGAGGTGAAAGAGGCGGCAGAAGTAGCTCTTGCCATGCTTCGAGTCGTGATGCCCAAAGTGACACCAGTTGCGACGAGGACGCTTTTGTTCTTTGCGCCGGTTGCGGGAACAGTTTGAGCCTTCCTTGATGCCATTAATTTTGGAAGTGCGCTTGAATTTCTTGAACGGAGAAAGAGATGAGAGGCAGAGATGGTCCCACTGGGCGTGCCAATTTGTGAACACGGAAAATTCCTGAAACGAAAGAGACAAGAACAACGTGCACAAACAAATATTTGTATTTGATGATTTTGGGTTACAATCTCTCCCTATTTTAATCCTCTAATTCGATCTCCGTAAGGTGTTGATTTGTGGATGTTTCGTTGATCCAAGGGCCGTTGAGGCTTGATCTTGGATGAACTGTTGGAAGTTTCTTCAAATGGCCGTGGGCTTGATCTTTGAATGTGGATTTGAGCGGATCTTCAAAGGGGCTTTTGGGCTTGATCTTTGAAGAACAGTGATGAACGGATCTCCAAGGGCTTTTGGGCTTGATCTTGAAGAACAGTGATGAACGGATCTTCAAGGGCTTTTGGGCTTGATCTTGAAGAACGGTTGGATGTGTGGATTTGTCGACGTTGTTGATCCAAAGGGCCGTTGGGGCTTGATCTTGGATGAACAGATGATGAACGATGGTGCTTTCTTCAAGGGCCGTCGGGGCTTGATCTTGAATTGGTGGATGGTTGATCCAAGGGCCGTCGGGGCTTGATCTTGGAAGAACGATGAACGAAGAATGAAGAACACTTTCTTCAAGGGCCGTCGGGGTTTGATCTTGAATTGGTGGATGATTGTTGATCCAAAGGGCCGTTGGGGCTTGATCTTGGAAGAACGATGAATGAAGAACGAATAACACTTTCTTCAAGGATCGTCGGGGCTTGATCTTGAATTGGTGGATGATTGTTGATCCAAAGGGCCATTTGGGCTTGATCTTGGAATAACGATGAACGAAGAACGAAGAAGGCTTTCTTCAATGGCCGTTGGGGCTTGATCTTGAAGGTGGATGATTGTTGATCCAAGGGCCGTCGAGGCTTGATCTTGGAAGAACGATGAACGAAGAACAAAGAACGCTTTCTTGATTCTTCAGGAACCTAGATGCTTGAGAGCTTCGGAGTTTCAGAGCTTCAGAGCTTCAAGAATTTTGCCTAATGATTTTGGTTCCTCTCAAATGAATGAATTAGCCTTCTATTTATAGAAATTTCCAAGGCCTAATTTTGAATATAATATTCCAGATGAAATAAGTCGTTTCTGCCAGGTGTTGACACGTGTCCTGTTTGATGACTTTTCCAACTTATTTCGATTTTTTGTTTAGACACACGCTACGTGTAAAATTTATGTAATACATGAGCGTTGAAACTTTGATTTATCGGTCAACATTTACTTACCAAAATTTTGATGTCTACAGCTACTTTGCCATTTGATTTGATACATTCTGATGTGTGGGATCCAGCGAAAGTTACTTCTAATGGATTCTGTTGGTTTGTTACTTTTATTGATGATTGTACTAAGTTAACTTGGGTGTTCTTGATGAAGAATAAGAGTGATGTTCCGTTACTTCTTCAAGAATTTTGTACAATGGTGTCTACTCAGTTTCAGACCAAAGTTAAGGTCTTCAGGTCAGATAACGAGGGAGAATATGTGAATCACACTTTGACATGTTTTTTTCGTGATCATGGTATTATTCACCAGACGACTACTCCATTTACACCACAACAAAAATGTGTGTCCGAACGGAAGAATCGTCAAATAATGGAAGTTGCTCACTCCTTGATGTTGGATAAATGTGTTCCTAATCATTTGTGGGGTCATGCTGTTTTGGCTGCTGTGTATTTGATCAATCGTGTTCCAAGTAGGTTTCTTGATTTTCAGACACCGTTCGATGTGCTACAACAACATGTTTCTCTTGTTTCTATATCAAAGCTTCCTCCGAAAGTGTTTGGGTGTATTGCGTATGTGCATGTCTACTCTCATCAGCGGAGTAAACTTGGTGCATGTGCTCTCCGGTGTGTCTTTATTGGGTATGCTAACAATCAGTAAGGCTATAAATGTTATCATCCTCCGACTAAAAAAACTTATATTACCATGGATGTCACCTTCCATGAGGAAGTTTCGTATTTTGTGAAACCCTCTTCCGACTCTCCACTTCAGGGGGAGAGGGGGAGTGAAGTGCAGATTCGAAGAGATGGTATGGATGATGGGTTACAGGCAGAGTTAGGAACAGAACCTATTATGTTGCGTGATACTGATCAGTCGACTACAAATAGTGATCAGTCACCTGTTATTCTCGGAATTATTTCTATTGATGATATATCAGATGTGCCCAGCGAGTTGCCTGTTAGTATATTTGACGAATTACCTTCTAATGATCGGTTGCCTGCTGCTGATATGTCAAATGAGTTGTCTGATGATGGTTCGTCTAGTGATGATTCTTCTAATAGTTTGGTACAAGATGGTGGCATACATGAGGTAAATTCTGACGATTCTTCTACTTATCAGTTGCCTCCACGAGCTAATCGTGGAAAACCTAAAATACAATATGAGCCTGATATGCATGCCAAAGCCAAATATCCTATCAACAATTATATGTCTACTCATCGTTTATCCAAACCATATGCATCTTACATATGTCAGCTATCTAGTGTATCAATTCCAACAAAATTGCAAGATGCCTTGTCTGACCCTAAGTGGGTTAATGTCACGCAAATTGAGATGGAAGCTTTGGAAAAGAATTCTACTTGGGATTTGGTTCCTTTACCAAACGGAAAAAAAGTTGTTGGATGTAGATGGGTGTTTATTATTAAGTAGAAAGCAGATGGTTTTATTGACCGGTATAAAACTAGATTAGTTGCTAAAGGTTATACTCAAACCTATAGGGTGGACTATCAGGAGACATTTGCTCCTGTTGCCAAACTTAATACTGTGCGTGTTCTTCTGTCCTTAGCAGCAAACCAGGTTTGGCCTCTGTTGCAGTTTGATGTTAAGAATGCTTTCCTTCATGGTGATCTTAAAGAGGAAGTGTATATGGATCTCCCACCTGGTATTGGAACATCTCCTGGAAAAGGTGTTGTATGCAGGTTACGAAAGGCCTTGTATGGTTTGAAACAATCTCCTAGAGCGTGGTTTGGGAGGTTTACAAGTTCAATGAAGAAGTTTGGGTATATCCAGAGTCATTCAGATCGTACTTTGTTTCTAAAGCGACAAAATGGTAAGCTAACTGCATTGATTATTTATGTTGATGACATGAAAGTGACTGGTGATGATCAGAAGGAGATACAACGTCTTCAAAAGTACCTAGCTACTGAGTTTGAGATGAAAGAATTGGGTGAATTGAAGTATTTTCTTGGAATCGAGGTTGCACGATCCAAGCATGGTATTTTTATGTCTCAACGGAAATATGTTCTTGATTTATTAGCTGAAACAGGTATGTTAGATTGCAAACCTGTTGATACTCTGATTGAGCAGAATCATCGTTTGGGCTTATTTCCAGATCAAGTTCCTACTCATAAGGAACGGTATCAGAGGCTTGTGGGGAGATTAATTTATTTGTCTCACACTCGCCTTGACATTGCTTATGCAGTTAGTGTGGTAAGTCAGTTTATGCACTCACCTAGTGAAGCTCATATGGATGCAGTAACCCGTATTTTGAGGTACTTGAAGATGGCTCCTGGCAGAGGCCTATTTTTCTCCAAGAATGGTCATTTGAATGTCGAAGGGTATACAGCTGCAGATTGGGCAGGTTCTATCACTGATCGGCGATTTACATCTGGATACTTTACGTTTGTGGGTGGTAATTTAGTTACTTGGAGAAGCAAGAAACAAAAAGTGGTGGCTAGGTCAGGTACAGAAGCTGAGTTTCGTGGTATGTCGCATGGTGTATGTGAGTTGTTGTGGTTGAAATTTTTTTTGAGAGATCTTGGGTTTAACCCCAAAGGTGCTATGAAACTTCATTGTGATAACAAGGCTGCTATTGAGATTGCTCATAATCCAGTGCAACATGATCGAACAAAACATGTGGAGATTGATCGACATTTCATTAAGGAAAAATTGGATGCTGAAATTATTATGTTTCCGTTTGTGAGATCTGAAGATCAACTTGCTGATGCTTTTACTAAGGCTGTGTCTAATAGTGTGTTTTCCAACTCACTTGACAAGTTGGGCATGCGTGACATCTTTGCACCAACTTGAGGGGGAGTGTTGCGAGTTATATATTAGTTAGAGTGTAAATAGTAGTTTATTGTCCCACATTGGTGAAGTACATATGTAATACCAATTGTAACTCCTATATATACTCCACTTTGGAGATTAATGAATATATAAGAAATTCCCAAATATTGTCACATATATTTTTGGTATTTACTATGTTTAGTTTAATATTAGTATTTACCATGTTTAGTTCAAAAGCTGAAGATTGAAATCCAAAGTGAGGGCTAGTGGTTGCTATAACGAGTTGTATTTAGCACAGGCCCCGCTTATAATTGTAGCATGTGTTCTCAAAACTCAAAATGCTTGAAAGAAACATTTTTGAAGTTTTCTCATTCCAAAACTTCTAATTGATTTCTCTAGCCAAGAAATAGAAAAGTATGAAGTCTACTAATATCACTCAAGCTCTTTATGAGCAAAGATGCGATCCTACAAGTCTATCAGTTCAAGTACACTATAATGAAATAGAATTAACTAACCCCCTTCCCAACTCCCAAAAAAAGATTCCTACATTTAATAGCATATGATATTTGATATATACCATAAAGTTGGGGTTGAGACAATATAATCTCCGACAGATATAAGACAGGGTAATAAAGAGAAGGTCAAAAGAATATGAAGGACTAAAAAATATAAATACAGGAAATCAACTCGTATTGAGAGATTAGAAGCATTATGCTTCTCAGATAATCAAAGAGGTGGAAAGGGGCTGGTGTAATTATCTAGCATTATAACAGGAAAAAAGAAAACAGCACCAAACAAATAATATAATATGTACCAGGTATATAGTTCTCCCTTCAAATTCAAACTGAGCTCTAATTGAATCTCTTGTCAATTCAGCTTCTGGGCCGACCAGCACACGTTCTTCCTGTAACAATGTATTCAGCAAGGTTGATTTCCCAACATTGGGTCTTCCTACAATTGCCAACTGTAATTCCAGCTTACTCTCCTCAACATCACAAGAGCAGCCGTCCTCATCAGTACCTTCTTCATCTAGGATTAGGAAGGAAGCAAAAATGGGGTTATCAATTAGGATAGCATAAAAATTGACCGCTTCATCGCTTAATCAATAAAAGAATTTGAATGATGCGGTGAAGGAGCAACTTGTTTACAGGTTGTATTACAATCAAATATATGAAACCATATGTAGCAGCCTTTTTGCACGATAATAAAATATATAAGATTATAAGTATATCCTATTAAGGGCAATATTGTAAATGCATCATCTAGGGATAATACTTGGAGGTTAAGGAAAATTGTTAGTTGTTATGATTTAGTTAGCCTACACAATTTGTATATATACTTAGATTGTAATCTCATTCATTAAAATGGAATGTAAATATCTTTTCTCAATATGGTATCACTCGCCGACGTCTCACGACTTCTCTCTCTTCGATCCCTAATTTTCCCGCTTCTCTCTGCTGCGAGCTTCTCTCCGTGCCTTCTTGCAAATTGATCCTCTTCGATCTTGCTACTCTCTTATTGTCTCTGAGTTCTTCTCTCTCTCATTCTGGCCATGGCGACTGTGGATGCAAATTTCTTCCTCCTTGATCTTGGACAATTTTGCACCTACAAAACAATTAACACCTTAGGTTAAGGCCAAGAGCCTCACGCACCCACGATGAATGGGGGGGCTTTGGCCGAAGAACCTCCGATGCCAAAGTTAGAATTTAGAGAGAAAGAGTGTTTAGAGAATTTTGGGATTTTTGCCAAAGTGTTGGAATTGGCTTTTTTGGTGAGAATGAGAGTATATTTATAGGGATAGGAGGTGGCTAGGGTTTTTTGGGTTTAATTTAGGTTTAATTAGGAGTTACAAAATTGATTATTTGTATAAATGGGGTAATAAAATGGAGAAAAATGAAAAAGGTTACAAAAAGGGAGGTGGCTGGCCTCTTAGTAGTTTTAGGTGTGAATGGGTGTTTTATTTGATAATTAAGGGATTGATTAGGTAATTAATCCCTTAATTAATCAATTTTTAAGGAATATGAAAGGAAAATATCATTTAGCTAATTGATTAGCTAAATAATGGAATACAAAATATATAGAATAAATTAGGTTTTAGGAATTACCTTATAGAAAGGATTTGATGAAATAGGCTTTAAATTGTTACCTATTTTGGGCACTTTTGACTTGGTTTAGGGATGATTGCCCGCTGATCCCGCGTAGGAATCCCAGTATGCCTCAAGGGTATTTTTGTCCTCTTTTACCCAAGAATCCACGTGTCACCTTGTGATTATTTTTGGCTCCACAAATGCCCCCACACCTGTTGGGCTGCTCATAGGAAAGAGCAGCAGGTGTAGAGATCATCTTGCTTTAGGAAACGTGGGATTGCTTCCTATTTTGATGTAGATTCTCTCTTTAATAGGAAATTAGATCCTTTTAGGAAAGGGAAATAAATTTCTCTCAAAGCCTATTTAAGTCCACCTTAAGTGGGTTATTAAATCAACTTTGGAAAGTGATTTATTCTACCCTACAAGAGCGAGATAGCTTAGAGGATATTTGTTCCCCCTCCTCTAGCAATTTTCTACATCTTGCCCGTGCAAAGGATCGTCTTTCGTTGCTTTATTCGTCTTCCTCATGCCGCACTGAGGTAAGAAAAAATTAATTTTCCTTGTCTTCTTCTTGGATGGTGCTACCTCGGGGCAGCCGTCGGGGTGGTGCGGCATGTAGGCTGGCATGGTCCAGGAGTCGACTCGGCATGGGCCGATGAGGTATTGTGGCAGGGACCACTGTTTTAAGCTGCTCGACTTGGCTAGAACCAAAGGCAGCTTGTATGGCTGGGGCCACGGATTGCGGCGATGTGGCGCAGTGCTAGGCAAGTCACATGGCTCATGTCTTTTTGAGCTTTTGGACATGACGCAAGCTAGGCAGGTGATTGAGAGAAATGAAGAGGTTGTGGGCCTCATGAGCTGCTGGAATGTTGGGTTGAACTCCCCTGCTGGGTACCACGAATGGCGTTGGCTACTTTGACTCTCTTCGTCAGGAGAAACGTGGGCTGCTCCCAAAATAAGAGGTGAATAGGATCAAGGCGGATGCATTGGCTCATCCAATCACCGTTGTGGATCTTGCTGCAAGTGAAGGTGGAAAAAGGGATCTTCCCTGCCTGCTCAAGAGATGCCGGCTAAGAAAAAAAACCAAAGACTTCTTTCGATGCTTATGCAAAGGATGAAAAGTTGATTGCTGCTTATAATCAAGTGATCCACTTCAAGAGAATCGTCGATAGGCTTGAACCCCAAGTGTTGGAACTTCAAGGTGTACTGAAGATCAACGAAAGTTTGAAGAAAGAAATGGATGAGCTGCAGCGCGTCCATGTTGCTATTGGTGAAGTAGTTGGAGAAGTTGGTGCCCAGGCTGAAGCAGTCGGGGGTGATGCCACTGCTAAGAGCTTCGTGGTTGCTGAAGGTGTGGCGACCGAATAGTCGTGGGATGTCCAGGCTGCTAAAGTGTAGTCATCTAGGTAGCCTTTAAGATTTTCTTTGTTTTTCCTTGTAGCTCTTGTTTTGCTTGAACTCTTTCGGCCTTTGCTAGTCGTTTATAAACATGTTTTCCTTAGCTTTTCTTCATTTTTGCTTTTTTTGTTCATGCCCTAACCTTTAGACTTGATAGACCAGTGGCAAGCATGCTACTTTTTATAAGCAGACAAGCTCGCGTAGCCTATGCAGCCGTAGGTGTTGGTGTAGAACTTTGCAAAGTTGTTAGCCATTGGGTTGGCAGCCGGATGCCTTACTTACAGAAGCAGACAAGTTCGCGTAACCACTAGGCTGTTAACCTTGACTTTCTCCAATTCCGTAGGTTACGTAGCAAGTATCACAACACTTTAGGACTTGGTGTAGGTTGTTCCGCGCTTGGTAGAAGTGAAGCTTATCAACTACGTAGCATGTTGGCAGTGGATAAAACTTTGTATATGCGTGCTAGCTTGTTTAACCTTTCACAAGAATGTGCGGTTGTATAAGTCTAGTGCGGCTTTACTGCTTGAAGGGCAAGCCGTAGGTAGTCTTCCGAAATCCGTAGGCTACCTTAGTGCACTCGGTAGTAGCTTTAGGATTCCAAGGCAGCCGTCCATCGAATGTACTGTGTAATGTGCCCTCTCCGTCTTTAGGGCCCGATTCCCCACGGATTAGGCCAAGAGACCCAAAATCCTTCAGTTAGCTAAGCCTTGAAAAAGACCATTGCGACTACTTCTAGGAATCCCGGCGCAAGCCATCATGCATCTAGTTATACTAGGGCAGCCCGGCTCATCCACGCTTGGATATTCAAAGTGTAGAGTTTATCCTCCCGTTCTTGGAGAGCTAACCCATGTGGGTGTCGGGGAATTGGTTTACCCTCTCGTGTTGGAGAGCAATTAGTTTAGCCTCTCGCACTGGAGAGCATGGTTGGTCCCTCGGGGAGTGCAATTCCTGCGGTAAGTCCCTAAGAAGGGCGCGGTCTTCTTTTAAAGTGCAGGAGTGATCAATTGTTGTAAGCATGCAGCCAAGCCAAGTCGTGATTACTTCTGAATTCCTCATTGAAAAATGAGTTAAACGAACGAGAACTTAGATGTAAGGTAAGAACTGCATAACAACTGGATAATCCTCGGTTGGTGAGGTAGTGCCCGTCGAGCTGCTTGAGTCTTCGGGCTTTGATGTAGCGAGAGGTCACACATGGTACTTCCTCATATTGTAGGCGTTCCACTGTTTTTTGATCTTTTTGTCATTTTATGGTGGCGAGGGTGTAATTGTTCTTGCCACATACTCTGCTGATCTTGTACGGACTTTCCCAGATGGGATCCATATTTTTGGAGCCTTTTCTGCTGGCAGTGATGAAGGTTTTTCTTATGACCAGATCTCTGGGCTGGAACTGCTGGACCTTGGCCCTTTTGTTGTAGCTGGAGAGGAGTTGATGCTGGTAGGCTGCAATGCGAGTGATAGTTTGTTCGCGCCTCTCTTCTGCCAGATTTAAGCTTGTGGCCATCTCCTTTCGGTTGCTCGTCTTTTGGTTGTGTGATATGCCCATAGACATTCTTGGAGTTCGTCTGGCCATTTTTTTTTCTTATTGGTGGGGGATTTCTTGTGGCAGTCGAGGATCATCTTAGTGGATGCTTTGGCCCACCTATTGCCTTAAGGATATCTTGGCGTAGACATGTGCTACTTGATGCCATATTTTTGGAAGAACTTCGCCAAATCTTTGCCCATGAATTGCGGGCCGTTGTCGGTGACAATGGATTAAGGGATGCCAAATCGGCAAATGATACTTCTTCATATGAAGCGCTCTATGTCCGTCTGAACCATGATCGTCATGGGCTCTGCTTCTACTTATTTGGTGAAGTAGTCGGTTGCCATGATCATCATGCCTTTGCCCCTAGTAGTCTGGCTGGTGATTAGCTAGGACTCGGAATGAATGGAAAGCTTTTTCACCACCAAGTCTTTTGTCATTCGAAGGCCTGCTAGTGGGGCTTCGTACTCTGCTTCGTTGTTAGATGCTTTGAAGCTTAGAGTGATCGCCTGCTTGAGCATTGACACGTCTGGGGTGGCAAGAACCACATCTGCTCATGAGCCTTCGTAGTTGGATGCGCCGTCGACATGCAAACGCCAGAAATCTCCATTGAAGGAGCAGGTGTGGCTAAAGTGTGCTCGGTTGCCTTCGGGGCGTCGTTGGGCCAAGTTGTTGCGTTCGTCAGAAAACTTTGCATCTGCCAGGGTCTACGCCTTTATCGTCGTCGGTTTGGATTTGACGGAATAGTGCATCATGATGATGACTGCTTGCGTTTGAAGGTAAAACTTAAGCTTTTGGGTTACAACAATTATCGCCAAAGTTAGCTTTTGAATTTTTAATAGCATCGAGGAGAGCTTATGAACTGTAGAATACAGGTAGTCGGGCCTCCATCTCTTCTCGCATGATGGTAAAGCTTATTGTTACTTTAGATACCGTCAAACATGCGAATAAGTCCTCCGCTGCTTCTAGGGAGGTGATGTCGGGTACTTCTTCAAGTCATTGAATGTGCATTGGCAAGCCTCATCCCAAAGTGCATGCTTCTCTGCCAAAGCAAAAGAGTCTGCCAGAGTTAGATCTTCTTTCATGATTAATTTTCCGAATAGCGAGTGGTCTGCTGGAAGTCCTTTTTGGAAGGCTGCTCTAGCTATCGAGTCGTTGCATCCGACTATGTTTACCTTCTCTACTTTGAATCTCCTCACATAGTTGCGAAGCGACTCCTTTGGGTTTTTCTTGACGTCGAACAAATGGTCAGACTTCTTTTTGATCGAGCAATAAGATGAATATTCTTTGGTGAAAACCAAAGAAAGTTCGTAAAAATTTCGGATGGATTGTGGCGGCAGGGTGTAGAACCAATCTTGCACCTTGCCTTGTAGAGTGGTGGCGAATATCTTGCACATGAGATCATCGTTGTTTTGATAAAGGATCATTGCGGTTCGGTAGTGCTTTAAGTGTCTCTCCGGGTCTTTATCCCCTTTGAAAGATGTGAAATGTGGCATGCTGAACTCGCGTGGAGGCTCTACCTGCTTGATCTCGTCCGTGAAGGGTGACCTGCTTATGTTGGTCATGTTCCATTATAGTGCCTCGTTGGTGACCTCGTTGCGTTGGAAATCATGCAATCGCTTAGTCAATAGTCTCTTTACTTCTTCCTGAATTTGCCTTTGTTGGGGTAGCGGAGCTCTTGGCTGCCCCCAGCCATGACTTGCTGGTCTAGGCTGCTATTCCATGTGTTTGGCTCATCTATGTCATGGATGCAGTGCATGTGGTGCGTTCTTAGTAGGCGAACGAGTTCTTCGCAGGCTACTGGTTGAACTTGAGCGGGATTGAGTGACTGCTTCTCTCCGTCCGCCGTGCTACCTACTCTTATGTGAGGTGGAGGATGCTCATTGTGGGCTTAGCCGCGAATGGACACTTTGCCCGGAAGGTTGCTCATGTTGACTATCGGAATATGACCCCAACCATGAATGTACGCTCATCCATGGCCCTAGTCGAGAGTGCATGCTCCTTCGCGCGCTAAGACGGGAATGTGCACTGCCCAAACGTTCAGCTCTTGGCTAGTCGAGTGGCTGCTTGCTGGGATGCTGCTGGAAAGGTCTGTCTGCCCTTGTCCTACTTCGGGATACCTCGTCCGGGCCACGTTGGATCCTGATGTGTTGCAAAAGTTGATTCACCAAGGTTGTCTGTTGTGCAAGGGCGCTCGTCAACTCTATGACTTGTCGAGACAAGTGTTGTTCGCCATTTGGATTGGAAGAGCTTGGAAGGAATGCGCCTCCTTGGGCAGTGGAAGGGTGGTAGACTCTGGGCGCGAGATTTGAGTTGGAAAATGTCAAATCCGTGAAAAAATATGGTGAGAATGCCTCCGGCTCGATGGTAGGTCTGGATGGTTGAGATAGTCTTGGGCCGACTTGGGCTGCTTGGAAAGCCATGAGAGCAGGCTAGGCCGTGAGAGTGGGCGGCTCGACTGGAGCTGGCTGGGCCACGGGAGTGGGCTGCTCAACTGGAGTTGGCTAGACCATGAGGGTGGGCTGCTCGTCGGGAGTAGGCTGGGTCATGACAGCAGGCTACTTGGGAGGAGCAGGTTGGGCCACGGGAGTGGGCTGCTCGACGGAAACAGGCTGGACCACAGGAGTGGGCTGCTCGCCGGGAACAGGCTGGGTCACGAAAACAGGCTGCTTAGCAAGAGCAGGCTGGGCTGCGAGAGCAGGTTGCTTAGCGGGAGCAGGCTGGGCCACAAGAGTGGGCTGCTCGTCAGGAGCAGGCTGGGTCATGAGAGCAGGCTGCTTGGCAGGAGCAGGTTGGGCCGTGAGAGCAGGTTGCTTGGCGAGAGCAGGTTGCTTAGAATGTGATGCAAGCGAATGCGAGGCTTGGGCCCTGGCCCGTGCAAACTTGGATGGCACGACTTAGGCCGTGGCCTTGGTGTCGTGAGCCTTGGATGGCACGGCTCGAGCCGTGGTGAAGGCACCATGAACCTCGCCACGGGTGGCTACCGAGGTAGCCACCGTGGTGGTTCCCATGGTGGAAACTCATGGTGGTGGTGCTGCTCCACCTATTGTCGCATTTAGCCTCACGGATCTCCGCAATCCCATTTCTTGAACATTAGAATTTTCACTTGTGGAATTTTCTAAATTTCTAGCCATTATAATTTGCTTATACGTTTTATCAAAGAACCTTTGCAAGTAAAAAATTCTAATAATAAGAATGTATGAAAAATATTCAAATGGACTAGAAAATAAAGAAAAAACCTTGTTGTGCGAGAGTCTTCTACGAGTATGGATTTCAACTCTCAATGAAAGCACCAATTTGTGGATGCAAATTTCTTCCTCCTTGATCTTGGACAATTTTGCACCTACAAAACAATTAACACCTTAGGTTAAGGCCAAGAGCCTCATGCGCTCACGATGAATGGGGGGGCTTTGGCCGAAGAATCTCTGATGCCAAAGTTAGAATTTAAAGAGAAAGAGTGTTTAGAGAATTTTGGGATTTTTTCCAAAGTGTTGGAATTGGCTTTTTTGGTGAGAATGAGAGTATATTTATAGGGATAGGAGGTGGCTAGGGTTTTTTGGGTTTAATTTAGGTTTAATTAGGAGTTACAAAATTGATTATTTGTATAAATGGGGTAATAAAATGGAGAAAAGTGAAAAAGGTTACGAAAAGGGAGGTGGCCGGCCTCTTAGTAGTTTTAGTTGTGAATGGGTGTTTTATTTCATAATTAAGGGATTGATTAGGTAATTAATCCCTTAATTAATCAATTTTTAGGGAATATGAAAGGAAAATATCATTTAGCTAATTGATTAGCTAAATAATGGAATACAAAATATATAGAATAAATTAGGTCTTAGGAATTACCTTATAGAAAGGATTTGATGAAATAGGCTTTAAATTGTTACCTATTTTGGGCACTTTTGACTTGGTTTAGGGATGATTGCCCGCTGCTCGTGCGTAGGAATCCCAGTATGCCTTAAGGGTATTTTTGTCTTCTTTTACCCAAGAAACCACGTGTCGCCTTGTGATTATTTTTGGCTCCACAGCGACCACCGCCTCTCCATCCTTAGCATTGGATTCTCAAACTTTTCCTCCGCCTGCATCCTCAAACCCTAATTCCTTAAATTCTGCTTCAATTACTATTCAGAACATCGCCTCCATGGTTCTGATTAAGCTTACTACTACCAATTACCTAACATGGAGTGCTCTATTTGCTCCAATTTTCCGTCGGTATAATCTCACAGGTTTGATTGATGGTTCTTCGCCGACGCTGCCTCAATTTCTGACTGATTCTTCAGGAAATCGTAGCCTAAATCCGGAGTATGTTGCTTGGTTTGAGAATGATCAAAACATTCTCATTTGGCTCAACCCAACTCTCTCTAAATCCCTAATTCCGTACAATGTTGGAGTTTCCTTAGCTCGAGATCTATGGGCCAAATTAGAGTCGCATCTTGCTGCCGCCTCACACTCTCACATTCATGAACTCCGATCTCGCCTTCGAAGCCTCACCAAAGGCGATCTCACTGCTACTCAATATCTTCAACGCACCGAGGAAATCGCTGATGCTCTAGCTAGTGCTGGTGTTCCGGTGGAAGACTTTGAATTAATCTCTGTGACTCTTCACGGCTTACCTCCAGAATTTGATTCCTTTATGGATGCCATTTAGTTTCGCCTTGGTTCCATAACAATTGATGAGTTACATGGTTTACTTCTTAGCAAAGAAATCCAACTGAATAATCGTAAGCAGAGTGCACCGGTGTCATCTTTTCAGGCTTATAACACCTTCACTGGTATTCTTCCTCTACTTGTTAACTCTACCTCTCAAGGCTATATTGCTCATAATACATCTTCCTTCAATACTTCAAGCCTTGAAATGGAGCATAATTTCAATTGCACCACCAACAACAATCGTGGAAACTTCAGGCACAATAATAATCAGAGGTTCAATCATTTCCCTCGGGGTAATAATTAGCGTTATAATCGTGGAGCTCAGTCTAATTTTTCATCCAACAACAAGCTCTATTGTCAAATCTGTCATCAACCTGACCATGAAGCATGCGATTGTCCTCATCATATGGATCCTCACTACAATGGCAAGTCATTTCAATCGGCCTTGGTTACAAGTGCCTTTACTTCATCTCCTACATGGATTGTTGACTCCGGAGCTACATCTCACATGACCAACAACTATGCCAATCTCTAGAATCCTGATGCTTACACAGGCCCTGAACAAGTGTATATTGGTGATGGTAAAGGTTTGCCTATCACTCATTCTGGCTCTTCTACTATTACTACTTCACATAGCAAGTTTGCACTCACGAATGTGTTATATGTGCCTGCTTTAAAACACAATCTACTCTCTGCAAATCAATTCTTAATTGATAATCATTGTTCTATGCATCTTTATCCTTATCACTTCATTATGAAAGATCTTTCTTCGGGGATGATGCGTTTTAAAGGTCCTGTCCATCATGGTTTCTATCCATTTCGTCACTATTCTCAAATTGATGATAGGCAGCAAGCACTCATTGCTACCACTAAAGATTCAAGGAACCTTTAGCACAGTCGATTGGGTCACCCTTCAGCCAAGATTATCAATAAACTAGCTTCTAAGTCTTGTATCTCAGTTGTACAGAATGTAAATAAATCCTTTTGCTCAGATTGTGCATTAGGAAAATGCTCTAGACTACCTTTTGCATCTACTACTTATACCACCAGGAAACCACTATAACTCATTCATACAGATGTTTGGGGCCCTTCTCCTATAGTATTTCATGGTGGTTTCAGGTATTATGTCATATTTGTGGATGATTTTACCAGATAGTGTTGGTTTTATCATCTGAGGAACAAGTCTGATGTACTCTCCATCTTCATACAATATAAATCCTTGGTTGAAAATGTTCTGTGTACAAAGATTATTGCCTTACGATTTGATTCTGGTGGTGAATTCATGAGCAATCTCTTTTCTAATTTCTTGGCCAAGTATGGTATCCAACATTAACTCTCTTGACCACACACCCCGGAATAAAATGGGTGTGCAGAACGTAAACACAGACATCTTGTGGAAACTGCACAAACCCTTCTGGCAGCATCTAAAGTTCCTCATCACTATTGGGTTGAAGCATTTGGAACTTCTATCTATCTGATCAACAGGTTGCCTACTCTTACTTGTTGTTCACCATGGAAGTCTTTATTCAAGAAGGTACCTTCTTATAACACACTAAAGGTTTTTGGCTGCCTTTGTTTTCCATGGCCGAAGCCTTATACCTCTTCAAAATTGGATCCCAAAAGTAAATCTTGTGTTTTCTTGGGCTACAGTCTCAATCATAAGGGGTACAAATGTCTTGATCCCATCATAGGGATCATTTATATCTCTCGACATGTGCTCTTTTATGGGGGTACAATTCTATTTCATCAACCTCATCCTCACTCTCCTATCCCTCACCATAATTCTCTTATTTTATCTCCTGTCATACCATCAACCTTAACCTTTACCTTCAATCCTAACATGCCTTCCCCACCTATCCTACTTGTACCAACCCCATCCTCATCTCACTCTATACCTTAATCAACTTCCACTTCTTCACAAATTCCTTCCTCAGGTTATTTACCAAGCAACCCTGTCATAACTCCAATTTGCAATCACCCTATGCAAACCCGATCTAAGTTAGGTATCTACAAGCCTAAAGCTCTTACTTCAACAAAACATCCTCTTCCCTCTCATTTGTCACTGGATTATATTCTTACAACCTATCTACAAGCCTCTAAACACCCACATTGGCGCCAGGCAATGCATGAGGAGTTCAATGCTCTCCTCAATACCAGAACATGGTCTCTTGTTCCACATCATTCTTCTTAGAACATAATAGGTTGCAATTGGGTTTTTCGCATCAAACGAAAACATGATGGCTCGATAGATCGATACAAGGCCCGGCTGGTTACCAAGGGTTTTCACCAATAAGAAGGCCTCAATTACACTGAAACGTTTAGCCTTGTGGCTAAACCTGTGACAATCCGAATCCTACTCACCATGGCTGCTCAATTTGATTGGTTTTTGAACCAACTCGATGTTAGCAATGCATTCTTGCATGGCACTCTCTCTGAAACTGTTTTTATGCAACAACCTCTTAGATTTGAAGACTCAACCAAGCCAACTCATGTGTGTCGTGTCAGTTTCATAAATCCTTATATAGTCTAAAACATGCTCCCCGAGCCTGGTATGATAAGTTACATGCTGTTCTTCATTCCTTTGGCTTTGTTGGCTCTCCCAGTGACCACTCTCTCTTTGTCAAAAAGGACAAATCCTTGGTCTTTATTCTCGTGTATGTGGATGACATTTTAGTGACTGGTCATTCATCCATTAATTGTCAAACTGTGATCAAACAGCTCAGCACTTTGTTCCCAATTAAGGATCTTGGTCCTTTACACTATTTTCTTGACCTTGAGGTCAAACAATCTTCTACTGGTATTTTCCTATCACAAATAAAATACATTCTAGATTTGCTCACTAAAGCCAAAATGGTTGGCGCCAAACCCTGTAGCACACCACTCAGCACTTCCAAACTCGATCATGATTATTCTCCTCTTGATAAAGCCTCCGAGTATAGGTCTTTGGTGGGTGCTCTTCAATACCTAACCTGGATAAGGCCAGATCTCAGCTTTGCTGTAAATCTTGTATGTAAGTTTATGCATACTCCCAAGGTGCATCATTTCCAAGCTGTCAAGCACATACTCAGGTATCTTAAGAGCACCATTGATCACGATCTCTGGTTTTCTAAATGCTCATCTCTTCCATCTCTCAAGGTCTTCTCTGATGCCGACTGGGCTGGTTGTGAGTTAGATAGGTGATCCACTGGAGGTTATTGCATTTTTCTGGGTAATTCTATCATTAGTTGGAGTGCTAAAAAGTAACCAACTGTTGCTTGTCATCAACAGAGGCAAAGTATCCATCCACTGCAAACACTGCTTCTGAAATCACTTGGATTTGTCAATTGCTCACTGATATTGGCTATTGTCTGCCTTGTTCTCCTCAACTTTGGTGTGACAATGTTTCAGTCATGTCCCTTGCTAAGAATCCTGTTTTTCAAGCTTGGACAAAACATTTAGAGATTGATTATCACTACATACGAGAAAAGGTTGTAGCCAAGCAAATCTCCCTTCATTTCATCTGCACACATGACCAAGTGGCTGATATATGTACCAAATCCTTGTCTAAAGCCAGATTTTTGTTTCTCAGAGACAAACTTCAGCTTCGAGTATCTTCGTTTCGTTTGCAGGGGGATATTAAGGGCAATATTGTAAATGCATCATCTAGGGATAATACTTAGAGGTTAAGGAAAATTGTTAATTGTTATGATTTAATTAGCCTACACAATTTGTATATATGCTCAGATTGTAATCTTATTCATTAAAATGAAATGAAAATATTTTTTTCTCAAAATATCCAAGATCTGAAAGACTAGCTTGCTGGTATTGGACTAAGTAGTCATCATTCAGTGAAAAATCCACCAAACATGTTCTGAGACAATCAAGAAAGGTATCCAAAGGTTCAGGGCCAAAAAAAAATGTTCAGACTTTATTATAATACAAACTAAATATTTAAGAAAGTAGATTTGCTTATAGAAAAATCATAGGATTAGATTTTTCGCTCCTCTTGGGGCATCAATGTCAAAGAATTTTAAGGACATTCCTTAGTGTAATTGTGCTTGATGGTGGAGAAGGTTAGTTTTCTGCTTTTGTCTGATATGTTGGTTGATTTGTTTTTTCATGAACATATTTTCCATCCTCCTTGCCCTTGAAATTTTAATATTTTTTGTAGTTTCTCATAAATAAATTATAAACTAGGCAGTATTATATATAGAGCAAAAAATGTATACGATAAGATGTGTGAAAACTAACACTGCAACCCACATCCAAGTTTATATAAGCACGATAGTCTTCATTAATGTTTTCCAAATTTCCTTACTGTTGAATACTTGGAGCATATAGTTCTCAAGCTTAGATTTCAGGCTTTCATAAAGATCTTGCATTCCCAGTCCAGTTTCACCTGATATGGCAACAGGGTCACCAAATCCTAACCTATAAGCTTCAGCAGCAGCCGTCATAAGAGAATCACTACCATCAAAAAGTGCTTCAGACTTATTCAGGGCAACGACAAGATTGATTCCAGGTGCATTTTTGCGCAACCAGCTCTAGTCACAAGATAACACAAAGGAATAAATAAATTTGCATGCAAAAGGCAAAGAGGCAGTGGTGGCGGCTGTCGCAGTGTGAGGTGGTAGAATTCAAGGTGTTCTTTCAAATTAAAACAGTGAACTAAAAATTTCAAGAGAAAGGCCCTAAAATATTACCCCCTAGTCAACCAGATGTGGCTTACTACTAGATCACATTGTTTGTACTCAAAATATACCTATTTTTACTTATTTGGGCAATTTGGGTAAAATATGGCATTTGGAGGATTAATATGCAAGAAAGCTAATTTGGAAAGATATTTAGATGCAAGTAGAGGGGTTGGACACTATAATATTGTTCTTCCAATTTGTTTTGGTGGTGGAGATTTGTCAAGCATTGTTTAATCCAGATACATGCATCCTTGCAAATGGGTTGGAAGGCAACATACGGGTGTGGATGCAAAGAAAATGTGAAGGAGGCCAACTTGCTTCTTTTAAATGTTAGTTTATTACAAGTGGGAAAACATGTGCTAAAAACATGTGGTGGAGATGCAAATTCCCCTTTTAATATTGTTTCTACATGCAAGTTGGCAAAAGCAATGCAAGCTACCCAAGTAAGGAAATGCAAGCTGCCCAAGCTTCTTTTGGGCAAGTACAAAACCTCAGCATGAGGTTTCCTCCAGACCTCTATAAAAAGGAGCAGATGCACAAGGATTATGGACACTCAAAACAACCAATCAAAACTCTACTCAAATTAGCTCACCAGCTTCCTTGTAGACATTTATTTTTAGCCAAGCATCCTTTGCTTTTCTTGTTTATTAGCTCTGCTACTCACTTGTAGTATCGATCTTATTTGTAGCTTTTATGTACTCATTTCCAGTCATATAAATTACAAGCAATCTGCAATATCAGTCACTTTCCTCTGTCATCTATATTTCCAAGCAACCTTGTCATTTACATATTGTTCTATCTCTCCATATAAGTAAAGTCCTTATTTTTAAGGCAAACAAAGAACCTTAATTTGAGCAACTCCCACTCAAATGGCACAATCTCTTGATTTGAAGTCAAAAGGCGCAACCTCAATCATTCAAATCCCATCTACTAACGGCATCTAGTAGTGGCACACCCGCACCCACCAATCTCGTATGTGCAGTAAATCCCCGGCTTGCCCGCAAGGCACCATGGCGGATTTAGGGAGCAAACATATTTTGGCACGCCCGGTGGGATACTTAGATGGAGTTAGATCATGAACAATCCTTATGTTCATAATTTTTCTGCTTTTTCGAAGGATGACGGTGTGGAAGAGCGCCCAAGCTATGACTATCACATAGAGCCAACCTATGAGTTGCCAACTTATGGGTACATGGCGGAAGAGTACTCAAGTCCCATGGAACATGATTGTCGGCCAACTAATGGCCATCAAATAAATAATAATCTTGCAGATTGGCCAACTTATGGCTATGATGAAGGTTATTATTCTTTTGAAGACAATCATATTCATGAATACTATGATAGGCCAACAAATGGCTTTGAGTATCAAAATGCTTCCAATGAGTACGTAGAGCCAATTTATGAGATGCCAACTCATGATCATCCGGATGAAGAGTTCTACAAAGAGGATGTGGGCAAGTTAGAGAATGTGTCCAAACTCCATAAGGCAAGCATCGAATATGGTGAAGAGGTGACTAAGTGTTTTAAAAAGGTGGAGGAAAGCTATACAACTTTTGGAGAAACTTTGAGAAAGTTGATAGATCAAATGTGTCAAATCCCCTCTACAAAGCACACTCACCCTACTACAACCAAGAAAGAACGGATCATACATGTTGATGAAGGCCAAACAATGGCCCCACCCAATGAAAAATCTATGAAAGTAGATATGGTTGTAGAAGACCAAGCCGACATATCAAAATCGATAACGGCTAAGATGGAGCTTGTGGCTATTGTAGGCCAAACACCAACGCTCGGGGGGCACGAGCCCACACCTCATGTGGAGCCCGAAGAAGAAGAAAATAGCTCCTACACTCTTCCCCGCCAACACGAGCATGTTGTCCACATCGAGATCTCAAGGAGGACAAAGCTTGGGATCAAACATGAATGGCCACCTCCTATGGTTCCCAAGCTATATGGCATGGCCAATTTAAATGGTGGGTATGATCTCTCTACACTCAATTTTAAAAAGAGAAAAAGATTTAAGTGTTGAGAGAAAAATAACACTTGAGCAGCCAAAGGGCTTCATCCAATCTGCCCGAATGGCTTTCTTTTGTGTTATTCTTTTGTGCATTTTCTCCAGTACCTTTCTCCTCCTTTTCCTTTTCCTTCCTTTCTCCTTTTCTTTCTTTCTTTCTTCCTTTCTTTTCCTTCCTGTCTCTCTCTCTCCTGTCTTTCTGCTGCCCAAAACACTTTTATATCTATGTATCTATATTTATATTATATTATATTCTATGATAAAAGTGTTTTGCCCGACAGGGGCTGTATGTACATGTATGTTATAGTGGGGGATGGAGTATATATATATATATATATATATATATATATAGTAATATATTTTATAAAATGTTGCCCGAAAGGACTATATATATAGTTTTTTTTATATATATTTTATATGTTAAATTGCTTTGCCCAAAAGGGCTATGTCAATATATATATCTATATATTATATGTCAAAAAGGACAGTGGAAGTTCTTTGCCCGATTGGGCTTGTCATATATATATATATATATATAGTATATTATATTATATTATATGTATAGCTTTGAAGATAAGACAACAAAGAAAATATAAAAAAATTTGGTTTGTTTTAATTTGCCCGAGAAGGGCTCTCTCTCTCTCCTTTTTGCTTTTAAAAATCTGGGTAACCTTTTTCACTTAGCCCGAGTGGGCATTTCTGTTGCCCGACTAAGGGCTTTCTTTTTGTTGTTTTGGTTCACCCAATAGGGCTTTGTCTTTATGTTCTTTATGTTTTACTGTTTTAATAGCCTGACAAGTCTTTTTATTTATTTATTTTTATATCCACTTGCCCGTTAGGGCCTTTAATTTCCTTTTTCTGTTTGCCCAAAAGGGCTCTGTTTTCTTTGTGTGTTTCCTGTGTTGTTACAAAGAAAAGCCATAAAAATTAAAAATTCCAAAAATTACAAAAACATTTTGCTTTCATGCTTTTGTTTTTTCTTGCTTTCTTTCCCTTTTTGTTTTCTTGCTGGGGAACTTTACAGTAAATATCAAAGAGTTGGGCAGTTTGTGAATAGCCATTTTCACCCTTCTTTCCATTTTTCTCTTATCCAATGAATGTATTTAGCCCGAACCCAAAAGTTGAAATTAGAAAACCATCCAGTGGCTGTACCCAAATTCATGGAATGAGGAGTTTCATAAAAAGCTGAAACTATGGCTTTCTTGCTGAAAAGCATGTCATCTGTGTCTCAATGGCTATTGCAAGAAGAACATGGGGCTATCTTGCCCGACTGGTGGTGCCCGATGGAACCATAACCATGCCTGACGGGAGTGACGTCTTCCCTGCTCACCACCAACAGACTCTGCATGTCTCCCTAACTCTCACCAGCACCTACGACCAAAGCTCGGGCTAATTCGGCAGCTACCAGTAGCGGCTAGAAGAAAGCTCGAAGAAGATAGCAGAAAATGGATGTTGCAGTTTGCCCGACTGGGTTTTCTTTGCATTTGCCCAACAATCTTTCACTCAAATATAGCTGGGGGAGCTTTATATTGAAGATTTTGTCACAGAGCCTCCCAAAGTCTCCGCAGCTATTACAGAAGGGGCATGGAATGTTACTATTGCCCGATGGAGCTATAATCTTGCCCGAAGGGCATGACATCTTCTACACTGCAAATATTTAAATATTGTCAATTAGACATGGGCCCCATGTTTGATCTGGCAAACATATTTGAAGTATTCTTGCCGCAGCTGCTGTATCCCAATCCCTCTGGTGTCTTTGGCTCTTCTTGAAGCCTTTGTGAGTCGTGCAACGCTAAAAATGAATGAGGAAGTCCGCAGGCAGTTCAATATCATTCCAGGTCTCATGAAGGGTATTGCTAAGCCCGACTATGCTACCTGCGTCATGATCTCCACTAATGCACACTTTAAGAAAATGATTCCATCAGATGGCAATATATGCTTCTTACACTGGCGGTGCATAGAACAATACTAAAAAGTACATTCAGGCTTATGCTTCAGAGCATGCAAGGAGTCTTGGGTCGAAGGGTTCAGACCCATACAAGGCAGCAGTAATTGGTGACACCATTGGAGACCCACTCAAGAACACCTCAGTTTGCCCGAATGACCGACAGTTTCTCTCGGTCCTTCTGTTATCCAAGATGAAACCATCAGGGTAGTGTACTCTTCCCAAACCATGGCTCATGTTTCAACGGAGCAGGCCTCTTCCTCAACAACCAGATGGAAATTTTGCGTAAGATGAATCTGTCAAAAATGAGGCGAGCAGCGAAAAAACCAAAAGTGAGGTAGACAACGCGAGGAAATCCCATGAGCCCGGGGTGGCGTTGTGGCTCCAGAACGAATACATGGGTGGTGTCTTGGAGTTGCAGCTTGTGCGAAGAACATCAACCAGCAGAGCAAATTCCAGTACAGCTCAATGGAATGGATAAGTGAGCAACAAATGCAATCTGATTATCTCTCAGTATGGGAAGAGAAATCTGGATTTTTGCTGGCTAGGGAGAGGAGTGTGTGAGCACTAATCATACAAGACTGTAAGGCTCTCTCTCTTTCCCTGTCCTCTTCCTTTTCTTCATTTTTCTTCCTGTTTTCCCCTCTTATCTCTTCTGTTTTCCTTTGGTCCGAAAGAGGGTCTCCCCCTTTTTCTTCTTGTTTATTTTTTATTATTTCTTTCTCTTCCTCTCTCTCCTTCTCTTTTTATTTCTTTTCCTTTCTCTTTCTCCGTGTCTCTGTTAAAGTCTGTTATCTTTACTTTGACCAAGTGGGATATATATATACATATAGAAGAAAAGTACTGAAAAGAAACAAAAAAAAATATATATATCTTATAAGACTGGCTGCTTTTCTTCCTGCAGCCTGAAATGGCTGTCTCTATCTTCTTTTCCTTCTTGTCCCCTTTCGTTTCAAGTTGCCCGAATGGGCTATGTATTATATATATATAAATGGTCTAAGATAGGCAAGTCTAATCCAACCTTTCGGGCAAAGAAAAGGTTGTTGGACTATAATATAATATATATAGTAGTATATTATATTATGTAAATATAAGGGAATTAGAGTACTTTTGCCCGAAAGGAGTAGATTATATATATTATATTATATATTATATATTATATATGAAACAGGCAAAAAAGAAAAAGAAGAATAAAAATGATAGTTGCCCAAGTTTCTCTCTTCTCCATCTGTTTCTATACTTTCCAGTTTGCCCGACTTCGGGAATTTGTCCAGTTTATTATCTATGTAACCAATGAGGATGCTTCCACGTTTTTTTGGTATCAACAAGAAGGATGCATAAGTCAGACAACATTTTTCCAATGCTAGTTGCACTACCAATTGCCTTGCTCATCTTGCCAAGTTTCTCAACGACAAAAGGATCGAGGAGGTAGACGTGCCTCTTCCTTCGACATCAATTCTAGCAGCATTGGAGTTGTAAGTTTCACAAACTTTGCTCAAATTTGTAAAACTTGGGGGGCACTGTTTGTACTCAAAATATACCCATTTTTACTTATTTGGGCAATTTGGGTAAAATATGGCATTTGGAGGATTAATATGCAAGAAAGCTAATTTGGAAAGATATTTAGATGCAAGTAGAGGGGTTGGACACTATAATATTGTTCTTCCAATTTGTTTTGGTGGTGGAGATTTGTCAAGCATTGTTTAATCCAGATACATGCATCCTTGCAAATGGGTTGGAAGGCAACATACGGGTGTGGATGCAAAGAAAATGTGAAGGAGGCCAACTTGCTTCTTTTAAATGTTAGTTTATTACAAGTGGGAAAACATGTGCTAAAAACATGTGGTGGAGATGCAAATTCCCCTTTTAATATTGTTTCTACATGCAAGTTGGCAAAAGCAATGTAAGCTACCCAAGTAAGGAAATGCAAGCTGCCCAAGCTTCTTTCGGGCAAGTACAAAACCTCAGCAAGAGGTTTCCTCCAGACCTCTATAAAAAGGAGTAGATGCACAAGGATTATGGACACTCAAAATAACCAATCAAAACTCTACTCAAATTAGCTCACCAGCTTCCTTGTAGACATTTATTTTTAGCCAAGCATCCTTTGCTTTTCTTGTTTATTAGCTCTGCTACTCACTTGTAGTATCGATCTTATTTGTAGCTTTTATGTACTCATTTCCAGTCATATAAATTACAAGCAATCTGCAATATCAGTCACTTTCCTCTGTCATCTATATTTCCAAGCAACCTTGTCATTTACATATTGTTCTATCTCTCCATATAAGTAAAGTCCTTATTTTTAAGGCAAACAAAGAACCTTAATTTGAGCAACTCCCACTCAAATGGCACAATCTCTTGATTTGAAGTCAAAAGGCGCAACCTCAATCATTCAAATCCCGTCTACTAGTGGCATCTAGTAGTGGCACGCCCGCACCCACCAATCGCGTATGTGCAGTAAATCCCCGGCTTGCCCGCAAGGCACCATGGCGGATTTAGGGAGCAAACACACATGATATAAGGTTTCTCATTCACAATCAATAATCCCACATACACACATATTCGGATGTATTTGCATGCATGCATAGTTTTACATGTATACCCAAAATCCCCCAAAAACATACATTTCATTTAATAAACCAAATTAAACCACATTTTCATTTTACATAAAGAAAGCCATGCTAGCCTCCACATAACTAACCTTACATCTATCAGGAAAACCGCAAACTGAGACCTTGCAAGAACGCTTGCAGTCATTCCTGATGTTCTATCAAGAATAGAGCCTGAAGATGCAGCCGTTTCTAAGCCAGCTGAGTCCAATACCCTAAATCGTAGATCACCCAATTTGGCAATGCCTTCTCTTATGTCACGAGTAACATGATCATCTGGTGTGTTGTAGACAAAAGGCTCCCACCTCCGGATTAAACTAAAAAGAAACCCACACAAATTAAAAATAAAAATAAAAAAATTAGAAAGCAAGGCCAAGAACATTACAAATTACAACATCTGCCTTCATTTTCTCTTTTTGACAAGTAAAACGAAAATTATGCCAAATGCACGTAGTATACAAAGTTTAATGAAAAAAAGGGCAACATGAACTACTGACCGATTAAACAAAGCTGACTTTCCCACATTCGGGCACCCAACAAGAACTACAGTGGGAAGCAGATTCTTGTTCACTTTGGTGAAATCCACTGGGTTTTGGTACAATCCCCTAATTTTCTCGGCAGTTACATTGCAATCAGAATTGACATTGGGTTCCTCCAAATGACCAGCTGTACCCTTGCAAGAATTAGAAGTAGACAGTTGATAACTGGGTAGTGTGCAAAGCTCCTTTGTGGCCTGAAGAATCCAGGGATGCAAGATTGATTTTGACCTGCAGTGAACCCTAAACCATAAAGATGGATTTCCAATGCAACTTGTTGATGCACAAAATCGGTGAGGACTTTGGTACAACAGAAAGTGTTAAGTTTGTGACCTTCGCTAGATTGCTCCGGTCACTAGTGTGGATAAGTATGTAAATGGATAGAGATAGGGAAGCAAACACAAGATGTACATGGTTCACCCAAATTGCCTACGTCCACGGAGTAGAAAAGTTCTCATTAATTGTGAAGGGTCTACACAAGTACATAGGTTCAAGCTCTCCTTTAGTGAGTACTAGTGAATGATTTAGTACCAATGACATTAGGAAATATTGTGAGAGAATGATCTCTATTTATAGAAGAGAGTTTATAGCTTCATTCTGACATTGACACGTGTCGTGTTGTGATTGGCTTCTGTTGTTGACACGTGTCGCGCTATGATTGGCTTCTGATGTAAACACGTGTCGCGCTGTGATTGGCCTCCTGGTTGAAGGGAAACTTTTCTGGGTCCTTGACAGTATAACGTTGACTTGTGCTCAATAGTTTCGGGATTGGTCAAGTATGGTACGAACATTGCTCCCCTAAGTTCCCAAGTGAGGGAAGCTCTTCGGTTGGGGACTTGGAAGATCCAAGCCATTGAGTAATCACGAAACTTCTAAGTACTGAATAGTGGTATCATTTTCACTTGCCTTATCTGTCTCATATGTAGATGTGGCATTTTCTTTGGAAGTACTTTTCCTCCATCCAGGGGTGGTATCTTTAACCGATGAAGATGCACAAGGTAATGTATCAATTTCACTTGAAGCTTACTTGTAGTTTCGGGGTTGGTCAAGTGCGATACAAACCCTATAGTAGGAGTCCCCCAAGTCACCGAGTTAGGAGATTTGCCGAAGGAGGTAACATACAAGGTAAGCAATCAGACTTCCAAGCAAGTAACCTAGATCGGAGGTTTGACTTCGGCTTCTGGTTGATTGTTCTTCTTCTCCTTGTGTCGTAAACAGCAACAGGGATAAGGAGAAGCAAATGGAGAAGAGATGATATGAGATACTTTTGGTTTTGAAGAAGTAACTTTCCACAGGCTTATTCTTGAACTGGGCTGGAGGGTTTTCTGGTTTCCTCCAGAGTATAAGGCCGACTCAAGAATTTGAGGGTCAAAACAAGTCCATCAAATCTAGAGTACGTTCGACCTTAATGATATGGGATATGTTTGCTGTCAACAAAGTAGTGGGTGTGGTATGGCGAGGCTTTGCTTTTTAGCGATGGTGTCAGCGAAAGGTTGTTGAAGCTTCTCGAGTTATTCGGATAGGGCAGCGATGCTGGGTTTGGATTTGATTTAGACTTCTTTGTCTGGGTGGTGTGGTTCTATAGGAAGGGCATTGTGTTGTAGTGATATGTTCCAACTCATCATTGATCTTTCTGCTTCAATCTCTTACAGCATTTGTACTCGATGTAGGAGTGGAATGCAACCTTTGCATTTAAATGGTCCTTAAGAACACTACTTCTCAGCGACTCATCTATGTGTGTCAGCTTCAATGTAAAAGGTCAATATCGTATCAACTATTTTGAGGTATTTGTAGAAGGGCTTTGTGACCTTGACAACAGTTGAGGATGAGTACTCGAGAGCAATGTTGGGCAAACAACCATGCAAAGATTTCAGGCAATCAGTTCTAGATCGAAAGTTTGATTTCAGGTTCCGACTGATTGCGTTTTTTCTCCTTGTTCTGCAGGTAAGAGCAAGGGCAAAGGAAAAGACAGGGAAAAAGCATGATATGGGATGCTCTTGCTTTTAACCCTGATGATATGAGATACTCTTGCTCTGGTGTGGCTTGTTTGCAAAGGTATTATCGGGGGAAAAAAAGCTGAGTATTTCGAGAGACTATGCTGGGAGTGCCCTCTCGGATGTGAATAAAAGTTGAGCATTTTTTTTTATTTGCAGGTATGCCTGGCTGTGGAGGATGAAGGTCGACATATATAGGAGTCTCCCTAACAACAAGTAGTAATGTTTGTTGATGCACAAAATCAGTGAGGACTTTGGTACAACAGAAAGTGTCAGGTTTGTGACCTTCGCTTGGTTGCTTCGATCACTAGTGAAGATAAGTACGTAAATGAATAAGGACAGGGAAGCAAACACAAGATGTACGTGGTTCACCCAGATCGGCTACGTCCACGGAGTAGAGGAGTTCTCATTAATTGTGAAGGGTTTACACAAATACATAGGTTCAAGCTCTCATTTTGTGAGTTCTAGTGAATAGTTTAGTACAAAATCACATTAGAGATTATTGTGGGAGAATGATCCCTATTTATAGAGGAGAGTTTCTAGTTTTGTTCTAACATTGACACGTGTCGTGTTGTGATTGGCTTCTGATGTCGACACGTGTCGAGCTGTGATTGGCTTCTGATGTCGACACGTGTCGCATTGTGATTGGCCTCCTGGTTGAAGGGAAGCTCTTCTGGGTCCTTGATGGTATAACGTTGACCGGTGCTCAGTAGTTTCGGGATTGGTCAAGTATGGTACAAACAGTGCTCCCCTAAGTTCCCGAGTGAGGGAAGCTCCTCGGTTGGGGACTTGCAAGATCCAAGCCATTGAGTAATCATGAAACTTCTAAGTACTGAAGTGTGGTATCATTTTCACGTGCCTTATCTGTCTCATATGTAGATGTGGCATCTTCTCTGGAAGTACTTTTCCTCCATCCATGGGTGGTATCTTTAACCGAGGAAGATGCACAAGGTAATGTATCAATTTCACTTGAAGCTTACTTGTAGTTTCGGGCTTGGTCAAGTGCGATACAAACCCTATAGTAGGAGTCCCCCAAGTCGCCGAGCTAGGAGATATGCCGAAAGAGGTGACAGACAAGGTAAGCAGTCAAACTTCCAAGCAAGCAACCCAGGATCGGAGGTTCGACTTTGGCTTCTGGTTGATTGTTCTCCTTCTCCTTGTCTCTCATTCAGCTCCCAGGATAAGGAGAAGCAAATGGAGAAGAGATGATATGAGATACTTTTGCTTTTGAAGAAGTAACTTTCCACAGGCTTATTCTTGAACTGTGCTGGAGGGTTTTCTGGTTCCCTTCAGAGTATAAGGCCGACTCAAGAATTTGAGGGTCAAAACAAGTCCATCAAATCTAGAGTACGTTCGACCTTGATGATATGGGATACTTTTGCTGTTGACGGAATAATGAATGTGGTATGGAAAGGTGTCGTGCGGTAGTGATCTGTTTCAGCTCACCGTTGAACCTTCTGCTTCAATCTTTTGTATGGCAGAAGTGGTGTGCAACCTTTGCATTTAAATGGTCCTTCAGAACATTCCTTCATAGTGACTCATCCACGCTTGGCAGCTTCAGTGTAAAGAGCCAATATCTGATCAACTGTCATGAGGTATGTGCCGGTGGAATTCATGACCTTGACAGCAGTTGAGGATGAGTTCTCGAGAGCAA
This sequence comes from Malus domestica, assembly GCF_042453785.1. NCBI lineage: Eukaryota > Viridiplantae > Streptophyta > Magnoliopsida > Rosales > Rosaceae > Malus > Malus domestica. Next base: position 36,187,606 of record NC_091673.1, read on the forward strand.
TGCTAAGTAAGTAACCAGGCAAAGGTCTCAGGCAGTCAGTTCCAGATTGGAGGTTTGATTTCAGGTTCCGACTAACTGCTCTCTTTCTCTTTGTCCTGCAGGTGTAGACAAGGACGAAGACAAGGACAAGGAGAAAGCATGATCTGGGATACTCTTGCTTTCGACCCTGATGATATGAGATACTCTTGTTCTTGGTGTGGCTTATTTGCTGAGGTATTATCGGGGGGAAATAAAGCTGAGTATTTCGAGAGGTTATGTTGAGGGTGCATTCTCGAATGCGAGAAAGGGTTGAGCATTTTTGCAGGTTTGCCTATCCGTTGAGGAGGGAGGTCGATGTATATAGGGATTTCCCAATAACAAGTAGTAATGCTATTCCTTTACCCTTCTTGGTCACAGCAATGTAGTAGGAGCTGCCAGCTTCACGTGTTTTAACTTTGTTAGAGCACTTTGAAAAAATGGTATGTGGTATCTGGAAAGCTGATGTTGCGTGTGAAGATTACATACAAGCTTTATCTAAGGAAATCTGGCTCTCGAAGTTCTGAGAGCTGTGCCTCTTCGGTTTTCGAACAAGCAATCCCGTCGGGGATCTGGCTCTCAAGATTCGGAAAGCGGTGCCGCTTCGGTTTTTGAGAAAGTAATTATGTTGGGAGTCTTTTCTCGAATGTGAGTAAAGGTTAGACGTTCTTGCAAGCCTGTCTTGCCACAGAACACGGAGGTCGACACACATTGGGACTTTCCAGTTGTCAAGCAGTGGTTCTGTTCCTTTACCCTGTGGGTAATAGTAGGGTAGCTGGAACTTCGAAATTCTCGTGCCTAAACTTTGTCAGAGATCTTTGGCAAAGTTATATGTGGTACCCGAGGAGTTGATGGTGCGTGTGGAGAGTGGTGATTGAACAGTAAGATTCACGTGCTTTCTACTTCACCAGAAATCTTCGACAGATTGCCTGTAATTTCCGCAAAGCTGAGTGTGCATGCGGGTGCTGACGAGGCTAAAAAAGCAGGTGCTTCTTCGATTTCTGAGATCGGCCATCGTGGTCTCTGAGCAGCTCAGCTTTCGAGAAAGCAAACGCCTTTTCGATTCCTGAAGCTCCGTCAAGTGCAGATTTTTATAGAGGTTGGCATTAAGTTCCACAGCACACTTGAATCTCCACCAGTAGAAGCTCCCTTCTTGCACTTCTAAGATCTTGATTTGTCTAACCTCTTCCCTCTTCAACACCTTTGAAAATGTCTGGCCCCTCCGACCGTCGTTTTGACTTGAACCTTGGAGAAGAGACAGCCACGCCTTCTCCAGACAACATATGACGCCCATCCTTCATATCCTCTACTGGTCCTCTTACCGTTGGGGATTCTGTGATGAAGAATGATATGACCGCTGCGGTGGTGGCCAGGAAACTTCTCACTCCCAAAGATAATAGACTATTTTCCAAACGGTTTGATGAGTTGGCTGTTAAGGATTCTCTGGCTCTTAGTGTTCAGTGTGCAGGTTCTGTGTCTAATATGGCCCAACGCCTATTTGCTAGAACCTGCCAAGTTGAATCATTGGCTGCTGAAGTGATGAGTCTCAAACAGGAGATTAGAGGGCTCAAGCATGAGAATAAACAGTTGCACCGGCTGGCACATGACTATGCTACAAACATGAAGAAGAAGCTTGACCAGATGAAGGAATCTGATGGTCAGGTTTTACTTGATCATCAGCGGTTTGTGGGTTTGTTCCAAAGGCATTTATTGCCTTCATCTTCTGGGGCTGTACCGCATAATGAAGCTCCAAATGATCAACCTCCAATGCCTCCTCCTTCTGGGGTTCTTTCCAGTACTGAGGCTCCAGATAACCACCCTCCGGTGCCTTCTCTTTCTGGGGCTCTACCGACTGCTGAGACTTCCCCTAAGCAACCTTTGTGAAGGCTCCCTCTTGTTTGTTTATTTTGATTCATGTATATGTACATATTTGTAACTTATCGGGAATATCAATAAACAAGATTTGCTTCATTTCAACGTATTGTGTTAAATACACCAAGGCCTTCTTCACTAAGTTCTTTGAATTTTTCCTTTTGTTGAAGCTTGTATGTTGAAACTTTGTGAGTGAAGCATGTAGGTTGAGGTAGTGCTCCCTTAATTTCCCGAGTGAGGAAAACTTCTCGTTTGGAGACTTGAAAAATCCAAGTCACTAAGTGGTCGTGAGACTTCCGAGTATCAAGGTGCAGTAGCATATGGTAGGAGTCCCCCAAGTCTCTGGTCGAGGGAGTTGACGAATGAGGCATTTCCTTTCTAAGTGGTAGCCCAAAACTCCTTCTTCATATATATTTGTTATGAAAGTTGTTAGGCCCAAAGAAGAGGAGGCCTAGGCAATTTTTTTTTTTGATTTTTTTTATTTTATTTTATTTTATTTTATTTTGAATTTTCAAATTTCCGGATTTTTGAATTTTCGAATTTCCGAAAAAATAAAAATTAAAAATAATATATATATATATATATATATATATATATATATTTAAAAGCTTTGTTGGTGAAGCTTTAGTGTTGAAGCTTTGTATGTGAAGCTTTGAGGTTGAAACTTTGTTGGGCATCATGAATTGATTTTGGTTCACACTATCTTGATGAAGAGTGTGTGAAGCTTTTATATGTTTTGGTGTTGAAATTTTGTATTGTAGGTGAAGCTTTGGGGTTGAAGCTTGATAGGTGAAGCTTTGGTGTTGAAGCTTTATAGGTGAAGCTTTGGTGTTGAAGCTTTATAAGTGAAGCTTTGGTGTTGAAGCTTTATAGGTGAAGCTTTGGTGTTGAAGGGTTGAAGCTTTATAGGTGAAGCTTTGGTGTTGAAGGGTTGAAGCTTTATAGGTGAAGCTTTGGGGTTGAAGCTTTATAGGTGAAGCTTTGGGGTTGAAGCTTTATAGGTGAAGCTTTTGTTGGCACCATAAATTGATTTTGCTTCACACTATCTTGATGAAGATAGTGCAAAGCTTTTGAGATTGATATTTGTCCTCCATTGATGAAGCTTTTGTTGGCACCATAAATTGATTTTGTTGGCACCATAAATTGATGAAGCTTTTGTTGGCACCATAAATTGATTTTGCTTCACACTATCTTGATGAAGATAGTGCAAAGCTTTTGAGATTGATATTTGTCCTCCATTGATGAAGCTTTTGTTGGCACCATAAATTGATTTTGCTTCACACTATCTTGATGAATGAAGATAGTGCAAAGCTTTTGAGATTGATATTTGTCCTCCATTGATGAAGCTTTTGTTGGCACCATAAATTGATTTTGCTTCACACTATCTTGATGAAGATAGTGCAAAGCTTTTGAGATTGATATTTGTCCTCCATTGATGAAGCTTTGTTGAATTTCCCAATTTCCAATTTCCTCTTTTTTTTTTTTTTTTTTTTTTTTTGTTTTTTTGTTTTTTGTTTTTTGGGAAAACTAGAAATTTGAAAATGTGGGAGAGACAACGTATACAAATTTTGCTTCCATACTGTTAAGCGAGAGATTGTGATGGAAGCCACATCTTGTAGTAGTCGAAGGTTTGGATGAACCATATAAATTGAATTTGCTTCGAACAGTCTTGATCAAGAGCGTTTGAAGCTTTCTATGAGTTGTAGTGTTTGCATTGTTACAGAGGAGAAATGTCTGAAGCAGATGCAAGAGGGCTGAAGAGCTTGATCTTCGTATACCATGCACTGAAGCCATTGTTGGCTTGCAATAAGACTTTGTTGGTGACTATAGCTCTTGTTAGGCATAAGTGCTCCCCTAGTTGAGTTGTAAAGCTTGATGGTTTTTGATTATTTGTGAATGCTAGGAGTTCACATGTACAAGTTGTACCACTCGTCTTCTGGTTAATGGAATGAATGGTAGGTTGCTTTCATCACTTGGTTGGTGGTACGAATGTGAATTCCTTAATCACCTTTCATCACATTTCATCACCTGGTTGGTGACATGAAGGAGAGTACGCGTTGTACATTTCATCACCTGGTTGGTGGCATGAAGGAAAGTACGCGTTGTATATTTCATCACCTGGTTGGTGGCATGAAGATGAGTTCCTTCTTCACCTGATTGGTGATAAGGGTGGCAAGTTTCCAAATAATATTAGAGTACGTGTTGTACATTTCATCACCTAGTTGGTGGTACGAAGGTGAGTTCATTCATCACCTAGTTGGTGAGAATAAGGGCAAGGTGTCGAGGCACATTGTGGCAAATGTCGAATGACACAAAGTGTGTTGAACCTTTTCGAAGCACAGTTGGCTTATGTATGGATGTGTTGGAATGTATGATGTTTATGCATGAATGTGTTGGAATGTATGATGTTTATGTATGAATGTATTGGAATGTATGATGTTTATGTATGAATGTGTTGGAATGTATGATGTTTATGTATGAATGTGTTGGAATGTATGATGTTTATGTATGAATGTGTTGGAATGTATGATGTAGATCCTTTGTATAGTCTTGTTGACACATACTTAGATTTTGTTTTGTATTGGAAACATTTGCGTTGAAGCTTCAACACTTGAGTGTTTCATTGCTCAGAATGGAAAAGAGTTTATGGCCGAGTTGGCTAAATCACCTCTTTATTGAATTCATACCAAATGGTCTTTGTTACATAGGATGCCGAACGGCTGTAGCTTAACACTTGTACAATGTGAGTCTATTTGTAATAGTACTTCAAGTGGTCAGCATTCCATGGATGGCCAAGGGTCTTGCCGTCGAAGTTTCTGAGCTTGTAGGAGCCAGGGCGGCTGATGCCGACGACCTCGAACGGTCCGTCCCAGTTAGGACGGAGTGTTCCTTCACTCGGGACCCTATCACAGAGTAATCTTTTCTTCAGTACCCAGTCTCCCACTTTGAAAGAGCGAGGTTTGACCCTTGAGTCGTAATAGTTGGAAATGCGCTGCTTGTAGGCGACATTCCTCAGGTGAGCCTGATTTCTGTGTTCCTCGACTAGATCCAGGTTGAGGGTGAGTTGTTTGTCGTTCTCACTCTGCATGTAATTCTGGATTCGGTATGTTGCTTGCTCAAGCTCAACCGGGACAACTGCTTCTGTACCAAAAGCAAGTGAGAATGGAGTTTCTCCTATGGAAGTCCGATATGAAGTGCGGTATGACCAAAGAACTTAGGGTACGAATTCTGGCCAACAACCTTTAGCTTTGTCCAAGCTAGTTTTCAGAGTGCGCTTGATTATTTTGTTAACGGCCTCGACTTGTCCATTAGACTGGGGATGGGCTGGAGAGGCAAAACATAAGTTAATGTTGAACTTAGAGCAGAACATCTTGAACTTCTTGTTGTCGAACTGCCGCCCATTGTCCGTGACTATCGCATTGGGAATACCGAATCTACAGAGGATGTTCTTCCATACGAAGTCTTCTATTTTTCCCTCAGTAATGGTTGCCAAGGGTTCTACTTCAGCCCACTTTGTGAAGTAGTCAACTGCAACGATTGCATAGCGGACCTTGCCCTTCCCTGTAGGCATTGGGCCGATCAAATCAAGTCCCCATTGGGCGAAGGGCCAAGGGCTAATCATAGGAGTGAGCGGCTCGAGAGGGGAGTGAGGGATAGTTGCGTAGCGTTGACACTTATCACATGAGCGAGATATTTTGATGGCATCTTGGTGGAGTGTTGGCCAATAGTATCCTTGGCGAAAAGTCTTGTGTGCTAGGGATCGAGACCCAGGATGATCTCCGCAGACTCCTTCATGTATTTCCCAAAGGACAATTTCCGCCTCCGCAGGTGTAAGGCATCTTAGGTAGGGCAGGGTAAAACCGCGCTTGTAGAGTTGGTCATTAATGATCAGGTAGCGAGCAGACTTGTATCGAATCTGCTTAGCTTGGACTTTGTCATTTGGGAGGGTGCCATGGGCAAGGAATTTATAAATTGGGGTGATCCAACTATCTCCTTGTTGTAAATTGCACACTTCCGCGACCATGGTGCTTGGTGCTGCCAACAATTCGACATGAATTTTTCTCCCAATCTTGTCTTCCACTGCCGAGGCGAGGCGGGCCAAAGCGTCTGCATGACTGTTTGCCGCTCGAGGAACTTGGGTGATCTGGTAGCGGAAGTGCTTGAGTAAAAGTCGTGTTTGCGCAAGATATACTGCCATGGAGCTATCCTTAGCATCAAAGTTGTTTGTGACTTGGTTGACCACTAATTGGGAGTCACTGAAGATATCAATTTGTTTAACTCCAAGATGCTTGGCCAAACGTAAGCCTGCTAGAAGGGCTTCGTATTCGGCCTCGTTGTTCGATGCCTTGAATTTGAAACGAAGAGCGTATTCTATCGCCACTTTGTCAGGGGTAGTGAGGACTAATCCTGCTCCGCAGCCCTGTTGGTTGGATAAGCCATCAACATACAGACTCCATGCTGGGGTTGTTGATTCTATCTTCTGAGCTTCCGATGGTAATGAAGCTATTGCTTCAGGTGTAGAAGCGATGTCAACAAGATATGTGAAGTCGGCGATGAAATCTGCTACTGCTTGACCCTTTTCGGCTGGTTTTGGTTGGTAGGAGATGTTAAACTCACCCAATGCTATCGCCCATTTGATCATTCGCCCAGACGTATCAGAACTCTGGAGTATCTGTCGAATAGGGTGATTGGTAAGCACGATGATGGCGTGTGCTTGGAAATAAGGGCGAAGTTTTCGAGCAGACATGACCAATGCTAGAGCTAATTTCTCAATGTTGGAGTATCGTGTCTCCGCATCTTGTAGGGCCTTGCTAGCATAGTAGACGGGCCATTCGACACCACTGTCATTTCGAATAAGAACAGAACTGACTGCTGAAGCCGAAACCGATAGATAGATAATGAGAGTGTCACCAATTTCTGGTTTGGAGAGCAGAGGGGCTTTACTCATGTACTCTTTGAGGTTCCTGAATGCCTTGGCACATTCCTCCATCCATATAATGTACTTCTTATTTCCCTTGAGTGCTTTGAAGAAAGGAGCACATCTGTCTGTGGCCTTAGAGATGAATCTGGTTAAGGCTGCCACCTTGCCAGTAAGGCTTTGGATGGCTTTTGAAGTTACTGGCTCTTTCATGTCGAGGATTGCTTTGATCTTTTCGGGGTTAGCTTCAATGCCTCGTTGGCTAATCATGAAGCCGAAGAATTTGCTAGAGCCCACGCCGAAGTCACATTTGTTGGGGTTCAACCTCATTCGATACCTCTTTAGAATGGTGAAAGTTTCAGATAGGTTGGTGATGTGTTGGTCAGCATGTTTGCTCTTGACTAACATATCATCAATGTAAACTTCTATGCTCTTCCCAATCTGTTCGGCGAACATTGAATTGATCAGTCTCTGATAAGTTGCTCCTGCATTCTTTAGACCGAAGGGCATGACTTTGTAGCAATATAGTCCCCTGTCAGTAGTGAAGGCTGTGTGTTCTTGGTCTGAGGGGTTCATGAGGATTTGGTTGTATCCTGAATAAGCGTCCATGAAGCTCAAGAGCTCACACCCTGCCGTAGAGTCTATAAGTCTATCAATGAGAGGAAGGGGGAAACTATCCTTCGGGCATCCTTTGTTTAGGTCGGTGTAGTCGACACACATTCTCCACAAGACCTTTTGAAGCAGGAGACTTTCCTTGGTCGGATTTTTCTTAACAAGGACAACATTTGCTACCCATGTTGGGTAATTGACTTCACGAACGAAGTCTATGTCCTTGAGTTTTTCAACTTCTGCTTTCATCGCCTCGTATCGTTCAACATCATAAGATCTTCGCTTCTGTTTTACTGGTTTGGTCTTAGGATCAATACTCAAGTGGTGACAGATGATATCGGGAAAGATGCCCGGCATATCTTTATATGACCAAGTGAAGACCTCGGCGTTCTCTTGCAAAAAGGAGATCAGCGACAACCGAAGGGGTGGTGACAAAGTGGTGCCAATCTTCACCATGCGATCTGGATGGTCTTTGGAGATAGAGACATTCTCTAACTCTTCAGCGGGTTGTGCTTGCTGGGTGAATGAGTCATCTTGAGGGTCGTCGGGTTGACTGTTGCCATCATGAAGATCCGAGTTGGCTTCATCTGGACTGGTCTTTACTACCTGGTTATGTATAGAGAGGGTCTCCTTGGGGACAAGCAGGTGTTGTTGCTTAACTGAAGTGTTGTAACATGATCGAGCACTAAGTTGATCTCCCCTAATGTATCCATTGCCGAAAGGGGTTGGAAACTTCATCAACAACATATGCGTGGATACCATGGCCTTGAGATCATTGATGCCTGTGCGCCCAAAAATGACATTGTATGCCGTCGGGCAATTGACCACTATGAAGTTAGTGGTAATAGTAGCTGTGTAGGGGCCTGTACCAATGGTGAGGGGTAAGTGTATACTCCCTAAAGGTTGCACGATATCGCCAGAGAAGCTTATCAGAGGAGAAATTGAGCGATCGAGCAAGTGTTCAACTACATTAAGTGCCTTGAAAGCTTCAGCAAACATGATATTAACTGAAGCACCTGTGTCTATCAGGATTCGTTTCACATCAAAATTTGCTATGTGAGCCTCCACGATCAGCGGGTCATTGTGAGGGTAAATGATACCTCTTTCTTCCTCAGGGTAGAAACATATTGGATCCCAGTTAAGCTTTTGATACTTGCCTCCCCTGATGTCTTCCACGTGAAACACTTGATGGCCAGGTCTCAAAGTTCGTTCACTGTTTTTGATGGCCCTATTGGAAGATTCAGACATAGGTGTGCCGCCGCTTATAGAATATATCACATTCACCTGGCGTTGGTTACGGTTATCCTTTGGAGGGTGAAGGAGGAACTGATCAATTTTTCCTTCACGTGCCAAAGCTCCAATATGATCACGGAGAATGACGCACTTCTCGCCATCATGGCCATTATACTCGTGGTAGCAGCAAAACATGCCCGTGTTTTTCGTGGACTTGTAATTTGGCTGTCTTGGCTTTGGCTTTGGTATCAGATGAGCTATACTGGGGTAGATGGCCGCGCATGTAGCGTTCAAAGGTGTGTATGTCTCATACCTCGGGGTAGGGCCTGTCTTGACATATGATTGGCCCACTGCATTGACTGCCTGGGGACGGGCGTTATTGTGACGATATACTGAGTTATCGCGATAGTGCCCCTTATTCTTTTTATTAAAATGAGATTGGTGAGGATGGAAATCTTTCCTTTTGCCCTGGGATTGATATGTCTGCTGACTTGGCGAAGCATTCAATGAGGCAGGGGGGTGTGCTGCTACCGTTTGGAAGGTTGAGGTCTTCTCATTCGGTTGGATCTGGCCTCCACTCCCTACTTGCTGATAAAGGGTGACTGTAGGGGGTTTCCCTTGATATGTCCTTGCCTCGGCGGAGGCATGGTTGTAAGCTTGTGCCATCACCTCAGAGTAAGTCTTCCAAGTGTTGGCATTGATCATGTACTTAAAGAAACAGTCACGTAAGCCTGCTGTGAAGGCCTTGAGGGCGGTCTTGTCATCTGCCTCAGCGCAACGAGAATACTCATGGCTGAAGTGGCCAGCATACTTTGGTAAGGACTCGTCCGGCTTCTGGCGAATAGTGTACAAGTCATCTGCAGAATTCAAGCGATAGGTCTGGAAGATGTGTTGAGAGACAAACAGCTTCCTCAACTCTTCAAATGAGTCTACTGTCTCAGGCGGAAGACCGCAATACCAGTTTAAAGCTCCGCCAGAGAGGGTAGAGGGGAAGAGAAGGCACCGTTCTTCGTCGGTGTGTCTCCGGTATACCATGGTGGACTCAAAGAGGTTAAGGTGTTCAATCGGGTCTTCCTTTCCAGTATAGAGTTGTAAGCCAAGCTTCTGCTTTGTCTTTGCTTGGAGGGGGGTGTTGATGATCCTTCTTGTGAGGGGGCCAGGCCTGGGTTGGTTCCAGTCAGGTATCTCGGCTTGACGTTCAGCCTTCAACTTGTTTACTTCCTCCAGGAGTTGTAGGACAAGGGGGTCCTGAGTGGAGTCGTGCACCACTGAAGTTTTCTTCCGTAAGTCCCCATCGCCTCTTAGAAGTAGGAAAGTTTGATCAAGATAGCATGATTTTTCCTTGGACTCGTCACACTGACTCCTAGAGTGAGTATGTCAGAACATTTTCGAGTCCCCTATACCTTCATGTTCTTCTGGGACTTGTTGCCCATTCCCTAGATTAACTGCTGGCCTGGGTCGTGGGAGAGGACCGAGTCTTTCAGAAACTCTTGGGTCATTGATCTTTGAGCTTATGTGGATGGGATTCTCTCGACGTTGCTTTAGGAAGTCTCGACAATCGCGATAGACAGCTTTTGATCCTTCCACTCCTTCTGTGAGGAGGTGCTTTCCTCTACTCCTTCTGCTTCGGGTTGAAGCAGCTGGATTAAGAGAAGTCTCATGTTGATTATCATATTGATGTGTAGCTCGATCCCTATCAGGGATATCCGTGTTGGATATCGGTGACCCTCCGTGTTGGGGGGCATTCAGATGATTGTTGACCTCAGCAAGGGCGACAAACTTGTGTGCTTGAGCATGCCTAGCCTCGTGAAGCATCTCGAAAAGTTTTTCATACTGCTCCTGGAGGACCTCGTTCCTCATCACTATCTTGTTGTTCTGAGATTCTAACTCATCGACTTTGGCTTGAAGAGTAACTCTATTTCCTTCCTGCTTTCGTTGCTTCATACTAGGTCCAATGGGGGTGTCATTCTGTGTGCTATGGCTTCTTTCGCTCCCCATGTTGGAGAGAGATGTTTGGCCAAAAGAAAGTGTACGAGCGGTGGAAACCAGCTTAACAAAGCTGAAGAGAGTGGGAGTAAGTGTCTTTCCCACAGACGGCGCCAAATGTTGATGCACAAAATCAGCGAGGACTTTGGTACAACAGAAAGTGTCAGGTTTGTGACCTTCGCTTGGTTGCTTCGATCACTAGTGAAGATAAGTACGTAAATGAATAAGGACAGGGAAGCAAACACAAGATGTACGTGGTTCACCCAGATCGGCTACGTCCACGGAGGAGAGGAGTTCTCATTAATTGTGAAAGGTTTACACAAATACATAGGTTCAAGCTCTCATTTTGTGAGTTCTAGTGAATAGTTTAGTACAAAATGACATTAGAGATTATTGTGGGAGAATGATCCCTATTTATAGAAGAGAGTTTCTAGTTTTGTTCTAACATTAACACGTGTCGTGTTGTGATTGGCTTCTGATGTTGACACGTGTCGAGCTGTGATTGGCTTCTGATGTCGACACGTGTCGCATTGTGATTGGCCTCCTGGTTGAAGGGAACCTCTTCTGGGTCCTTGATGGTATAACGTTGACCGGTGCTCAGTAGTTTCGGGATTTGTCAAGTATGGTACAAACAATGTTATTCCTTTACCCTTCTTGGTCATAGCAATATAGTGGGAGCTGCAAGCTTCACGTGTTTTAACTTTGTCAGAGCACTTTGAAAAAGTGGTATGTGGTATCTGGAAAGCTAATGTTGTGTGTGAAGATTGCAGACAAGCTTTATCCAAGGAAATCTGGCTCTCGAAGTTTGGAAAGTGGTGCCTCTTCGGTTTTCGAACAAGCAATCCTGTCGGGGATCTGGCTCTCGAGATTCGAAGAATGGTGCCTCTTCGATTTTTGAGAAAGTAATCCTGTTAGGAGTCTGGCTCTCGAGATTCGGAGGGCGGTGCCTCTTCGATTTTAAGCAAGTAATCTTGTTAGGAGTATGGCTCTCGAGATTCGGAGAGCAGTGCCTCTTCGATTTTTGAGCAAGCAATCTTGTTGGGAGTGTTTTCTTGAATGTGAGTAAAGGTTGGGCATTTTTACCAGTCTGCATTGCCATCGAGTACAGAGGTTGACACACATAGGGACTTTTCAGTTATCAAGTAGTGGTGCTGTTCCTTTACCCTTGTGGGTAATAGTAGGGTAGCTGGACCTTCAAAATTTATGTGTCTAAACTTTATCAGAGATATTTGGAAAAGTTATCTGTGGTACCCGCGGAGCTGATGTTACGTGTGGAGAGTGGTGTCTCTTCGATTTTTGAACCAATGACCCTGTTGCCCTTTCTTTTATAGAGGCACCAATTGTGTGCAAGAAGTACATTTAGAGAGTTATTGCTTGTAGGAATTGTCCACTTATTTTTGTACATCAGACATTTATTGCACCTCATTTCTCCTTCATCATTTCTGAGAATGTCTAGCCCATCCGACCGTCGTTTTGACTTGAACTTTGGTGAAGAGGCAGCTATGCCTTCTCAAGACAACATATAGCACCCATCCTTCTTATCCCCTACTCGTCCTCTTACCGTTGGGCACTCTGTGATGAAGAATGATATGACCGTTGTGGTGGTGGCTAGGAACCTTCTCACTTCCAAAGATAACAGACTACTTTCCAAACGGTCTGATGAGTTAGCTGTTAAGGATTCTCTGGTTCTCAATGTTCAGTGTGCAGGTTCTGTGTTTAATATGGCCCAACGCCTATTTGCTCGAACCCGCCAAGTTGAATCATTAGCGGCTGAAGTGATAAGTCTTAAACAGGAGATCAGATGGCTCAAGCATGAGAATAAACAGTTGCACAGGCTTGCACATGACTATGCTACAAATATGAAAAGGAAGCTTGACCAGCTGCAGGAATTTGATGGTCAGATTTTACTTAATCATCAGAGGTTTATGGGTTTGTTCTAAAGGCATTTATTACCTTCGTCTTTTAGGGCTGTACCGTGTAATGAAGCTCCAAATGATCAACCTTCGGTGCCTCCTCCTTTTGGGGTTCTGCCTAGTGCTGAGGCTCCGAATAATCACCCTCTGGTGCCTCCTCTTTATGGGGCTCTACCGACTGCTTAAACTTCTCCTGAGCAACCTTTATGAAGGCTCCCTCTTGTTTGTTTATTTTGATTCATGTATATGTACATATTTGTAACTTATCGGAGATATCAATAAACAAGCTTTGCTTCATTTCAACGTATTGTGTTAAATACATCAAGGCCGTCTTCACTAAGTTCTTTGAATTTTTCCTTTTGTTGAAGCTTGTATGTTGAAGCTTTGTGAGTGAAGCATGTAGGTTGAGGTAGTGCTCCCTTAATTTCCCGAGTGAGGAAAACTTCTCGGTTGGAGACTTGAAAAAATCCAAGTCACTGAGTGGTTGTGAAACTTCCGAGTATCAAGGTGCAGTAGCATATGGTAAGAGTCCCCTAAGTCTCCAGTCGATGGAGTTGACGAATGAGGTGTCTTGCTAGTAGCCAAGTTTCCAAAGTAACAAAACTGTTGGAAGTATGCCCACAAAGCCACTCATTTGATGTAATAGCTTTTGGAATACTTATTGTATTAAACTATTATATGTTTAATGAAGGGCAAAGCTTATTGTTAATCACTATTTATTGTATCATGTGTTTAAGCAATAAGGGAATCCAAGGAATGTATTTGATCTAAGAGAGAAGTGATTTAAGTAAGTTAGATTAATGAGACCTTTCTCTTATGTTCATTCCTAAAACGTTCCTAGCCATAGGATTGCTAATTGGGCATTGACAATCTGCTAAGGTTAGTATGTGTTATGTCAACTCAAGCGTAAGTATAACTAGTCTCAAGTCATTTAGTGTTGGACACTAAGACAAACACATAGGTGCTTGAAAGAGTAATCAAGTACACTGAACAACGATCAAAAGAGAGTTCGAACATACATGTCATGTAAGAACTTGTAAGTTGCAATATGCAAAGTAGTCCTTTGACCTGAGGCATCATAGATGTCTAATGGTTAGGTCCTTGATCTTTGATCATGTCAAAGGCATTTCATCGAGAGTGTCCACTCATAGGAGTGAGCGGCTTAGGAGATGAGTGAGGAATAGTTGCGTAGCGTTGACACTTATCACATGAGCGAGATATTCTAATGGCATCTTGATGGAGTGTTACTAGTAATATCCTTGGCAAAAAGCCTTGTGTGCTAGGGATCGAGATCCAGCATGATCTCCGCAGACTCCTTCATGTATTTCCCGAAGGACAATTTCTGCCTTCGCGGGCGTAAGGCATTTTAGGTATGGTAGGTTATAACCCCGTTTGTAGAGTTGGTCATTAATGATCAAGTAACGGGTAGCCTTGTATCGAATCTGTTTAGCTTGGACTTTATCGTTTGGAAGTGTACCATACGCAAGGAATTTATAAATCGGGGTAATCCAACTATCCCCCTGTTGTAAGTTGCACACTTCTGTAGCCATGGTGCTTGGTACTGCCAACAATTCGACCTGAATTTTTCTCCCAATTTTGTCTTTTACCGCTGAGGCGAGGCGAACCAAAGCGTCTGTTGACTGTTTGTCGCTTGAGGAATTTGGGTGATCTGGTAGTGGAAGTGCTTGACCAACAATTGTGTTTGTGCCAGATATGCTGCCATGGAGCTATACTTAACGTCAAAGTTGTTGGTGACCTGGTTAACCACCAATTGGGAGACACTGAAGATATCAATTTGTTTAACCCCAAGGTGTTTGGCCAAACGTAAGCCTGCTAGGAGGGCTTCATATTCAGCCTCATTGTTCGATGCCTTCAATTTGAAACGAAGAGCATAATCCATCGCCACTTTGTCAGGGGTCGTAAGGACTAGTCCTGCTCCACAACCCTGTTGGTTGGACGAGCCATCAACATATAGACTCCATTTTGGGGTTATTGGTTCTATTTTTTGAGCTTCCGAGGTAATGAAACCATTTCTTTAGACATAGAAACAATGTCAACAGGATATGTGAAGTCGGCGATGAAGTCTACCATTGCTTGGCCCATCTCGGTTGGCTTTGGTTCGTAGGAGATGTCAAACTCACCGAATGTTATCGCCCATTTGATCATTTGCCCCGAAGTGTCAAAACTTTGGAGTATCTGTCGAAAATGATGATTGGTAAGCACGATGATGGAGTGTGCTTGGAAGTAAGGGCGTAGTTTTCGAGCAAACATGACCAACGCTAGAGCCAATTTCTCAATGTTGAAGTATCGTGTCTCCGCATCTTGTAAGGGCTTGCTAGCGTAGTAGACCGGTTGTTCGACATTACCATCATTTCGAATGAGAATGGAACTTACCGCTGAAGCCGATATTGACAGATAGATAATGAGAGTGTCACCAACCTCAGGTTTGGAGAGCAGATGGGCTTTACTCATGTAGTCTTTGAGGTTCTTGAATGCCTCGGCACATGCATCGGTCCATTTAATGTACTTCTTACTTCCCTTCAGTGCTTTGAAGAAATGAGCACATCTGTGTGTGGCCTTAGAGATCAACCTAGTTAAGGCTGCCACCTTGCCAGTAAGGCTATGGATGTCTTTTGAAGTTACCGGTTCCTTCATGTCGAGGATTGCTTTAATCTTCTCGGGATTGGCCTCAATGCCTCTTTGGCTTATCATGAAGCCTAAGAATTTGCCAGAGCCTACGCCGAAGGCACATTTGTTGGGGGTCAACCTCATTCGATACCTCTTTAGAATGGTGAAAGTTTCAGATAGGTTGGTGATGTGTTGGTCAACATGTTTGCTCTTGACTAGAATATCATGAACGTAAACTTCCACACTCTTCCCAATCTGTTTGGCGAACATTGAATTGACCAGTCTCTGATAAGTTGCTCCTGCATTCTTTAGGCCGAAGGGCTTGACTTTATAGCAATATAGTCCCCTGTCAGTAGTGAAGGCTGTGTGTTGTTGGTCCAGAGGGTTCATGAGGATTTGGTTGTATCCTAAGTAAGCATCCATGAAGCTAAGGAGTTCACACCCTACCGTAGAGTCTATAAGTTTGTCTATGAGAGGAAGAGGAAAGCTATCCTTCGGGCATCCTTTGTTTAGGTCGGTGTAATTGACACACATTCTCCATAAGGCCTTTTAGAGTAGGTGACTTTCCTTAGTCAGATTCTTCTTAACAAGGACAACATTTGCTAACCATGTTGGATAATTGACTTCGTAGACTAAGCCTATGCCTTTGAGTTTTTCAACTTTTGCCTTTATTGCCTCGTATCGTTCAACGTCATAAGATCTTAGCTCATGTCTCACTGTCTTGGTCTTAGGGTCAATACTTAAGCGATGACATATGATATCGGGAGAGATGCCTGACATGTCCTCGTATGACTAGGCGAAAACCTCAGTGTTCTCTTGTAAAAAAGAGATCAATGCCAACCGAATGGGTGGCGACAAGGTGGTGCCAATCTTCACCATGCAATCTGGATAATCTTTTGAGATAGAAACCTTCTCCAACTCTTCAGCAGGTTATGCTTGCTGGGTGAAAGAGTCGTCTCGAGGATCGTCGGGTTGACAGTTGCCACCGTGAAGATCCAAGTTGGCTTCGTTCGGGCTGGTCTTTATAACTTGGTCATGTATAGAAAGGGTTTCCTTGGGCACAAACAGGTGTTGTTGCTTGACCGAAGTGTTGTAACATGACCCTGCACTAAGTTGATCTCCTCTGATGTAACCAGTGCCATAGGGGGTTGGAAGTTTCATCAACAACATATGTGTGGATACCATGGCCTTTAGATCATTGATGTC
Source organism: Malus domestica (assembly GCF_042453785.1). Lineage (NCBI taxonomy): Eukaryota > Viridiplantae > Streptophyta > Magnoliopsida > Rosales > Rosaceae > Malus > Malus domestica. The sequence continues at coordinate 36,203,986 of NC_091673.1, forward strand.
TGTTGATAGGAGCATATTTATGCGACTTAGTATGTTTGTTTTCGTGCATTTATGTTCTTAGTTCTTAGTTATGTTAGTAGTTTAAGCCATTTTTGTGTGTTTGTAGGTTCTATGGGCCAAGGATGCAAGAAGATGCATTTGGAGCATTTTGGAGCATTTTTGGGCTAAGATTGGATGGTGCAAACATGGAGACATGAGGATGGACGTTTTGGGCTTTTGTGTGTGCAAGTGTGTGTGTGTAATTGCAAGGATAAACACATGCAAAGAAGCCCACATGCAAACTCAAGGCAAGAGGGGAAGAAAACCAAAGAGAACACAATCCACCCATCCACCCTTCACCATAACCCACCTATATCCATCCACCACCATAATTTACCACTCATCCATCAAACCACACCTTGTGCCGCTACAAAGAGAAGAAGAAGGATCTTGGACGTGCTTGCCATTCAAATTGGATTGTTGGAGCGTTTTTAGGTGTTTTCTTTCTTTTGTTTTCAATGTTTAAATTTGTTTATCTTTGCTTTGTAAGTATGAGTGGCTAAACCCCTATTTAGTTAGGGGGAAGTTTGAAGCCATGAACATGCTTGAGATTTAAATTGATTTCTTCCAATTGTGATTTGATAAGTTGTGATTGCAATTCAATTATCTATTTTATTCATAACTAATTCTTGTATGTTTATTAAGGATGCATACTTAGTTTTCATGCATGAATTAGATGCTAGAATATAAATGAGTTTCACCTAATCGTTACAAGTTTATATTCATTGGTAGTGAAGGTTGCTAGTCACAATCGCGTTAATTGAATTCTTGGCAAACATATCATGCATTCATAGTTACGAATGCCTCGTTAACACTTATGATTTTCATAGAACGTAATGATCTTTGATTGTATCTCTATTATGCATTCATGTAGAGGACTTTTGGAGAATAATTTGGATTGTTGTATGCATTCATCCAATTCAATAAATCAAGGAAAATCTGAGGATTAATTAGTGCATCACGGTTAATCTGGGGTGTTGAGTTTCATAGTTTATTGAAAAGCAATTGGAAATCAATTCATATACAAGTGTGTCATGTGTGAAGAACGGACCTCTAACTAATCCATCCATCATCTTATTTCTTAAATTTGTTTTACAATCTTCCTAGTTTTATAACTTGTTTGTTTGTTTCAAATTCATCAAAACTAAAATCCCCCTTTTACTTTCTTGTTTCAAAGTGTTTAAAATTTGTTTGTTTGTGTTTTAGAGTGTTTTGAGTCAAGTCAAAACCCAAATTTCGTCCAAAGTTGTGCTAGAGTCAGAAACTGCCTAGTTTGTGTTTTTAGGCAGTTTTGAGTGTCTTTAAGTTATTTTGAGTCTTGTGAACCTGTTTTGAGTTCTTTAAGTCTATTCAAACGTTTTTAACTTTGTTTTTATGTTTTTGAGTTAGTTTAGAGGTTTTAGCAAGCCCTCCTAATCCCCGGTTTAGAACGATCCCTACTTGTGTGCTTATATATTTCGCATCAAATTTTGGCGCCGTTGCCGGGGATTAGCAAACTTTGCTAATCCCTTGGTTCTTTTCTTTTTGTTTAGTTTGTTTTTGTTTTAGTTTCTGACTTAGTTTTGTTTTCCTTGTTTTGTGTTACTTTTGATATTTGATTTATTTTTCTTTCTTTGATTTTAGGTACAAATGGAGCGAGACATGGCACTTGCGACCATTCAAGCTCAATTGGCACAGCTCACTGCTCAATTGACTCATAATGCCGAACGGACCACAATGCCAAGTGTCCCTACATTTGATGTGCCCTATGGGCAAGGTTATCAAAGTCCTCAATTTTATGCAAATGAAGATGTTTGGGGATATCAAGGCCATAACCAATCGAGGGGCAACATTTTTTCCAACGCTTACAATTCAGATTGGAGAGGTAATTCAGATTATATGTGGGATGAACCTCAACAATTTCAACAAGGTGGATATTGGCAGCAAGACGAGTTCTATTCAAGACCTATGCAGCCACCACAGCATTCCCCACAACAATTCCAATCAAATCAAAGTATGCCCATGAATTATAATGAAATTCTTGAAGGACTAATTTCTGTAGCGCAGGGTTTACGAAAAGAAGAACAATTGCCGCCATCGGAAGAGTTCTATCAGTGGCCATATGAACCGTCACAGCCACCACAACAATCAACCCAATTCAATTCAGGTACGTCCTTGGATAATGATACACTTAATAAGTTACTCACCTCTTTGAATCAGGGAGTAGAAAATCAAAACCAGGAGATGCAAGACCGAGTCAAAAGAGTGGACGAATTGGAAATGCAAGTTGGGCAGATTGTGGAATTCATGGCACAGATTCAAGATCAAAGTGAATTTTCTAACTCAAACATTGCAAATTCAAAGGCAGAAAGTGAGATCGATGAAGCCACCACCTTGGAAGGTGACATGAAGGATGAAGCTGTCCCAGAACCATCCAAACACAGCCCAAACATGGATGAATTGCTGCTGCAAGCAGAAGAGGAGGAGGACGACCTGGGCAGTTTAGAAGAATTCTTGCTGCAAACTCCTCAAATCCCTATGTCATCTAACTCAGGTGAGGAAAGTCTAAATTCACTTCATTCTAACATTATTCCACCGAATGTCCTTTGTCCTTGCAGGTTTTTGATTCCAAATATCAAAGAGAGTGAAAAAGACATTGTGGAAGCTCTTCCAAAGGTGCAAAGTGATATCCCAATTCTTGGTGCACCAAAACAAGTTCCCGATGGTATTGAAATGTTCAAAGAACCTTGCACACCAAGAAAAGGGATTCAAGAGAATGAAGTGGTTGAAGCAGATCAAGAATACATCCAAGAGGCTGTGCATGAGACAATCAAACCCAAAGCAGTTGGATTTGATGACACGGGACAAGCCACAACCATTATAGTAAACCTGGCCGAGTTCAAAGTCCCGGAAATGTTCACAAATGTGGTGTTTGTCATTGAGTTTGTGTCGAAAAAAGAAAATAAGCCATTTTCTCCAATTTCAATTTTAATTTATACTAACATGTTTCTAATTTTGATGATTCAGGCACCCACTCTTGAATTTAAACCATTGCCGAATCATTTCAAGTATCACCTCCCATTAAAAGATAAATTCCATGCTTTGGAGCCGAGGGGAGTTTAAAGGAAAGTTTCGTCCGGCTAAAGACGTTAAATCAAGCGCTTCTTGGGAGGCAACCCAAGCATTCAACGAAGGGAGACTTTGGAATCGCTAACCAAATCAGATTTGAATTCTTATACCCTTATCTTTACTGCTTTCATTTTGTTTTGTTTAGTTAGTTGTGTTATTTGGTTGATTTCTGTGAGTTTGTGTTATTTAGTTTAA